>NC_081296.1:909090-1212121 GCF_030435805.1 Mustela lutreola | reverse complement strand
TTATGTCACTCTGAGGGTTTTTCGAAGCACCAGAGGGGCCGATGGAGACTGCGTGCTTGGGAGATGCGTGGCTGCGGGTCTAAGGGTTTCCCATTTGGAGGCCATGAGGGACAGGACCCCGGAAGCGGGTTGGGGAAGCAGGCGAGTGTTCCAGACCGGACTTCGTGATGGGCCTGGCCCCGTGGTAGAGCGCAGGGATGGGACCCCCGCAAGTCGAGGATCCACGGACGTTGTCCTCGCTGCATTCCATCTTATGGAGTGCCTCTTGTCGGCGATCAGGTGCGGGAACTCACAGTGCCCTTTTGGGCCCCGAGGTGGGGGCGGCTCAGCAGACGTGCGGCGCCCGAATGACTTCGCCGTGATTTTTCCGGCAAATTCTCACGAGCGTTCTGCCCAAACCAATCCTGGTTTGGGCAGAAGGCTCGTGAGAATTGGCCGGCGTAGGACAGCCCTGCGGACCGCCGTGCTCTCAATGGCCCAGGGCCCTTTCTCTCCCAGGGCATGTTGCTGTCGCCAAGAAATGGCTCGGAAAAGACGCAGCCCACCCCGGCACGCCGGCGCATTGGAGCGTTCCCGGAGCAGAGTTGAAGAACGGGTGGTGGCCTGGTGTGCGCCTCTTTCTTTCGGGTAGAAGGGCCGGCCAAGGATGGGGATGACCTCATCTTGGTCATACAGGTTTATCTCACTCTGAGGGTTTTCCGAAGCACCAGAGGAGCCGATGGAGACTGCGTGGTTGGGAGATGCGTGGCTGCGGGTCTAAGGGTTTCCCATATGGAGGCCATGAGGGACTGGACCCCGGATGCAGGTTGGGGAAGCAGGCGAGTGTTCCAGATTGGACTTCGTGATGGGCCTGGCCCCGTCTAGAACGCTGGGATGGGACCCCGGCAAGATGAGGATCCACGGCCGTTGTCCTCGCTGCATTCCATCTTGTGGAGTGCCTCTTGGCGGCTATCGGGTGCGGGCACTCACAGTGCCCTTCAGGGCCCCGAGGTGGGGGCGGCCCAGCAGACGTGCGGCGCCCGAATGACTTCGCCGGGCTTTTTCCGGCCAATTCTCACGAGCGTTCTGCACAAACCAGGATTGGTTTGGGCAAAACGCTCGAGAGAATTGGCCGGCGTAGGATAGCCCTGCGGACCGCCGTGCTCTCCATGGCCCAGGGCCCTTTCTCGCCCAGGGCATGTTGCTGCCGCCTATAAATGGCTCGGAAAAGACGCGGCCCACCCCGGCACGCCGGCGCATTGGAGCGTTCATGGAGCAGAGTTGAAGAACGGGTGGTGGCCTGGTGTGCGCCTCTGTCTTTCGGGTAGAAGGGCCGGCCAAGGATGGGGATGACCTCATCTTGGTCATACAGCTTTATCTCACTCTGAGGGTTGTCCGAAGCACCAGAGGGGCCGATGGAGACTGCGTGGTTGGGAGATGCGTGGCTGCGGGTCTAAGGGTTTCCCATATGGAGGCCATGAGGGACAGGACCCCGGAAGCAGGTTGGGGAAGCAGGCGAGTGTTCCAGATCAGACTTCGTGATGGGCCTGGCCTCGTGGTAGAGCTCACGGATGGAACCCCCGCAAGTCGAGGATCCACGGGCGTTGTCCTCGCTGCATTCCATTTTGTGGAGTGCCTCTTGGCGGCAATCGGGTGCGGGCACTCACAGTGCCCTTCAGGGCCCCGAGGTGGGGGCGGCCCAGAAGACGTGCGGCGCCCGAATTAATTCGCCGGGCTTTTTCCGGCCAATTCTCACGAGCGTTCTGCCCAAACCAGGATTGGTTTGGGCAGAACGCTCGTGAGAATTGGCCGGTGTAGGACAGCCCTGCGGACCGCCGTGCTCTCCATGGCCCAGGGCCCTTTCTCGCTCAGGGCATGTTGCTGCCGCCATGAAATGGCTCGGAAAAGACGCGGCCCACCCGGGCACGCCGGCGCATTGGAGCGTTCCCGGAGCAGAGTTGAAGAACGGGTGGTGGCCTGGTGTGCGCCTCTGTCTTTCGGGTAGATGGGCCGGCCAAGGATGGGGATGACCTCATCTTGGTCATACAGGTTGATCTCCCTCTGAGGGTTGTCCGAAGCACCAGAGGGGCCGATGGAGACTGCGTGGTTGGGAGATGCGTGGCTGCGGGTCTAAGGGTTTCCCATATGGAGGCCATGAGGGACAAGACCCCGGAAGCAGGTTGGGGAAGCAGGCGAGTGTTCCAGACCGGACTTCGTGATGGGCCTGGCCCCGCGGTAGGGCGCAGGGATGGGACCCCGGCAAGTCGAGGATCCACGGGCGTTGTCCTCGCTGCATTCCATCTTGTGGAGTGCCTCTTGGCGGCGATCGGGTACGGGCACTCACAGTGCCCTTCAGGGCCCCGAGGTGGGGGCGGCCCAGCAGACGTGCGGCGCCCGAATGACTTCGCCGGGCTTTTTCCGGTCAATTCTCACGAGCGTTCCGCCCAAACCAGGATTGGTTTGGGCGGAACGCTCGTGAGAATTGGCCGGCGTAGGACAGCCCTACGGACCGCCGTACTCTCCATGGCCCAGGGCCCTTTTTCGCCCTGGGCATGTTGCTGCCACCAAGAAATGGCTCGGAAAAGACGCGGCCCAAACCGTCACGCCGGTGCATAGGAGCGTTCCCGGAGCAGAGTTGAAGAACCGGTGGTGGCCTGGTGTGCGCCTCTATCTTTCGGGTAGATGGGCCGGCCAAGGATGGGGATGGCCTCATCTTGGTCATACAGGTTGATCTCACTCTGAGGGTTGTCCGAAGCACCAGAGGGGCCGATGGAGACTGCGTGGTTGGCAGATGCGTGGCTACGGGTCTAAGGGTTTCCCATATGGAGGCCATGAGGGACAGGACCCCGGAAGCAGGTGGGGGAAGCAGGCGAGTGTTCCCGACCGGACTTCGTGATGGGCCTGGCCCCGTGGTAGAGCGCACGAATGGGACCCCGGCAAGTCGAGGATCCACGGGCGTTGTCCTCGCTGCATTCCATCTTGTGGAGTGCCTCTTGGCGGCGATCGGGTGCGGGCACTCACAGTGCCCTTCAGGGCCCCGAGGTGGGGGCGGCCCAGCAGACGTGCGGCGCCCGAATGACTTCGCCGGGCTTTTTTCGGCCAATTCTCACGAGCGTTCTGCCCAAACCAGGATTGGTTTGGGCAGAACGCTCGTGTGAATTGGCCGGCGTAGGACAGCCCTGCGGACCGCCGTGCTCTCCATGGCCCAGGGCCCTTTCTCGCCCAGGGCATGTTGCTGTCGCCAAGAAATGGCTCAGAAAAGA
The DNA here is from genome assembly GCF_030435805.1 of Mustela lutreola. NCBI lineage: Eukaryota > Metazoa > Chordata > Mammalia > Carnivora > Mustelidae > Mustela > Mustela lutreola. The sequence goes on along the minus strand of NC_081296.1, from coordinate 1,208,879 downwards.
CGCGGCCCAACCCGGTACGCCGGCGCATTGGAGCGTTCCCGGAGCAGAGTTGAAGAACGGTTGGTGGCCTGGTGTGCGCCTCTGTCTTTCGGGTAGATGGGCCGGCCAAGGATGGGGATGACCTCATCTTGGTCATACAGGTTTATGTCACTCTGAGGGTTTTTCGAAGCACCAGAGGGGCCGATGGAGACTGCGTGCTTGGGAGATGCGTGGCTGCGGGTCTAAGGGTTTCCCATTTGGAGGCCATGAGGGACAGGACCCCGGAAGCGGGTTGGGGAAGCAGGCGAGTGTTCCAGACCGGACTTCGTGATGGGCCTGGCCCCGTGGTAGAGCGCAGGGATGGGACCCCCGCAAGTCGAGGATCCACGGGCGTTGTCCTCGCTGCATTCCATCTTGTGGAGTGCCTCTTGGCGGCGATCGGGGGCGGGCACTCACAGTGCCCTTCAGGGCCCCGAGGTGGGGGCGGCCCAGCAGAGGTGCGGCGCCCGAATGACTTCGCCGTGATTTTTCCGGCAAATTCTCACAAGCGTTCTGCCCAAACCAGGATTGGCTCGGAAAAGACGCGGCCCACTCCGGCATGCCGGCGTATTGGAGCGTTCCCGGAGCAGAGATGAAGAACGGGTGGTGGACTGGTGTGCGCCTCAGTCGTTCGGGTAGATGGGCCGGCCAAGAATGGGGATGACCTCATCTTGGTCATACAGGTTGGTCTCATTCTGAGGGTTGTCCGAAGCACCAGAGGGGCCGATGGAGACTGCGTGGTTGGGAGATGCGTGGCTGCGGGTCTAAGGGTTTCCCATATGGAGGCAATGAGGGACAGGACCCCGGAAGCAGGTTGGGGAATCAGGCGAGTGTTCCAGACCGGACTTCGAGATGGGCCTGGCCCCGTAGTAGAGCGCAGGAATGGGACCCCGGCAAGTCGAGGATCCACGGGCGTTGTCCTCGCTGCATTCCATCTTGTGGAGTGCCTCTTGGCGGCGATCGGGTGCGGGCACTCACAGTGCCCTTCAGGGCCCCGAGGTGGGGGCGGCCCAGCAGACGTGCGGCGCCCGAATGACTTCGCCGGGCTTTTTCCGGCCAATTCTCACGAGCGTTCTGCACAAACCAGGATTGGTTTGGGCAAAACGCTCGAGAGAATTGGCCGGCGTAGGATAGCCCTGCGGACCGCCGTGCTCTCCATGGCCCAGGGCCCTTTCTCGCCCAGGGCATGTTGCTGCCGCCTATAAATGGCTCAGAAAAGACGCGGCCCAACCCGGTACGCCGGCGCATTGGAGCGTTCCCGGAGCAGAGTTGAAGAACGGGTGGTGGCCTGGTGTGCGCCTCTCTCTTTCGGGTAGATGGGCCGGCCAAGGATGGGGATGACCTCATCTTGGTCATACAGGTTTATGTCACTCTGAGGGTTTTTCGAAGCACCAGAGGGGCCGATGGAGACTGCGTGCTTGGGAGATGCGTGGCTGCGGGTCAAAGTGTTTCCCATTTGGAGGCCATGAGGGACAGGACCCCGGAAGCGGGTTGGGGAAGCAGGCGAGTGTTCCAGACCGGACTTCGTGATGGGCCTGGCCCCGTGGTAGAGCGCAGGGATGGGACCCCTGCAAGTCGAGGATCCATGGACGTTGTCCTCGCTGCATTCCATCTTATGGAGTGCCTCTTGTCGGCGATCAGGTGCGGGAACTCACAGTGCCCTTCAGGGCCCCGAGGTGGGGGCGGCTCAGCAGACGTGCGGCGCCCGAATGACTTCGCCGTGATTTTTCCGGCAAATTCTCACGAGCGTTCTGCCCAAACCAATCCTGGTTTGGGCAGAAGGCTCGTGAGAATTGGCCGGCGTAGGACAGCCCTGCGGACCGCCGTGCTCTCAATGGCCCAGGGCCCTTTCTCTCCCAGGGCATGTTGCTGTCGCCAAGAAATGGCTCGGAAAAGACGCAGCCCACCCCGGCACGCCGGCGCATTGGAGCGTTCCCGGAGCAGAGTTGAAGAACGGGTGGTGGCCTGGTGTGCGCCTCTGTCTTTCGGGTAGATGGGCCGGCCAAGGATGGGGATGACCTCATCTTGGTCATACAGGTTGATCTCACTGTGAGGGTTGTCCGAAGCACCAGAGGGGCCGATGGAGACTGCGTGGTTGGGAGATGCGTGGCTGCGGGTCTAAGGGTTTCCCATATGGAGGCCATGAGGGACAGGACCCCGGAAACAGGTTGGGGAAGCAGGCGAGTGTTCCAGACCGGACTTCGTGATGGGACTGGCCACGTGGTAGAGCGCTGGGATGGGACCCCAGCAAGTCGAGGATCCACGGGCGTTGTCCTCGCTGCATTCCATCTTGTGGAGTGCCTCTTGGCGGCGATCGGGTGCGGGCACTCACAGTGCCATTCAGGGCCCCGAGGTGGGGGCGGCCCAGCAGACCTGCGGCGCCCGAATGACTTCGCCGGGCTTTTTCCGGCCAATTCTCACGAGCGTTCTGCCCAAACCAGGATTGGTTTGGGCAAAACGCTCGTGAGAATTGGCCGGCGAAGGATAGCCCTGCGGACCGCCGTGTTCTCCATGGCCCAGGGCCCTTTCTCGCCCAGGGCATGTTGCTGCCGCCAAGAAATGGCTCGGAAAAGACGCGGCCCACCCCGGCACGCCGGTGCATTGGAGCGTTCATGGAGCAGAGTTGAAGAACGGGTGGTGGCCTGGTGTGCGCCTCTTTCTTTCGGGTAGAAGGGCCGGCCAAGGATGGGGATGACCTCATCTTGGTCATACAGGTTTATCTCACTCTGAGGGTTGTCCGAAGCACCAGAGGGGCCGATGGAGACAGCGTGGCTGGGAGATGCGTGGCTGCGGGTCTAAGGGTTTCCCATATGGAGGCCATGAGGGACTGGACCCCGGATGCAGGTTGGGGAAGCAGGCGAGTGTTCCAGATCGGACTTCGTGATGGGCTTGGCCCCGTCTAGAGCGCTGGGATGGGACCCCGGCAAGTCGAGGATCCACGACCGTTGTCCTCGCTGCATTCCATCTTGTGGAGTGCCTCTTGGCGGCGATCGGGTGCGGGCACTCACAGTGCCCTTCAGGGCCCCGAGGTGGGGTCGGCCCAGCAGATGTGCGGCGCCCGAATGACTTCGCCGGGCTTTTTCCGGCCAATTCTCACGAGCGTTCTGCACAAACCAGGATTGGTTTGGGCAAAACGCTCGAGAGAATTGGCCGGCGTAGGATAGCCCTGCGGACCGCCGTGCTCTCCATGGCCCAGGGCCCTTTCTCGCCCAGGGCATGTTGCTGCCGCCTATAAATGGCTCGGAAAAGACGCGGCCCACCCCGGCACGCCGGCGCATTGGAGCGTTCATGGAGCAGAGTTGAAGAACGGGTGGTGGCCTGGTGTGCGCCTCTGTCTTTCGGGTAGAAGGGCCGGACAAGGATGGGGATGACCTCATCTTGGTCATACAGGTTGATCTCACTCTGAGGGTTGTCCGAAGCACCAGAGGGGCCGATGGAGACTGCGTGGTTGGGAGATGCGTGGCTGCGGGTCTAAGGGTTTCCCATATGGAGGCCATGAGGGACAGGACCCCGGAAGCGGGTTGGGGAAGCAGGCGAGTGTTCCAGACCGGACTTCGTGATGGGCCTGGCCCCGTGGTAGAGCGCAGGGATGGGACCCCCGCAAGTCGAGGATCCACGGACGTTGTCCTCGTTGCATTCCATCTTATGGAGTGCCTCTTGTCGGCGATCAGGTGCGGGAACTCACAGTGCCCTTCAGGGCCCCGAGGTGGGGGCGGCTCAGCAGACGTGCGGCGCCCGAATGACTTCGCCGTGATTTTTCCGGCAAATTCTCACGAGCGTTCTGCCCAAACCAATCCTGGTTTGGGCAGAAGGCTCGTGAGAATTGGCCGGCGTAGGACAGCCCTGCGGACCGCCGTGCTCTCAATGGCCCAGGGCCCTTTCTCTCCCAGGGCATGTTGCTGTCGCCAAGAAATGGCTCGGAAAAGAGGCAGCCCACCCCGGCACGCCGGCGCATTGGAGCGTTCCCGCAGCAGAGTTGAAGAACGGGTGGTGGCCTGGTGTGCGCCTCTGTCTTTCGGGTAGATGGGCCGGCCAAGGATGGGGATGACCTCATCTTGGTCATACAGGTTGATCTCACTGTGAGGGTTGTCCGAAGCACCAGAGGGGCCGATGGAGACTGCGTGGTTGGGAGATGCGTGGCTGCGGGTCTAAGGGTTTCCCATATGGAGGCCATGAGGGACAGGACCCCGGAAGCAGGTTGGGGAAGCAGGCGAGTGTTCCAGACCGGACTTCGTGATGGGACTGGCCACGTGGTAGAGCGCTGGGATGGGACCCCAGCAAGTCGAGGATCCACGGGCGTTGTCCTCGCTGCATTCCATCTTGTGGAGTGCCTCTTGGCGGCGATCGGGTGCGGGCACTCACAGTGCCCTTCAGGGCCCCGAGGTGGGGGCGGCCCAGCAGACCTGCGGCGCCCGAATGACTTCGCCGGTCTTTTTCCGGCCAATTCTCACGAGCGTTCTGCCCAAACCAGGATTGGTTTGGGCAAAACGCTCGTGAGAATTGGCCGGCGAAGGATAGCCCTGCGGACCGCCGTGTTCTCCATGGCCCAGGGCCCTTTCTCGCCCAGGGCATGTTGCTGCCGCCAAGAAATGGCTCGGAAAAGACGCGGCCCACCCCGGCACGCTGGTGCATTGGAGCGTTCATGGAGCAGAGTTGAAGAACGGGTGGTGGCCTGGTGTGCGCCTCTTTCTTTCGGGTAGAAGGGCCGGCCAAGGATGGGGATGACCTCATCTTGGTCATACAGGTTTATCTCACTCTGAGGGTTGTCCGAAGCACCAGAGGGGCCGATGGAGACTGCGTGGCTGGGAGATGCGTGGCTGCGGGTCTAAGGGTTTCCCATATGGAGGCCATGAGGGACTGGACCCCGGATGCAGGTTGGGGAAGCAGGCGAGTGTTCCAGATCGGACTTCGTGATGGGCTTGGCCCCGTCTAGAGCGCTGGGATGGGACCCCGGCAAGTCGAGGATCCACGACCGTTGTCCTCGCTGCATTCCATCTTGTGGAGTGCCTCTTGGCGGCGATCGGGTGCGGGCACTCACAGTGCCCTTCAGGGCCCCGAGGTGGGGGCGGCCCAGCAGACGTGCGGCGCCCGAATGACTTCGCCGGGCTTTTTCCGGCCAATTCTCACGAGCGTTCTGCACAAACCAGGATTGGTTTGGGCAGAACGCTCGTGAGAATTGGCCGGTGTAGGACAGCCCTGCGGTCCGCCGTGCTCTCCATGGCCCAGGGCCCTTTCTCGCTCAGGGCATGTTGCTGCCGCCAAGAAATGGCTCGGAAAAGACGCGGCCCACCCCGGCACGCCGGCGCATTGGAGCGCTCCCGGAGCAGAGTTGAAGAACGCGTGGTGGCCTGGTGTGCGCCTCTGTCTTTCGGGTAGATGGGCCGGCCAATGATGGGGTTGGCCTCATCTTGGTCATACAGGTTGATCTCACTCTGAGGGTTGTCCGAAGCACCAGAGGGGCCGATGGAGACTGCGTGGTTGGGAGATGCGTGGCTGCGGGTCTAAGGGTTTCTCATATAGAGGCCATGAGGGACAGGACCCCGGAAGCAGGTTGGGGAAGCAGGCGAGTGTTCCAGACCGGACTTCGAGATGGGCCTGGCCCCGTGATAGAGCGCTGGGATGGGACCCCGGCAAGTCGAGGATCCACGGGCGTTGTCCTCGCTGCATTCCATCTTGTGGAGTGCCTCTTGGCGGCGATCGGGTGCGGGCACTCACAGTGCCCTTCAGGGCCCCGAGGTGGGGGCGGCCCAGCAGACCTGCGGCGCCCGAATGACTTCGCCGGGATTCTTCCGGCCAATTCTCACGAGCGTTCTGCCCAAACCAGGATTGGTTTGGGCAGAACGCTCGTGAGAATTGGCCGGCGTAGGTCAGCCCTGCGGACCGCCGTGCTCTCCATGGCCCAGGGCCCTTTCTCGCCCAGGGCATGTTGCTGCCGCCAAGAAATGGCTCGGAAAAGACGCGGCCCACCCCGGCACGCCGGCGCATTGGAGCGTTCATGGAGCAGAGTTGAAGAACGGGTGGTGGCCTGGTGTTCGCCTCTGTCTTTCGGGTAGAAGGGAGGGCCAAGCATGGGGATGACCTCATCTTGGTCATACAGGTTTATCTCACTCTGAGGGTTGTCCGAAACACCAGAGGGGCCGATGGAGACTGCGTGGTTGGGAGATGCGTGGCTGCGGGTCTAAGGGTTTCCCATCAGGAGGCCATGAGGGACAGGACCCCGGAAGTAGGTTGGGGAAGCAGGCGAGTGTTCCAGATCGGACTTCGTGATGGGCCTGTCCCCGTGGTAGAGCTCACGGATGGAACCCCCGCAAGTCGAGGAACCACGGGCGTTGTCCTCGCTGCATTGCATCTTGTGGGGTGCCTCTTGGCGGCGATCGGGTGCGGGCACTCACAGTGCCCTTCAGGGCCCCGAGGTGGGGGCAGCCCAGCAGACGTGCGGCGCCCAAATGACTTCGCCGGGCTTTTTCCGGCCAATTCTCGCGAGCGTTCTGTCCAAACCAGAATTGGTTTGGGAAGAACGCTCGCGAGAATTGGCCGGCGTAGGACAGCCCTGCGGACCGCCGAGCTCTCCATGGCCCAGGACCCTTTCTCGCCCTGGGCATGTTGCTGCCGCCAAGAAATGGCTCGGAAAAGACGCGGCCCACCCCAGCATGCCGGCGCATTGGAGCGTTCCCGGAGCAGAGTTGAAGAACGGGTGGTGGCCCGGTGTGCGCCTCTGTCTTTCGGGTAGATGGGCCGGCCAAGGATGGGGATGACCTCATCTTGGTCATACAGGTTGATCTCACTCTGAGGGTTGTCCGAAGCACCAGAGGGGCCGATGGAGACTGTGTGGTTGGGAGATGCGTGGCTGCGGGTCTAAGGGTTTCCCATACGGAGGCCATGAGGGACAGGACCCCGGAAGCAGGTTGGGGAAGCAGGCGAGTGTTCCAGACCGGACTTCGTGATGGGCCTGGCCCCGTGGTAGAGCGCAGGGATGGGACCCCGGCAAGTCGAGGATCAACGGGCGTTGTCCTCGTTGCATTCCATCTTGTGGAGTGCCTCTTGGCGGCGATCGGGTGCGGGCACTCACAGCGCCCTTCAGGGCCCCGAGGTGGGGGCAGCCCAGCAGACGTGCGGCGCCCAAATGACTTCGCCGTGCTTTTTCCGGCCAATTCTCGCGAGCGTTCTGCCCAAACCAGAATTGGTTTGGGCAGAACGCTCGCGAGAATTAGCCTGCGTAGGACAGCCCTGCGGACCGCCGTGCTCTCCATGGCCCAGGGCCCTTTCTCGCCCTGGGCATGTTGCTGCCGCCAAGAAATGGCTCGGAAAAGACGCGGCCCACCCCGGCATGCCGGCGCATTGGAGCGTTCCCGGAGCAGAGTTGAAGAACGGGTGGTGGCCTGGTGTGCGCCTCTGTCTTTCGGGTAGATGGGCCGGCCAAGGATGGGGATGACCTCATCTTGGTCATTCAGGTTTATGTCACTCTGAGGGTTTTTCGAAGCACCAGAGGGGCCGATGGAGACTGCGTGGTTGGGAGATGCGTGGCTGCGGGTCAAAGGGTTTCCCATTTGGAGGCCATGAGGGACAGGACCCCGGAAGCAGGTTGGGGAAGCAGGCGAGTGTTCCCGACCGGACTTCGTGATGGGCCTGGCCCCGTGGTAGAGCGCACGGATGGGACCCCGGCAAGTCGAGGATCCACGGGCGTTGTCCTCGCTGCATTCCATCTTGTGGAGTGCCTCTTGGCGGCGATCGGGTGCGGGCACTCACAGTGCCCTTCAGGGCCCCGAGGTGGGGGCGGCCCAGCAGACGTGCGGCGCCCGAATGACTTCGCCGGGCTTTTTCCGGCCAATTCTCACGAGCGTTCTGCCCAAACCAGGATTGGCTCGGAAAAGACGCGGCCCACTCCGGCATGCCGGCGTATTGGAGCGTTCCCGGAGCAGAGATGAAGAACGGGTGGTGGACTGGTGTGCGCCTCAGTCGTTCGGGTAGATGGGCCGGCCAAGAATGGGGATGACCTCATCTTGGTCATACAGGTTGATCTCATTCTGAGGGTTGTCCGAAGCACCAGAGGGGCCGATGGAGACTGCGTGGTTGGGAGATGCGTGGCTGCGGGTCTAAGGGTTTCCCATATGGAGGCAATGAGGGACAGGACCCCGGAAGCAGGTTGGGGAATCAGGCGAGTGTTCCAGACCGGACTTCAAGATGGGCCTGGCCCCGTAGTAGAGCGCAGGAATGGGACCCCGGCAAGTCGAGGATCCACGGGCGTTGTCCTCGCTGCATTCCATCTTATGGAGTGCCTCTTGGCGGCGATCGGGGGCGGGCACTCACAGTGCCCTTCAGGGCCCCGAGGTGGGGGCGGCCCAGCAGAGGTGCGGCGCCAGAATGACTTCGCCGGGCTTTTTCCGGCCAATTCTCACGAGCGTACTGCCCAAACCAGGATTGGTTTGGGCAGAACGCTCGTGAGAATTGGCCGGCGTAGGACAGCCCTGTGGACCGCCGTACTCTCCATGGCCCAGGGCCCTTTCTCGCCCAGGGCATGTTGCTGCCGCCAAGAAATGGCTCGGAAAAGACGCGGCCCACCCCGGCACGCCGGCGCATTGGAGCGTTCCCGGAGCAGAGTTGAAGAACGGGTGGTGGCCTGGTGTGCGCCTCTGTCTTTCGGGTAGATGGGCCGGCCAAGGATGGGGATGGCCTCATCTTGGTCATACAGGTTGATCTCACTCTGAGGGTTGTCCGAAGCACCAGAGGGGCCGATGGAGACTGCGTGGTTGGGAGAGGCGTGGCTGCGGGTCTAAGGGTTTCCCATATGGAGGCCATGAGGGACAAGACCCCGGAAGCAGGTTGGGGAAGCAGGCGAGTGTTCCAGACCGGACTTCGTGATGGGCCTGGCCCCGCGGTAGGGCGCAGGGATGGGACCCCGGCAAGTCGAGTATCCACGGGCGTTGTCCTCGCTGCATTCCATCTTGTGGAGTGCCTCTTGGCGGCGATCGGGTGCGGGCACTCACAGTGCCCTTCAGGGCCCCGAGGTGGGGGCGGCCCAGCAGACGTGCGGCGCCCGAATGACTTCGCCGGGCTTTTTCCGGTCAATTCTCACGAGCGTTCCGCCCAAACCAGGATTGGTTTGGGCGGAACGCTCGTGATAATTGGCCGGTGTAGGACAGCCCTACGGACCGCCGTACTCTCCATGGCCCAGGGCCCTTTTTCGCCCTGGGCATGTTGCTGCCACCAAGAAATGGCTCGGAAAAGACGCGGCCCAACCCGTCACGCTGGTGCATTGGAGCGTTCCCGGAGCAGAGTTGAAGAACCGGTGGTGGCCTGGTGTGCGCCTCTATCTTTCGGGTAGATGGGCCGGCCAAGGATGGGGATGGCCTCATCTTGGTCATACAGGTTGATCTCACTCTGAGGGTTGTCCGAAGCACCAGAGGGGCCGATGGAGACTGCGTGGTTGGCAGATGCGTGGCTACGGGTCTAAGGGTTTCCCATATGGAGGCCATGAGGGACAGGACCCCGGAAGCAGGTTGGGGAAGCAGGCGAGTGTTCCCGACCGGACTTCGTGATGGGCCTGGCCCCGTGGTAGAGCGCACGGATGGGACCCTGGCAAGTCGAGGATCCACGGGCGTTGTCCTCGCTGCATTCCATCTTGTGGAGTGCCTCTTGGCGGCGATCGGGTGCGGGCACTCACAGTGCCCTTCAGGGCCCCGAGGTGGGGGCGGCCCAGCAGACGTGCGGCGCCCGAATGACTTCGCCGGGCTTTTTTCGGCCAATTCTCACGAGCGTTCTGCCCAAACCAGGATTGGTTTGGGCAGAACGCTCGTGAGAATTGGCCGGCGTAGGACAGCCCTGCGGACCGCCGTGCTCTCCATGGCCCAGGGCCCTTTCTCGCCCAGGGCATGTTGCTGTCGCCAAGAAATGGCTCAGAAAAGACGCGGCCCAACCCGGTACGCCGGCGCATTGGAGCGTTCCCGGAGCAGAGTTGAAGAACGGGTGGTGGCCTGGTGTGCGCCTCTGTCTTTCGGGTAGATGGGCCGGCCAAGGATGGGGATGACCTCATCTTGGTCATACAGGTTTATGTCACTCTGAGGGTTTTTCGAAGCACCAGAGGGGCCGATGGAGACTGCGTGCTTGGGAGATGCGTGGCTGCGGGTCTAAGGGTTTCCCATTTGGAGGCCATGAGGGACAGGACCCCGGAAGCGGGTTGGGGAAGCAGGCGAGTGTTCCAGACCGGACTTCGTGATGGGCCTGGCCCCGTGGTAGAGCGCAGGGATGGGACCCCCGCAAGTCGAGGATCCACGGACGTTGTCCTCGCTGCATTCCATCTTATGGAGTGCCTCTTGTCGGCGATCAGGTGCGGGAACTCACAGTGCCCTTCAGGGCCCCGAGGTGGGGGCGGCTCAGCAGACGTGCGGCGCCCGAATGACTTCGCCGTGATTTTTCCTGCAAATTCTCACGAGCGTTCTGCCCAAACCAATCCTGGTTTGGGCAGAAGGCTCGTGAGAATTGGCCGGCGTAGGACAGCCCTGCGGACCGCCGTGCTCTCAATGGCCCAGGGCCCTTTCTCTCCCAGGGCATGTTGCTGTCGCCAAGAAATGGCTCGGAAAAGACGCAGCCCACCCCGGCACGCCGGCGCATTGGAGCGTTCCCGGAGCAGAGTTGAAGAACGGGTGGTGGCCTGGTGTGCGCCTCTTTCTTTCGGGTAGAAGGGCCGGCCAAGGTTGGGGATGACCTCATCTTGGTCATACAGGTTTATCTCATTCTGAGGGTTGTCCGAAGCACCAGAGGGGCCGATGGAGACTGCGTGGTTGGGAGATGCGTGGCTGCGGGTCTAAGGGTTTCCCATATGGAGGCCATGAGGGACTGGACCCCGGATGCAGGTTGGGGAAGCAGGCGAGTGTTCCAGATTGGACTTCGTGATGGGCCTGGCCCCGTCTAGAACGCTGGGATGGGACCCCGGCAAGTCGAGGATCCACGGCCGTTGTCCTCGCTGCATTCCATCTTGTGGAGTGCCTCTTGGCGGCGATCGGGTGCGGGCACTCACAGTGCCCTTCAGGGCCCCGAGGTGGGGGCGGCCCAGCAGACGTGCGGCGCCCGAATGACTTCGCCGGGCTTTTTCCGGCCAATTCTCACGAGCGTTCTGCACAAACCAGGATTGGTTTGGGCAAAACGCTCGAGAGAATTGGCCGGCGTAGGATAGCCCTGCGGACCGCCGTGCTCTCCATGGCCCAGGGCCCTTTCTCGCCCAGGGCATGTTGCTGCCGCCTATAAATGTCTCGGTAAAGACGCGGCCCACCCCGGCACGCCGGCGCATTGGAGCATTCATGGAGAAGAGTTGAAGAACGGATGGTGGCCTGGTGTGCGCCTCTGTATTTCGGGTAGAAGGGCCGGCCAAGGATGGGGATGACCTCATCTTGGTCATACAGGTTTATCTCACTCTGAGGGTTGTCCGAAGCACCAGAGGGGCCGATGGAGACTGCGTGGTTGGGAGATGCGTGGCTGCGGGTCTAAGGGTTTCCCATATGGAGGCCATGAGGGACAGGACCCCGGAAGCAGGTTGGGGAAGCAGGCGAGTGTTCCAGATCAGACTTCGTGATGGGCCTGGCCTCGTGGTAGAGCTCACGGATGGAACCCCCGCAAGTCGAGGATCCACGGGCGTTGTCCTCGCTGCATTCCATTTTGTGGAGTGCCTCTTGGCGGCAATCGGGTGCGGGCACTCACAGTGCCCTTCAGGGCCCCGAGGTGGGGGCGGCCCAGCAGACGTGCGGCGCCCGAATTAATTCGCCGGGCTTTTTCCGGCCAATTCTCACGAGCGTTCTGCCCAAACCAGGATTGGTTTGGGCAGAACGCTCGTGAGAATTGGCCGGTGTAGGACAGCCCTGCGGACCGCCGTGCTCTCCATGGCCCAGGGCCCTTTCTCGCTCAGGGCATGTTGCTGCCGCCAAGAAATGGCTCGGAAAAGACGCGGCCCACCCCGGCACGCCGGCGCATTGGAGCGTTCCCGGAGCAGAGTTGAAGAACGGGTGGTGGCCTGGTGTGCGCCTCTGTCTTTCGGGTAGATGGGCCGGCCAAGGATGGGGATGACCTCATCTTGGTCATACAGGTTGATCTCCCTCTGAGGGTTGTCCGAAGCACCAGAGGGGCCGATGGAGACTGCGTGGTTGGGAGATGCGTGGCTGGGGGTCTAAGGGTTTCCCATATGGAGGCCATGAGGGACAAGACCCCGGAAGCAGGTTGGGGAAGCAGGCGAGTGTTCCAGACCGGACTTCGTGATGGGCCTGGCCCCGCGGTAGGGCGCAGGGATGGGACCCCGGCAAGTCGAGGATCCACGGGCGTTGTCCTCGCTGCATTCCATCTTGTGGAGTGCCTCTTGGCGGCGATCGGGTGCGGGCACTCACAGTGCCCTTCAGGGCCCCGAGGTGGGGGCGGCCCAGCAGACGTGCGGCGCCCGAATGACTTCGCCGGGCTTTTTCCGGTCAATTCTCACGAGCGTTCCGCCCAAACCAGGATTGGTTTGGGCGGAACGCTCGTGAGAATTGGCCGGCGTAGGACAGCCCTACGGACTGCCGTACTCTCCATGGCCCAGGGCCCTTTTTCGCCCTGGGCATGTTGCTGCCACCAAGAAATGGCTCGGAAAAGACGCGGCCCAAACCGTCACGCCGGTGCATAGGAGCGTTCCCGGAGCAGAGTTGAAGAACCGGTGGTGGCCTGGTGTGCGCCTCTATCTTTCGGGTAGATGGGCCGGCCAAGGATGGGGATGGCCTCATCTTGGTCATACAGGTTGATCTCACTCTGAGGGTTGTCCGAAGCACCAGAGGGGCCGATGGAGACTGCGTGGTTGGCAGATGCGTGGCTACGGGTCTAAGGGTTTCCCATATGGAGGCCATGAGGGACAGGACCCCGGAAGCAGGTGGGGGAAGCAGGCGAGTGTTCCCGACCGGACTTCGTGATGGGCCTGGCCCCGTGGTAGAGCGCACGGATGGGACCCCGGCAAGTCGAGGATCCACGGGCGTTGTCCTCGCTGCATTCCATCTTGTGGAGTGCCTCTTGGCGGCGATCGGGTGCGGGCACTCACAGTGCCCTTCAGGGCCCCGAGGTGGGGGCGGCCCAGCAGACGTGCGGCGCCCGAATGACTTCGCCGGGCTTTTTTCGGCCAATTCTCACGAGCGTTCTGCCCAAACCAGGATTGGTTTGGGCAGAACGCTCGTGTGAATTGGCCGGCGTAGGACAGCCCTGCGGACCGCCGTGCTCTCCATGGCCCAGGGCCCTTTCTCGCCCAGGGCATGCTGCTGTCGCCAAGAAATGGCTCAGAAAAGACGCGGCCCAACCCGGTACGCCGGCGCATTGGAGCGTTCCCGGAGCAGAGTTGAAGAACGGGTGGTGGCCTGGTGTGCGCCTCTGTCTTTCGGGTAGATGGGCCGGCCAAGGATGGGGATGACCTCATCTTGGTCATACAGGTTTATGTCACTCTGAGGGTTTTTCGAAGCACCAGAGGGGCCGATGGAGACTGCGTGCTTGGGAGATGCGTGGCTGCGGGTCTAAGGGTTTCCCATTTGGAGGCCATGAGGGACAGGACCCCGGAAGCGGGTTGGGGAAGCAGGCGAGTGTTCCAGACCGGACTTCGTGATGGGCCTGGCCCCGTGGTAGAGCGCAGGGATGGGACCCCCGCAAGTCGAGGATCCACGGACGTTGTCCTCGCTGCATTCCATCTTATGGAGTGCCTCTTGTCGGCGATCAGGTGCGGGAACTCACAGTGCCCTTCAGGGCCCCGAGGTGGGCGCGGCTCAGCAGACGTGCGGCGCCCGAATGACTTCGCCGTGATTTTTCCGGCAAATTCTCACGAGCGTTCTGCCCAAACCAATCCTGGTTTGGGCAGAAGGCTCGTGAGAATTGGCCGGCGTAGGACAGCCCTGCGGACCGCCGTGCTCTCAATGGCCCAGGGCCCTTTCTCTCCCAGGGCATGTTGCTGTCGCCAAGAAATGGCTCGGAAAAGACGCAGCCCACCCCGGCACGCCGGCGCATTGGAGCGTTCCCGGAGCAGAGTTGAAGAACGGATGGTGGCCTGGTGTGCGCCTCTGTCTTTCGGGTAGATGGGCCGGCCAAGGATGGGGATGACCTCATCTTGGTCATACATGTTGATCTCACTGTGAGGGTTGTCCGAAGCACCAGAGGGGCCGATGGAGACTGCTTGGTTGGGAGATGCGTGGCTGCGGGTCTAAGGGTTTCCCATATGGAGGCCATGAGGGACAGGACCCCGCAAGCAGGTTGGGGAAGCAGGCGAGTGTTCCAGATCGGACTTCGTGATGGGCCTGGCCCCGTGGTAGAGCTCACGGATGGAACCCCCGCAAGTCGAGGATCCACGGCCGTTGTCCTCACTGCATTCCATATTGTGGAGTGCCTCTTGGCGGCGATCGGGTGCGGGCACTCACAGTGCCCTTCAGGGCCCCGAGGTGGGGGCGGCCCAGCAGACGTGCAGCGCCCGAATGACTTCGCCGGGCTTTTTCCGGCCAATTCTCATGAGCGTTCTCCCCAAACCAGGATTGGTTTGGGCAGAACGCTCGTGAGAATTGGCCGGCGTAGGACAGCCCTGCGGACCGCCGTGCTCTCCATGGCCCAGGGCCCTTTCTCGCCCAGGGCATGTTGCTGCCGCCAAGAAATGGCTCGGAAAAGACGCGGCCCACCCTGGCACGCCGGCGCATTGGAGCGTTCCCGGAGCAGAGTTGAAGAACGGGTGGTGTCCTGGTGTGCGCCTCTGTCTTTCGGGTAGATGGGCCGGCCAAGGATGGGGATGACCTCATCTTGGTCATACAGGTTGATCTCACTCTGAGGGTTGTCCGAAGCACCAGAGGGGCCGATGGAGACTGCGTGGTTGGGAGATGCGTGGCTGCGGGTCTAAGGGTTTCCCATATGGAGGCCATGAGGGACAGGACCCCGGAAGCAGGTTGGGGAAGCAGGCGAGTGTTCCAGACCGGACTTCGTGATGGGACTGGCCCCGTGGTAGAGCGCTGGGATGGGACCCCGGCAAGTCGAAGATCCACGGGCGTTGTCCTCGCTGCATTCCATCTTGTGGAGTGCCTCTTGGCGGCGATCGGGTGCGGGCACTCACAGTGCCCTTCAGGGCCCCGAGGTGGGGGCGGCCCAGCAGACCTGCGGCGCCCGAATGACTTCGCCGGGCTTTTTCCGGCCAATTCTCACGAGCATTCTGCTCAAACCAGGATTGGTTTGGGCAAAACGCTCGTGAGAATTGGCCGGCGAAGGATAGCCCTGCGGACCGCCGTGTTCTCCATGGCCCAGGGCCCTTTCTCGCCCAGGGCATGTTGCTGCCGCCAAGAAATGGCTCGGAAAAGACGCGGCCCACCCCGGCACGCCGGTGCATTGGAGCGTTCATGGAGCAGAGTTGAAGAACGGGTGGTGGCCTGGTGTGCGCCTCTTTCTTTCGGGTAGAAGGGCCGGCCAAGGATGGGGATGACCTCATCTTGGTCATACAGGTTTATCTCACTCTGAGGGTTGTCCGAAGCACCAGAGGGGCCGATGGAGACTGCGTGGTTGGGAGATGCGTGGCTGCGGGTCTAAGGGTTTCCCATATGGAGGCCATGAGGGACTGGACCCCGGATGCAGGTTGGGGATGCAGGCGAGTGTTCCAGATCGGACTTCGTGATGGGCCTGGCCCCGTCTAGAGCGCTGGAATGGGACCCCGGCAAGTCGAGGATCCACGGCCGTTGTCCTCGCTGCATTCCATCTTGTGGAGTGCCTCTTGGCGGCGATCGGGTGCGGGCACTCACAGTGCCCTTCAGGGCCCCGAGGTGGGGGCGGCCCAGCAGACGTGCGGCGCCCGAATGACTTCGCCGGGCTTTTTCCGGCCAATTCTCACGAGCGTTCTGCACAAACCAGGATTGGTTTGGGCAAAACGCTCGAGAGAATTGGCCGGCGTAGGATAGCCCTGCGGACCGCCGTGCTCTCCATGGCCCAGGGCCCTTTCTCGCCCAGGGCATGTTGCTGCCGCCTATAAATGGCTCGGAAAAGACGCGGCCCACCCCGGCACGCCGGCGCATTGGAGCGTTCATGGAGCAGAGTTGAAGAACGGGTGGTGGCCTGGTGTGCGCCTCTGTCTTTCGGGTAGAAGGGCCGGCCAAGGATGGGGATGACCTCATCTTGGTCATACAGGTTTATCTCACTCTGAGGGTTGTCCGAAGCAGCAGAGGGGCCGATGGAGACTGCGTGGTAGGGAGATGCGTGGCTGCGGGTCTAAGGGTTTCCCATATGGAGGCCATGAGGGACAGGACCCCGGAAGCAGGTTGGGGAAGCAGGCGAGTGTTCCAGACCGGACTTCGTGATGGGACTGGCCCCGTGGTAGAGCGCTGGGATGGGACCCCGGCAAGTCGAGGATCCACGGGCGTTGTCCTCGCTGCATTCCATCTTGTGGAGTGCCTCTTGGCGGCGATCGGGTGCGGGCACTCACAGTGCCCTTCAGGGCCCCGAGGTGGGGGCGGCCCAGCAGACCTGCGGCGCCCGAATGACTTCGCCGGGCTTTTTCCGGCCAATTCTCACGAGCGTTCTGCCCAAACCAGGATTGGTTTGGGCAAAACGCTCGTGAGAATTGGCCGGCGAAGGATAGCCCTGCGGACCGCCGTGTTCTCCATGGCCCAGGGCCCTTTCTCGCCCAGGGCATGTTGCTGCCGCCAAGAAATGGCTCGGAAAAGACGCGGCCCACCACGGCACGCCGGTGCATTGGAGCGTTCATGGAGCAGAGTTGAAGAACGGGTGGTGGCCTGGTGTGCGCCTCTTTCTTTCGGGTAGAAGGGCCGGCCAAGGATGGGGATGACCTCATCTTGGTCATACAGGTTTATCTCACTCTGAGGGTTGTCCGAAGCACCAGAGGGGCCGATGGAGACTGCGTGGTTGGGAGATGCGTGGCTGCGGGTCTAAGGGTTTCCCATATGGAGGCCATGAGGGACTGGACCCCGGATGCAGGTTGGGGAAGCAGGCGAGTGTTCCAGATTGGACTTCGTGATGGGCCTGGCCCCGTCTAGAGCGCTGGAATGGGACCCCGGAAAGTCGAGGATCCACGGGCGTTGTCCTCGCTGCATTCCATCTTGTGGAGTGCCTCTTGGCGGCGATCGGGTGCGGGCACTCACAGTGCCCTTCAGGGCCCCGAGGTGGGGGCGGCCCAGCAGACGTGCGGCGCCCGAATGACTTCGCCGGGCTTTTTCCGGCCAATTCTCACGAGCGTTCTGCACAAACCAGGATTGGTTTGGGCAAAACGCTCGAGAGAATTGGCCGGCGTAGGATAGCCCTGCGGACCGCCGTGCTCTCCATGGCCCAGGGCCCTTTCTCGCCCAGGGCATGTTGCTGCCGCCTATAAATGGCTCGGAAAAGACGCGGCCCACCCCGGCACGCCGGCGCATTGGAGCGTTCATGGAGCAGAGTTGAAGAACGGGTGGTGGCCTGGTGTGCGCCTCTGTCTTTCGGGTAGAAGGGCCGGCCAAGGATGGGGATGACCTCATCTTGGTCATACAGGTTTATCTCACTCTGAGGGTTGTCCGAAGCACCAGAGGGGCCGATGGAGACTGCGTGGTAGGGAGATGCGTGGCTGCGGGTCTAAGGGTTTCCCATATGGAGGCCATGAGGGACAGGACCCCGGAAGCGGGTTGGGGAAGCAGGCGAGTGTTCCAGACCGGACTTCGTGATGGGACTGGCCCCGTGGTAGAGCGCTGGGATGGGACCCCGGCAAGTCGAGGATCCACGGGCGTTGTCCTCGCTGCATTCCATCTTGTGGAGTGCCTCTTGGCGGCGATCGGGTGCGGGCACTCACAGTGCCCTTCAGGGCCCCGAGGTGGGGGCGGCCCAGCAGACCTGCGGCGCCCGAATGACTTCGCCGGGCTTTTTCCGGCCAATTCTCACGAGCGTTCTGCCCAAACCAGGATTGGTTTGGGCAAAACGCTCGTGAGAATTGGCCGGCGAAGGATAGCCCTGCGGACCGCCGTGTTCTCCATGGCCCAGGGCCCTTTCTCGCCCAGGGCATGTTGCTGCCGCCAAGAAATGGCTCGGAAAAGACGCGGCCCACCACGGCACGCCGGTGCATTGGAGCGTTCATGGAGCAGAGTTGAAGAACGGGTGGTGGCCTGGTGTGCGCCTCTTTCTTTCGGGTAGAAGGGCCGGCCAAGGATGGGGATGACCTCATCTTGGTCATACAGGTTTATCTCACTCTGAGGGTTGTCCGAAGCACCAGAGGGGCCGATGGAGACTGCGTGGTTGGGAGATGCGTGGCTGCGGGTCTAAGGGTTTCCCATATGGAGGCCATGAGGGACTGGACCCCGGATGCAGGTTGGGGAAGCAGGCGAGTGTTCCAGATCGGACTTCGTGATGGGCCTGGCCCCGTCTAGAGCGCTGGAATGGGACCCCGGAAAGTCGAGGATCCACGGCCGTTGTCCTCGCTGCATTCCATCTTGTGGAGTGCCTCTTGGCGGCGATCGGGTGTGGGCACTCACAGTGCCCTTCAGGGCCCCGAGGTGGGGGCGGCCCAGCAGACGTGCGGCGCCCGAATGACTTCGCCGGGCTTTTTCCGGCCAATTCTCACGAGCGTTCTGCACAAACCAGGATTGGTTTGGGCAGAACGCTCGAGAGAATTGGCCGGCGTAGGATAGCCCTGCGGACCGCCGTGCTCTCCATGGCCCAGGGCCCTTTCTCGCCCAGGGCATGTTGCTGCCGCCTATAAATGGCTCGGAAAAGACGCGGCCCACCCCGGCACGCCGGCGCATTGGAGCGTTCATGGAGCAGAGTTGAAGAACGGGTGGTGGCCTGGTGTGCGCCTCTGTCTTTCGGGTAGAAGGGCCGGCCAAGGATGGGGATGACCTCATCTTGGTCATACAGGTTTATCTCACTCTGAGGGTTTTTCGAAGCACCAGAGGGGCCGATGGAGACTGCGTGCTTGGGAGATGCGTGGCTGCGGGTCTAAGGGTTTCCCATTTGGAGGCCATGAGGGACAGGACCCCGGAAGCGGGTTGGGGAAGCAGGCGAGTGTTCCAGACCGGACTTCGTGATGGGCCTGGCCCCGTGGTAGAGCGCAGGGATGGGACCCCCGCAAGTCGAGGATCCACGGACGTTGTCCTCGCTGCATTCCATCTTATGGAGTGCCTCTTGTCGGCGATCAGGTGCGGGAACTCACAGTGCCCTTCAGGGCCCCGAGGTGGGGGCGGCTCAGCAGACGTGCGGCGCCCGAATGACTTCGCCGTGATTTTTCCGGCAAATTCTCACGAGCGTTCTGCCCAAACCAATCCTGGTTTGGGCAGAAGGCTCGTGAGAATTGGCCGGCGTAGGACAGCCCTGCGGACCGCCGTGCTCTCAATGGCCCAGGGCCCTTTCTCTCCCAGGGCATGTTGCTGTCGCCAAGAAATGGCTCGGAAAAGACGCAGCCCACCCCGGCACGCCGGCGCATTGGAGCGTTCCCGGAGCAGAGTTGAAGAACGGGTGGTGGCCTGGTGTGCGCCTCTGTCTTTCGGGTAGATGGGCCGGCCAAGGATGGGGATGACCTCATCTTGGTCATACATGTTGATCTCACTGTGAGGGTTGTCCGAAGCACCAGAGGGGCCGATGGAGACTGCTTGGTTGGGAGATGCGTGGCTGCGGGTCTAAGGGTTTCCCATATGGAGGCCATGAGGGACAGGACCCCGCAAGCAGGTTGGGGAAGCAGGCGAGTGTTCCAGATCGGACTTCGTGATGGGCCTGGCCCCGTGGTAGAGCTCTCGGATGGAACCCCCGCAAGTCGAGGATCCACGGCCGTTGTCCTCACTGCATTCCATATTGTGGAGTGCCTCTTGGCGGCGATCGGGTGCGGGCACTCACAGTGCCCTTCAGGGCCCCGAGGTGGGGGCGGCCCAGCAGACGTGCAGCGCCCGAATGACTTCGCCGGGCTTTTTCCGGCCAATTCTCATGAGCGTTCTCCCCAAACCAGGATTGGTTTGGGCAGAACGCTCGTGAGAATTGGCCGGCGTAGGACAGCCCTGCGGACCGCCGTGCTCTCCATGGCCCAGGGCCCTTTCTCGCCCAGGGCATGTTGCTGCCGCCAAGAAATGGCTCGGAAAAGACGCGGCCCACCCTGGCACGCCGGCGCATTGGAGCGTTCCCGGAGCAGAGTTGAAGAACGGGTGGTGTCCTGGTGTGCGCCTCTGTCTTTCGGGTAGATGGGCCGGCCAAGGATGGGGATGACCTCATCTTGGTCATACAGGTTGATCTCACTCTGAGGGTTGTCCGAAGCACCAGAGGGGCCGATGGAGACTGCGTGGTTGGGAGATGCGTGGCTGCGGGTCTAAGGGTTTCCCATATGGAGGCCATGAGGGACAGGACCCCGGAAGCAGGTTGGGGAAGCAGGCGAGTGTTCCAGACCGGACTTCGTGATGGGACTGGCCCCGTGGTAGAGCGCTGGGATGGGACCCCGGCAAGTCGAAGATCCACGGGCGTTGTCCTCGCTGCATTCCATCTTGTGGAGTGCCTCTTGGCGGCGATCGGGTGCGGGCACTCACAGTGCCCTTCAGGGCCCCGAGGTGGGGGCGGCCCAGCAGACCTGCGGCGCCCGAATGACTTCGCCGGGCTTTTTCCGGCCAATTCTCACGAGCATTCTGCTCAAACCAGGATTGGTTTGGGCAAAACGCTCGTGAGAATTGGCCGGCGAAGGATAGCCCTGCGGACCGCCGTGTTCTCCATGGCCCAGGGCCCTTTCTCGCCCAGGGCATGTTGCTGCCGCCAAGAAATGGCTCGGAAAAGACGCGGCCCACCCCGGCACGCCGGTGCATTGGAGCGTTCATGGAGCAGAGTTGAAGAACGGGTGGTGGCCTGGTGTGCGCCTCTTTCTTTCGGGTAGAAGGGCCGGCCAAGGATGGGGATGACCTCATCTTGGTCATACAGGTTTATCTCACTCTGAGGGTTGTCCGAAGCACCAGAGGGGCCGATGGAGACTGCGTGGTTGGGAGATGCGTGGCTGCGGGTCTAAGGGTTTCCCATATGGAGGCCATGAGGGACTGGACCCCGGATGCAGGTTGGGGATGCAGGCGAGTGTTCCAGATCGGACTTCGTGATGGGCCTGGCCCCGTCTAGAGCGCTGGAATGGGACCCCGGCAAGTCGAGGATCCACGGCCGTTGTCCTCGCTGCATTCCATCTTGTGGAGTGCCTCTTGGCGGCGATCGGGTGCGGGCACTCACAGTGCCCTTCAGGGCCCCGAGGTGGGGGCGGCCCAGCAGACGTGCGGCGCCCGAATGACTTCGCCGGGCTTTTTCCGGCCAATTCTCACGAGCGTTCTGCACAAACCAGGATTGGTTTGGGCAAAACGCTCGAGAGAATTGGCCGGCGTAGGATAGCCCTGCGGACCGCCGTGTTCTCCATGGCCCAGGGCCCTTTCTCGCCCAGGGCATGTTGCTGCCGCCAAGAAATGGCTCGGAAAAGACGCGGCCCACCACGGCACGCCGGTGCATTGGAGCGTTCATGGAGCAGAGTTGAAGAACGGGTGGTGGCCTGGTGTGCGCCTCTTTCTTTCGGGTAGAAGGGCCGGCCAAGGATGGGGATGACCTCATCTTGGTCATACAGGTTTATCTCACTCTGAGGGTTGTCCGAAGCTCCAGAGGGGCCGATGGAGACTGCGTGGTTGGGAGATGCGTGGCTGCGGGTCTAAGGGTTTCCCATATGGAGGCCATGAGGGACTGGACCCCGGATGCAGGTTGGGGAAGCAGGCGAGTGTTCCAGATTGGACTTCGTGATGGGCCTGGCCCCGTCTAGAGCGCTGGAATGGGACCCCGGAAAGTCGAGGATCCACGGGCGTTGTCCTCGCTGCATTCCATCTTGTGGAGTGCCTCTTGGCGGCGATCGGGTGCGGGCACTCACAGTGCCCTTCAGGGCCCCGAGGTGGGGGCGGCCCAGCAGACGTGCGGCGCCCGAATGACTTCGCCGGGCTTTTTCCGGCCAATTCTCACGAGCGTTCTGCACAAACCAGGATTGGTTTGGGCAAAACGCTCGAGAGAATTGGCCGGCGTAGGATAGCCCTGCGGACCGCCGTGCTCTCCATGGCCCAGGGCCCTTTCTCGCCCAGGGCATGTTGCTGCCGCCTATAAATGGCTCGGAAAAGACGCGGCCCACCCCGGCACGCCGGCGCATTGGAGCGTTCATGGAGCAGAGTTGAAGAACGGGTGGTGGCCTGGTGTGCGCCTCTGTCTTTCGGGTAGAAGGGCCGGCCAAGGATGGGGATGACCTCATCTTGGTCATACAGGTTTATCTCACTCTGAGGGTTGTCCGAAGCACCAGAGGGGCCGATGGAGACTGCGTGGTAGGGAGATGCGTGGCTGCGGGTCTAAGGGTTTCCCATATGGAGGCCATGAGGGACAGGACCCCGGAAGCGGGTTGGGGAAGCAGGCGAGTGTTCCAGACCGGACTTCGTGATGGGACTGGCCCCGTGGTAGAGCGCTGGGATGGGACCCCGGCAAGTCGAGGATCCACGGGCGTTGTCCTCGCTGCATTCCATCTTGTGGAGTGCCTCTTGGCGGCGATCGGGTGCGGGCACTCACAGTGCCCTTCAGGGCCCCGAGGTGGGGGCGGCCCAGCAGACCTGCGGCGCCCGAATGACTTCGCCGGGCTTTTTCCGGCCAATTCTCACGAGCGTTCTGCCCAAACCAGGATTGGTTTGGGCAAAACGCTCGTGAGAATTGGCCGGCGAAGGATAGCCCTGCGGACCGCCGTGTTCTCCATGGCCCAGGGCCCTTTCTCGCCCAGGGCATGTTGCTGCCGCCAAGAAATGGCTCGGAAAAGACGCGGCCCACCACGGCACGCCGGTGCATTGGAGCGTTCATGGAGCAGAGTTGAAGAACGGGTGGTGGCCTGG
Organism: Mustela lutreola; assembly: GCF_030435805.1. Taxonomy (NCBI): domain Eukaryota; kingdom Metazoa; phylum Chordata; class Mammalia; order Carnivora; family Mustelidae; genus Mustela; species Mustela lutreola. Next base: position 1,186,029 of record NC_081296.1, on the reverse strand, counting down.
TGTGCGCCTCTTTCTTTCGGGTAGAAGGGCCGGCCAAGGATGGGGATGACCTCATCTTGGTCATACAGGTTTATCTCACTCTGAGGGTTGTCCGAAGCACCAGAGGGGCCGATGGAGACTGCGTGGTTGGGAGATGCGTGGCTGCGGGTCTAAGGGTTTCCCATATGGAGGCCATGAGGGACTGGACCCCGGATGCAGGTTGGGGAAGCAGGCGAGTGTTCCAGATCGGACTTCGTGATGGGCCTGGCCCCGTCTAGAGCGCTGGAATGGGACCCCGGAAAGTCGAGGATCCACGGCCGTTGTCCTCGCTGCATTCCATCTTGTGGAGTGCCTCTTGGCGGCGATCGGGTGCGGGCACTCACAGTGCCCTTCAGGGCCCCGAGGTGGGGGCGGCCCAGCAGACGTGCGGCGCCCGAATGACTTCGCCGGGCTTTTTCCGGCCAATTCTCACGAGCGTTCTGCACAAACCAGGATTGGTTTGGGCAGAACGCTCGAGAGAATTGGCCGGCGTAGGATAGCCCTGCGGACCGCCGTGCTCTCCATGGCCCAGGGCCCTTTCTCGCCCAGGGCATGTTGCTGCCGCCTATAAATGGCTCGGAAAAGACGCGGCCCACCCCGGCACGCCGGCGCATTGGAGCGTTCCCGGAGCAGAGTTGAAGAACGGGTGGTGGCCTGGTGTGCGCCTCTGTCTTTCGGGTAGATGGGCCGGCCAAGGATGGGGATGACCTCATCTTGGTCATACATGTTGATCTCACTGTGAGGGTTGTCCGAAGCACCAGAGGGGCCGATGGAGACTGCGTGGTTGGCAGATGCGTGGCTACGGGTCTAAGGGTTTCCCATATGGAGGCCATGAGGGACAGGACCCCGGAAGCAGGTTGGGGAAGCAGGCGAGTGTTCCCGACCGGACTTCGTGATGGGCCTGGCCCCGTGGTAGAGCGCACGGATGGGACCCTGGCAAGTCGAGGATCCACGGGCGTTGTCCTCGCTGCATTCCATCTTGTGGAGTGCCTCTTGGCGGCGATCGGGTGCGGGCACTCACAGTGCCCTTCAGGGCCCCGAGGTGGGGGCGGCCCAGCAGACGTGCGGCGCCCGAATGACTTCGCCGGGCTTTTTTCGGCCAATTCTCACGAGCGTTCTGCCCAAACCAGGATTGGTTTGGGCAGAACGCTCGTGAGAATTGGCCGGCGTAGGACAGCCCTGCGGACCGCCGTGCTCTCCATGGCCCAGGGCCCTTTCTCGCCCAGGGCATGTTGCTGTCGCCAAGAAATGGCTCAGAAAAGACGCGGCCCAACCCGGTACGCCGGCGCATTGGAGCGTTCCCGGAGCAGAGTTGAAGAACGGGTGGTGGCCTGGTGTGCGCCTCTGTCTTTCGGGTAGATGGGCCGGCCAAGGATGGGGATGACCTCATCTTGGTCATACAGGTTTATGTCACTCTGAGGGTTTTTCGAAGCACCAGAGGGGCCGATGGAGACTGCGTGCTTGGGAGATGCGTGGCTGCGGGTCTAAGGGTTTCCCATTTGGAGGCCATGAGGGACAGGACCCCGGAAGCGGGTTGGGGAAGCAGGCGAGTGTTCCAGACCGGACTTCGTGATGGGCCTGGCCCCGTGGTAGAGCGCAGGGATGGGACCCCCGCAAGTCGAGGATCCACGGACGTTGTCCTCGCTGCATTCCATCTTATGGAGTGCCTCTTGTCGGCGATCAGGTGCGGGAACTCACAGTGCCCTTCAGGGCCCCGAGGTGGGGGCGGCTCAGCAGACGTGCGGCGCCCGAATGACTTCGCCGTGATTTTTCCGGCAAATTCTCACGAGCGTTCTGCCCAAACCAATCCTGGTTTGGGCAGAAGGCTCGTGAGAATTGGCCGGCGTAGGACAGCCCTGCGGACCGCCGTGCTCTCAATGGCCCAGGGCCCTTTCTCTCCCAGGGCATGTTGCTGTCGCCAAGAAATGGCTCGGAAAAGACGCAGCCCACCCCGGCACGCCGGCGCATTGGAGCGTTCCCGGAGCAGAGTTGAAGAACGGGTGGTGGCCTGGTGTGCGCCTCTTTCTTTCGGGTAGAAGGGCCGGCCAAGGTTGGGGATGACCTCATCTTGGTCATACAGGTTTATCTCACTCTGAGGGTTGTCCGAAGCACCAGAGGGGCCGATGGAGACTGCGTGGTTGGGAGATGCGTGGCTGCGGGTCTAAGGGTTTCCCATATGGAGGCCATGAGGGACTGGACCCCGGATGCAGGTTGGGGAAGCAGGCGAGTGTTCCAGATTGGACTTCGTGATGGGCCTGGCCCCGTCTAGAACGCTGGGATGGGACCCCGGCAAGTCGAGGATCCACGGCCGTTGTCCTCGCTGCATTCCATCTTGTGGAGTGCCTCTTGGCGGCGATCGGGTGCGGGCACTCACAGTGCCCTTCAGGGCCCCGAGGTGGGGGCGGCCCAGCAGACGTGCGGCGCCCGAATGACTTCGCCGGGCTTTTTCCGGCCAATTCTCACGAGCGTTCTGCACAAACCAGGATTGGTTTGGGCAAAACGCTCGAGAGAATTGGCCGGCGTAGGATAGCCCTGCGGACCGCCGTGCTCTCCATGGCCCAGGGCCCTTTCTCGCCCAGGGCATGTTGCTGCCGCCTATAAATGTCTCGGTAAAGACGCGGCCCACCCCGGCACGCCGGCGCATTGGAGCGTTCATGGAGAAGAGTTGAAGAACGGATGGTGGCCTGGTGTGCGCCTCTGTATTTCGGGTAGAAGGGCCGGCCAAGGATGGGGATGACCTCATCTTGGTCATACAGGTTTATCTCACTCTGAGGGTTGTCCGAAGCACCAGAGGGGCCGATGGAGACTGCGTGGTTGGGAGATGCGTGGCTGCGGGTCTAAGGGTTTCCCATATGGAGGCCATGAGGGACAGGACCCCGGAAGCAGGTTGGGGAAGCAGGCGAGTGTTCCAGATCAGACTTCGTGATGGGCCTGGCCTCGTGGTAGAGCTCACGGATGGAACCCCCGCAAGTCGAGGATCCACGGGCGTTGTCCTCGCTGCATTCCATTTTGTGGAGTGCCTCTTGGCGGCAATCGGGTGCGGGCACTCACAGTGCCCTTCAGGGCCCCGAGGTGGGGGCGGCCCAGAAGACGTGCGGCGCCCGAATTAATTCGCCGGGCTTTTTCCGGCCAATTCTCACGAGCGTTCTGCCCAAACCAGGATTGGTTTGGGCAGAACGCTCGTGAGAATTGGCCGGTGTAGGACAGCCCTGCGGACCGCCGTGCTCTCCATGGCCCAGGGCCCTTTCTCGCTCAGGGCATGTTGCTGCCGCCAAGAAATGGCTCGGAAAAGACGCGGCCCACCCCGGCACGCCGGCGCATTGGAGCGTTCCCGGAGCAGAGTTGAAGAACGGGTGGTGGCCTGGTGTGCGCCTCTGTCTTTCGGGTAGATGGGCCGGCCAAGGATGGGGATGACCTCATCTTGGTCATACAGGTTGATCTCCCTCTGAGGGTTGTCCGAAGCACCAGAGGGGCCGATGGAGACTGCGTGGTTGGGAGATGCGTGGCTGGGGGTCTAAGGGTTTCCCATATGGAGGCCATGAGGGACAAGACCCCGGAAGCAGGTTGGGGAAGCAGGCGAGTGTTCCAGACCGGACTTCGTGATGGGCCTGGCCCCGCGGTAGGGCGCAGGGATGGGACCCCGGCAAGTCGAGGATCCACGGGCGTTGTCCTCGCTGCATTCCATCTTGTGGAGTGCCTCTTGGCGGCGATCGGGTGCGGGCACTCACAGTGCCCTTCAGGGCCCCGAGGTGGGGGCGGCCCAGCAGACGTGCGGCGCCCGAATGACTTCGCCGGGCTTTTTCCGGTCAATTCTCACGAGCGTTCCGCCCAAACCAGGATTGGTTTGGGCGGAACGCTCGTGAGAATTGGCCGGCGTAGGACAGCCCTACGGACTGCCGTACTCTCCATGGCCCAGGGCCCTTTTTCGCCCTGGGCATGTTGCTGCCACCAAGAAATGGCTCGGAAAAGACGCGGCCCAAACCGTCACGCCGGTGCATAGGAGCGTTCCCGGAGCAGAGTTGAAGAACCGGTGGTGGCCTGGTGTGCGCCTCTATCTTTCGGGTAGATGGGCCGGCCAAGGATGGGGATGGCCTCATCTTGGTCATACAGGTTGATCTCACTCTGAGGGTTGTCCGAAGCACCAGAGGGGCCGATGGAGACTGCGTGGTTGGCAGATGCGTGGCTACGGGTCTAAGGGTTTCCCATATGGAGGCCATGAGGGACAGGACCCCGGAAGCAGGTGGGGGAAGCAGGCGAGTGTTCCCGACCGGACTTCGTGATGGGCCTGGCCCCGTGGTAGAGCGCACGGATGGGACCCCGGCAAGTCGAGGATCCACGGGCGTTGTCCTCGCTGCATTCCATCTTGTGGAGTGCCTCTTGGCGGCGATCGGGTGCGGGCACTCACAGTGCCCTTCAGGGCCCCGAGGTGGGGGCGGCCCAGCAGACGTGCGGCGCCCGAATGACTTCGCCGGGCTTTTTTCGGCCAATTCTCACGAGCGTTCCGCCCAAACCAGGATTGGTTTGGGCAGAACGCTCGTGTGAATTGGCCGGCGTAGGACAGCCCTGCGGACCGCCGTGCTCTCCATGGCCCAGGGCCCTTTCTCGCCCAGGGCATGCTGCTGTCGCCAAGAAATGGCTCAGAAAAGACGCGGCCCAACCCGGTACGCCGGCGCATTGGAGCGTTCCCGGAGCAGAGTTGAAGAACGGGTGGTGGCCTGGTGTGCGCCTCTGTCTTTCGGGTAGATGGGCCGGCCAAGGATGGGGATGACCTCATCTTGGTCATACAGGTTTATGTCACTCTGAGGGTTTTTCGAAGCACCAGAGGGGCCGATGGAGACTGCGTGCTTGGGAGATGCGTGGCTGCGGGTCTAAGGGTTTCCCATTTGGAGGCCATGAGGGACAGGACCCCGGAAGCGGGTTGGGGAAGCAGGCGAGTGTTCCAGACCGGACTTCGTGATGGGCCTGGCCCCGTGGTAGAGCGCAGGGATGGGACCCCCGCAAGTCGAGGATCCACGGACGTTGTCCTCGCTGCATTCCATCTTATGGAGTGCCTCTTGTCGGCGATCAGGTGCGGGAACTCACAGTGCCCTTCAGGGCCCCGAGGTGGGCGCGGCTCAGCAGACGTGCGGCGCCCGAATGACTTCGCCGTGATTTTTCCGGCAAATTCTCACGAGCGTTCTGCCCAAACCAATCCTGGTTTGGGCAGAAGGCTCGTGAGAATTGGCCGGCGTAGGACAGCCCTGCGGACCGCCGTGCTCTCAATGGCCCAGGGCCCTTTCTCTCCCAGGGCATGTTGCTGTCGCCAAGAAATGGCTCGGAAAAGACGCAGCCCACCCCGGCACGCCGGCGCATTGGAGCGTTCCCGGAGCAGAGTTGAAGAACGGGTGGTGGCCTGGTGTGCGCCTCTGTCTTTCGGGTAGATGGGCCGGCCAAGGATGGGGATGACCTCATCTTGGTCATACATGTTGATCTCACTGTGAGGGTTGTCCGAAGCACCAGAGGGGCCGATGGAGACTGCTTGGTTGGGAGATGCGTGGCTGCGGGTCTAAGGGTTTCCCATATGGAGGCCATGAGGGACAGGACCCCGCAAGCAGGTTGGGGAAGCAGGCGAGTGTTCCAGATCGGACTTCGTGATGGGCCTGGCCCCGTGGTAGAGCTCACGGATGGAACCCCCGCAAGTCGAGGATCCACGGCCGTTGTCCTCACTGCATTCCATATTGTGGAGTGCCTCTTGGCGGCGATCGGGTGCGGGCACTCACAGTGCCCTTCAGGGCCCCGAGGTGGGGGCGGCCCAGCAGACGTGCAGCGCCCGAATGACTTCGCCGGGCTTTTTCCGGCCAATTCTCATGAGCGTTCTCCCCAAACCAGGATTGGTTTGGGCAGAACGCTCGTGAGAATTGGCCGGCGTAGGACAGCCCTGCGGACCGCCGTGCTCTCCATGGCCCAGGGCCCTTTCTCGCCCAGGGCATGTTGCTGCCGCCAAGAAATGGCTCGGAAAAGACGCGGCCCACCCTGGCACGCCGGCGCATTGGAGCGTTCCCGGAGCAGAGTTGAAGAACGGGTGGTGTCCTGGTGTGCGCCTCTGTCTTTCGGGTAGATGGGCCGGCCAAGGATGGGGATGACCTCATCTTGGTCATACAGGTTGATCTCACTCTGAGGGTTGTCCGAAGCACCAGAGGGGCCGATGGAGACTGCGTGGTTGGGAGATGCGTGGCTGCGGGTCTAAGGGTTTCCCATATGGAGGCCATGAGGGACAGGACCCCGGAAGCAGGTTGGGGAAGCAGGCGAGTGTTCCAGACCGGACTTCGTGATGGGACTGGCCCCGTGGTAGAGCGCTGGGATGGGACCCCGGCAAGTCGAAGATCCACGGGCGTTGTCCTCGCTGCATTCCATCTTGTGGAGTGCCTCTTGGCGGCGATCGGGTGCGGGCACTCACAGTGCCCTTCAGGGCCCCGAGGTGGGGGCGGCCCAGCAGACCTGCGGCGCCCGAATGACTTCGCCGGGCTTTTTCCGGCCAATTCTCACGAGCATTCTGCTCAAACCAGGATTGGTTTGGGCAAAACGCTCGTGAGAATTGGCCGGCGAAGGATAGCCCTGCGGACCGCCGTGTTCTCCATGGCCCAGGGCCCTTTCTCGCCCAGGGCATGTTGCTGCCGCCAAGAAATGGCTCGGAAAAGACGCGGCCCACCCCGGCACGCCGGTGCATTGGAGCGTTCATGGAGCAGAGTTGAAGAACGGGTGGTGGCCTGGTGTGCGCCTCTTTCTTTCGGGTAGAAGGGCCGGCCAAGGATGGGGATGACCTCATCTTGGTCATACAGGTTTATCTCACTCTGAGGGTTGTCCGAAGCACCAGAGGGGCCGATGGAGACTGCGTGGTTGGGAGATGCGTGGCTGCGGGTCTAAGGGTTTCCCATATGGAGGCCATGAGGGACTGGACCCCGGATGCAGGTTGGGGATGCAGGCGAGTGTTCCAGATCGGACTTCGTGATGGGCCTGGCCCCGTCTAGAGCGCTGGAATGGGACCCCGGCAAGTCGAGGATCCACGGCCGTTGTCCTCGCTGCATTCCATCTTGTGGAGTGCCTCTTGGCGGCGATCGGGTGCGGGCACTCACAGTGCCCTTCAGGGCCCCGAGGTGGGGGCGACCCAGCAGACGTGCGGCGCCCGAATGACTTCGCCGGGCTTTTTCCGGCCAATTCTCACGAGCGTTCTGCACAAACCAGGATTGGTTTGGGCAAAACGCTCGAGAGAATTGGCCGGCGTAGGATAGCCCTGCGGACCGCCGTGCTCTCCATGGCCCAGGGCCCTTTCTCGCCCAGGGCATGTTGCTGCCGCCTATAAATGGCTCGGAAAAGACGCGGCCCACCCCGGCACGCCGGCGCATTGGAGCGTTCATGGAGCAGAGTTGAAGAACGGGTGGTGGCCTGGTGTGCGCCTCTGTCTTTCGGGTAGAAGGGCCGGCCAAGGATGGGGATGACCTCATCTTGGTCATACAGGTTTATCTCACTCTGAGGGTTGTCCGAAGCACCAGAGGGGCCGATGGAGACTGCGTGGTAGGGAGATGCGTGGCTGCGGGTCTAAGGGTTTCCCATATGGAGGCCATGAGGGACAGGACCCCGGAAGCAGGTTGGGGAAGCAGGCGAGTGTTCCAGACCGGACTTCGTGATGGGACTGGCCCCGTGGTAGAGCGCTGGGATGGGACCCCGGCAAGTCGAGGATCCACGGGCGTTGTCCTCGCTGCATTCCATCTTGTGGAGTGCCTCTTGGCGGCGATCGGGTGCGGGCACTCACAGTGCCCTTCAGGGCCCCGAGGTGGGGGCGGCCCAGCAGACCTGCGGCGCCCGAATGACTTCGCCGGGCTTTTTCCGGCCAATTCTCACGAGCGTTCTGCCCAAACCAGGATTGGTTTGGGCAAAACGCTCGAGAGAATTGGCCGGCGTAGGATAGCCCTGCGGACCGCCGTGCTCTCCATGGCCCAGGGCCCTTTCTCGCCCAGGGCATGTTGCTGCCGCCTATAAATGGCTCGGAAAAGACGCGGCCCACCCCGGCACGCCGGCGCATTGGAGCGTTCATGGAGCAGAGTTGAAGAACGGGTGGTGGCCTGGTGTGCGCCTCTGTCTTTCGGGTAGAAGGGCCGGCCAAGGATGGGGATGACCTCATCTTGGTCATACAGGTTTATCTCACTCTGAGGGTTGTCCGAAGCACCAGAGGGGCCGATGGAGACTGCGTGGTAGGGAGATGCGTGGCTGCGGGTCTAAGGGTTTCCCATATGGAGGCCATGAGGGACAGGACCCCGGAAGCGGGTTGGGGAAGCAGGCGAGTGTTCCAGACCGGACTTCGTGATGGGACTGGCCCCGTGGTAGAGCGCTGGGATGGGACCCCGGCAAGTCGAGGATCCACGGGCGTTGTCCTCGCTGCATTCCATCTTGTGGAGTGCCTCTTGGCGGCGATCGGGTGCGGGCACTCACAGTGCCCTTCAGGGCCCCGAGGTGGGGGCGGCCCAGCAGACCTGCGGCGCCCGAATGACTTCGCCGGGCTTTTTCCGGCCAATTCTCACGAGCGTTCTGCCCAAACCAGGATTGGTTTGGGCAAAACGCTCGTGAGAATTGGCCGGCGAAGTATAGCCCTGCGGACCGCCGTGTTCTCCATGGCCCAGGGCCCTTTCTCGCCCAGGGCATGTTGCTGCCGCCAAGAAATGGCTCGGAAAAGACGCGGCCCACCACGGCACGCCGGTGCATTGGAGCGTTCATGGAGCAGAGTTGAAGAACGGGTGGTGGCCTGGTGTGCGCCTCTTTCTTTCGGGTAGAAGGGCCGGCCAAGGATGGGGATGACCTCATCTTGGTCATACAGGTTTATCTCACTCTGAGGGTTGTCCGAAGCACCAGAGGGGCCGATGGAGACTGCGTGGTTGGGAGATGCGTGGCTGCGGGTCTAAGGGTTTCCCATATGGAGGCCATGAGGGACTGGACCCCGGATGCAGGTTGGGGAAGCAGGCGAGTGTTCCAGATCGGACTTCGTGATGGGCCTGGCCCCGTCTAGAGCGCTGGAATGGGACCCCGGAAAGTCGAGGATCCACGGCCGTTGTCCTCGCTGCATTCCATCTTGTGGAGTGCCTCTTGGCGGCGATCGGGTGCGGGCACTCACAGTGCCCTTCAGGGCCCCGAGGTGGGGGCGGCCCAGCAGACGTGCGGCGCCCGAATGACTTCGCCGGGCTTTTTCCGGCCAATTCTCACGAGCGTTCTGCACAAACCAGGATTGGTTTGGGCAGAACGCTCGAGAGAATTGGCCGGCGTAGGATAGCCCTGCGGACCGCCGTGCTCTCCATGGCCCAGGGCCCTTTCTCGCCCAGGGCATGTTGCTGCCGCCTATAAATGGCTCGGAAAAGACGCGGCCCACCCCGGCACGCCGGCGCATTGGAGCGTTCATGGAGCAGAGTTGAAGAACGGGTGGTGGCCTGGTGTGCGCCTCTGTCTTTCGGGTAGAAGGGCCGGCCAAGGATGGGGATGACCTCATCTTGGTCATACAGGTTTATCTCACTCTGAGGGTTTTTCGAAGCACCAGAGGGGCCGATGGAGACTGCGTGCTTGGGAGATGCGTGGCTGCGGGTCTAAGGGTTTCCCATTTGGAGGCCATGAGGGACAGGACCCCGGAAGCGGGTTGGGGAAGCAGGCGAGTGTTCCAGACCGGACTTCGTGATGGGCCTGGCCCCGTGGTAGAGCGCAGGGATGGGACCCCCGCAAGTCGAGGATCCACGGACGTTGTCCTCGCTGCATTCCATCTTATGGAGTGCCTCTTGTCGGCGATCAGGTGCGGGAACTCACAGTGCCCTTCAGGGCCCCGAGGTGGGGGCGGCTCAGCAGACGTGCGGCGCCCGAATGACTTCGCCGTGATTTTTCCGGCAAATTCTCACGAGCGTTCTGCCCAAACCAATCCTGGTTTGGGCAGAAGGCTCGTGAGAATTGGCCGGCGTAGGACAGCCCTGCGGACCGCCGTGCTCTCAATGGCCCAGGGCCCTTTCTCTCCCAGGGCATGTTGCTGTCGCCAAGAAATGGCTCGGAAAAGACGCAGCCCACCCCGGCACGCCGGCGCATTGGAGCGTTCCCGGAGCAGAGTTGAAGAACGGGTGGTGGCCTGGTGTGCGCCTCTGTCTTTCGGGTAGATGGGCCGGCCAAGGATGGGGATGACCTCATCTTGGTCATACATGTTGATCTCACTGTGAGGGTTGTCCGAAGCACCAGAGGGGCCGATGGAGACTGCTTGGTTGGGAGATGCGTGGCTGCGGGTCTAAGGGTTTCCCATATGGAGGCCATGAGGGACAGGACCCCGCAAGCAGGTTGGGGAAGCAGGCGAGTGTTCCAGATCGGACTTCGTGATGGGCCTGGCCCCGTGGTAGAGCTCACGGATGGAACCCCCGCAAGTCGAGGATCCACGGCCGTTGTCCTCACTGCATTCCATATTGTGGAGTGCCTCTTGGCGGCGATCGGGTGCGGGCACTCACAGTGCCCTTCAGGGCCCCGAGGTGGGGGCGGCCCAGCAGACGTGCAGCGCCCGAATGACTTCGCCGGGCTTTTTCCGGCCAATTCTCATGAGCGTTCTCCCCAAACCAGGATTGGTTTGGGCAGAACGCTCGTGAGAATTGGCCGGCGTAGGACAGCCCTGCGGACCGCCGTGCTCTCCATGGCCCAGGGCCCTTTCTCGCCCAGGGCATGTTGCTGCCGCCAAGAAATGGCTCGGAAAAGACGCGGCCCACCCTGGCACGCCGGCGCATTGGAGCGTTCCCGGAGCAGAGTTGAAGAACGGGTGGTGTCCTGGTGTGCACCTCTGTCTTTCGGGTAGATGGGCCGGCCAAGGATGGGGATGACCTCATCTTGGTCATACAGGTTGATCTCACTCTGAGGGTTGTCCGAAGCACCAGAGGGGCCGATGGAGACTGCGTGGTTGGGAGATGCGTGGCTGCGGGTCTAAGGGTTTCCCATATGGAGGCCATGAGGGACAGGACCCCGGAAGCAGGTTGGGGAAGCAGGCGAGTGTTCCAGACCGGACTTCGTGATGGGACTGGCCCCGTGGTAGAGCGCTGGGATGGGACCCCGGCAAGTCGAAGATCCACGGGCGTTGTCCTCGCTGCATTCCATCTTGTGGAGTGCCTCTTGGCGGCGATCGGGTGCGGGCACTCACAGTGCCCTTCAGGGCCCCGAGGTGGGGGCGGCCCAGCAGACCTGCGGCGCCCGAATGACTTCGCCGGGCTTTTTCCGGCCAATTCTCACGAGCATTCTGCTCAAACCAGGATTGGTTTGGGCAAAACGCTCGTGAGAATTGGCCGGCGAAGGATAGCCCTGCGGACCGCCGTGTTCTCCATGGCCCAGGGCCCTTTCTCGCCCAGGGCATGTTGCTGCCGCCAAGAAATGGCTCGGAAAAGACGCGGCCCACCCCGGCACGCCGGTGCATTGGAGCGTTCATGGAGCAGAGTTGAAGAACGGGTGGTGGCCTGGTGTGCGCCTCTTTCTTTCGGGTAGAAGGGCCGGCCAAGGATGGGGATGACCTCATCTTGGTCATACAGGTTTATCTCACTCTGAGGGTTGTCCGAAGCACCAGAGGGGCCGATGGAGACTGCGTGGTTGGGAGATGCGTGGCTGCGGGTCTAAGGGTTTCCCATATGGAGGCCATGAGGGACTGGACCCCGGATGCAGGTTGGGGATGCAGGCGAGTGTTCCAGATCGGACTTCGTGATGGGCCTGGCCCCGTCTAGAGCGCTGGAATGGGACCCCGGCAAGTCGAGGATCCACGGCCGTTGTCCTCGCTGCATTCCATCTTGTGGAGTGCCTCTTGGCGGCGATCGGGTGCGGGCACTCACAGTGCCCTTCAGGGCCCCGAGGTGGGGGCGGCCCAGCAGACGTGCGGCGCCCGAATGACTTCGCCGGGCTTTTTCCGGCCAATTCTCACGAGCGTTCTGCACAAACCAGGATTGGTTTGGGCAAAACGCTCGAGAGAATTGGCCGGCGTAGGATAGCCCTGCGGACCGCCGTGCTCTCCATGGCCCAGGGCCCTTTCTCGCCCAGGGCATGTTGCTGCCGCCTATAAATGGCTCGGAAAAGACGCGGCCCACCCCGGCACGCCGGCGCATTGGAGCGTTCATGGAGCAGAGTTGAAGAACGGGTGGTGGCCTGGTGTGCGCCTCTGTCTTTCGGGTAGAAGGGCCGGCCAAGGATGGGGATGACCTCATCTTGGTCATACAGGTTTATCTCACTCTGAGGGTTGTCCGAAGCACCAGAGGGGCCGATGGAGACTGCGTGGTAGGGAGATGCGTGGCTGCGGGTCTAAGGGTTTCCCATATGGAGGCCATGAGGGACAGGACCCCGGAAGCAGGTTGGGGAAGCAGGCGAGTGTTCCAGACCGGACTTCGTGATGGGACTGGCCCCGTGGTAGAGCGCTGGGATGGGACCCCGGCAAGTCGAGGATCCACGGGCGTTGTCCTCGCTGCATTCCATCTTGTGGAGTGCCTCTTGGCGGCGATCGGGTGCGGGCACTCACAGTGCCCTTCAGGGCCCCGAGGTGGGGGCGGCCCAGCAGACCTGCGGCGCCCGAATGACTTCGCCGGGCTTTTTCCGGCCAATTCTCACGAGCGTTCTGCCCAAACCAGGATTGGTTTGGGCAAAACGCTCGAGAGAATTGGCCGGCGTAGGATAGCCCTGCGGACCGCCGTGCTCTCCATGGCCCAGGGCCCTTTCTCGCCCAGGGCATGTTGCTGCCGCCTATAAATGGCTCGGAAAAGACGCGGCCCACCCCGGCACGCCGGCGCATTGGAGCGTTCATGGAGCAGAGTTGAAGAACGGGTGGTGGCCTGGTGTGCGCCTCTGTCTTTCGGGTAGAAGGGCCGGCCAAGGATGGGGATGACCTCATCTTGGTCATACAGGTTTATCTCACTCTGAGGGTTGTCCGAAGCACCAGAGGGGCCGATGGAGACTGCGTGGTAGGGAGATGCGTGGCTGCGGGTCTAAGGGTTTCCCATATGGAGGCCATGAGGGACAGGACCCCGGAAGCGGGTTGGGGAAGCAGGCGAGTGTTCCAGACCGGACTTCGTGATGGGACTGGCCCCGTGGTAGAGCGCTGGGATGGGACCCCGGCAAGTCGAGGATCCACGGGCGTTGTCCTCGCTGCATTCCATCTTGTGGAGTGCCTCTTGGCGGCGATCGGGTGCGGGCACTCACAGTGCCCTTCAGGGCCCCGAGGTGGGGGCGGCCCAGCAGACCTGCGGCGCCCGAATGACTTCGCCGGGCTTTTTCCGGCCAATTCTCACGAGCGTTCTGCCCAAACCAGGATTGGTTTGGGCAAAACGCTCGTGAGAATTGGCCGGCGAAGTATAGCCCTGCGGACCGCCGTGTTCTCCATGGCCCAGGGCCCTTTCTCGCCCAGGGCATGTTGCTGCCGCCAAGAAATGGCTCGGAAAAGACGCGGCCCACCACGGCACGCCGGTGCATTGGAGCGTTCATGGAGCAGAGTTGAAGAACGGGTGGTGGCCTGGTGTGCGCCTCTTTCTTTCGGGTAGAAGGGCCGGCCAAGGATGGGGATGACCTCATCTTGGTCATACAGGTTTATCTCACTCTGAGGGTTGTCCGAAGCACCAGAGGGGCCGATGGAGACTGCGTGGTTGGGAGATGCGTGGCTGCGGGTCTAAGGGTTTCCCATATGGAGGCCATGAGGGACTGGACCCCGGATGCAGGTTGGGGAAGCAGGCGAGTGTTCCAGATCGGACTTCGTGATGGGCCTGGCCCCGTCTAGAGCGCTGGAATGGGACCCCGGAAAGTCGAGGATCCACGGCCGTTGTCCTCGCTGCATTCCATCTTGTGGAGTGCCTCTTGGCGGCGATCGGGTGCGGGCACTCACAGTGCCCTTCAGGGCCCCGAGGTGGGGGCGGCCCAGCAGACGTGCGGCGCCCGAATGACTTCGCCGGGCTTTTTCCGGCCAATTCTCACGAGCGTTCTGCACAAACCAGGATTGGTTTGGGCAGAACGCTCGAGAGAATTGGCCGGCGTAGGATAGCCCTGCGGACCGCCGTGCTCTCCATGGCCCAGGGCCCTTTCTCGCCCAGGGCATGTTGCTGCCGCCTATAAATGGCTCGGAAAAGACGCGGCCCACCCCGGCACGCCGGCGCATTGGAGCGTTCATGGAGCAGAGTTGAAGAACGGGTGGTGGCCTGGTGTGCGCCTCTGTCTTTCGGGTAGAAGGGCCGGCCAAGGATGGGGATGACCTCATCTTGGTCATACAGGTTTATCTCACTCTGAGGGTTTTTCGAAGCACCAGAGGGGCCGATGGAGACTGCGTGCTTGGGAGATGCGTGGCTGCGGGTCTAAGGGTTTCCCATTTGGAGGCCATGAGGGACAGGACCCCGGAAGCGGGTTGGGGAAGCAGGCGAGTGTTCCAGACCGGACTTCGTGATGGGCCTGGCCCCGTGGTAGAGCGCAGGGATGGGACCCCCGCAAGTCGAGGATCCACGGACGTTGTCCTCGCTGCATTCCATCTTATGGAGTGCCTCTTGTCGGCGATCAGGTGCGGGAACTCACAGTGCCCTTCAGGGCCCCGAGGTGGGGGCGGCTCAGCAGACGTGCGGCGCCCGAATGACTTCGCCGTGATTTTTCCGGCAAATTCTCACGAGCGTTCTGCCCAAACCAATCCTGGTTTGGGCAGAAGGCTCGTGAGAATTGGCCGGCGTAGGACAGCCCTGCGGACCGCCGTGCTCTCAATGGCCCAGGGCCCTTTCTCTCCCAGGGCATGTTGCTGTCGCCAAGAAATGGCTCGGAAAAGACGCAGCCCACCCCGGCACGCCGGCGCATTGGAGCGTTCCCGGAGCAGAGTTGAAGAACGGGTGGTGGCCTGGTGTGCGCCTCTGTCTTTCGGGTAGATGGGCCGGCCAAGGATGGGGATGACCTCATCTTGGTCATACATGTTGATCTCACTGTGAGGGTTGTCCGAAGCACCAGAGGGGCCGATGGAGACTGCTTGGTTGGGAGATGCGTGGCTGCGGGTCTAAGGGTTTCCCATATGGAGGCCATGAGGGACAGGACCCCGCAAGCAGGTTGGGGAAGCAGGCGAGTGTTCCAGATCGGACTTCGTGATGGGCCTGGCCCCGTGGTAGAGCTCACGGATGGAACCCCCGCAAGTCGAGGATCCACGGCCGTTGTCCTCACTGCATTCCATATTGTGGAGTGCCTCTTGGCGGCGATCGGGTGCGGGCACTCACAGTGCCCTTCAGGGCCCCGAGGTGGGGGCGGCCCAGCAGACGTGCAGCGCCCGAATGACTTCGCCGGGCTTTTTCCGGCCAATTCTCATGAGCGTTCTCCCCAAACCAGGATTGGTTTGGGCAGAACGCTCGTGATAATTGGCCGGCGTAGGACAGCCCTGCGGACCGCCGTGCTCTCCATGGCCCAGGGCCCTTTCTCGCCCAGGGCATGTTGCTGCCGCCAAGAAATGGCTCGGAAAAGACGCGGCCCACCCTGGCACGCCGGCGCATTGGAGCGTTCCCGGAGCAGAGTTGAAGAACGGGTGGTGTCCTGGTGTGCACCTCTGTCTTTCGGGTAGATGGGCCGGCCAAGGATGGGGATGACCTCATCTTGGTCATACAGGTTGATCTCACTCTGAGGGTTGTCCGAAGCACCAGAGGGGCCGATGGAGACTGCGTGGTTGGGAGATGCGTGGCTGCGGGTCTAAGGGTTTCCCATATGGAGGCCATGAGGGACAGGACCCCGGAAGCAGGTTGGGGAAGCAGGCGAGTGTTCCAGACCGGACTTCGTGATGGGACTGGCCCCGTGGTAGAGCGCTGGGATGGGACCCCGGCAAGTCGAAGATCCACGGGCGTTGTCCTCGCTGCATTCCATCTTGTGGAGTGCCTCTTGGCGGCGATCGGGTGCGGGCAATCACAGTGCCCTTCAGGGCCCCGAGGTGGGGGCGGCCCAGCAGACCTGCGGCGCCCGAATGACTTCGCCGGGCTTTTTCCGGCCAATTCTCACGAGCATTCTGCTCAAACCAGGATTGGTTTGGGCAAAACGCTCGTGAGAATTGGCCGGCGAAGGATAGCCCTGCGGACCGCCGTGTTCTCCATGGCCCAGGGCCCTTTCTCGCCCAGGGCATGTTGCTGCCGCCAAGAAATGGCTCGGAAAAGACGCGGCCCACCCCGGCACGCCGGTGCATTGGAGCGTTCATGGAGCAGAGTTGAAGAACGGGTGGTGGCCTGGTGTGCGCCTCTTTCTTTCGGGTAGAAGGGCCGGCCAAGGATGGGGATGACCTCATCTTGGTCATACAGGTTTATCTCACTCTGAGGGTTGTCCGAAGCACCAGAGGGGCCGATGGAGACTGCGTGGTTGGGAGATGCGTGGCTGCGGGTCTAAGGGTTTCCCATATGGAGGCCATGAGGGACTGGACCCCGGATGCAGGTTGGGGATGCAGGCGAGTGTTCCAGATCGGACTTCGTGATGGGCCTGGCCCCGTCTAGAGCGCTGGAATGGGACCCCGGCAAGTCGAGGATCCACGGCCGTTGTCCTCGCTGCATTCCATCTTGTGGAGTGCCTCTTGGCGGCGATCGGGTGCGGGCACTCACAGTGCCCTTCAGGGCCCCGAGGTGGGGGCGGCCCAGCAGACGTGCGGCGCCCGAATGACTTCGCCGGGCTTTTTCCGGCCAATTCTCACGAGCGTTCTGCACAAACCAGGATTGGTTTGGGCAAAACGCTCGAGAGAATTGGCCGGCGTAGGATAGCCCTGCGGACCGCCGTGTTCTCCATGGCCCAGGGCCCTTTCTCGCCCAGGGCATGTTGCTGCCGCCAAGAAATGGCTCGGAAAAGACGCGGCCCACCACGGCACGCCGGTGCATTGGAGCGTTCATGGAGCAGAGTTGAAGAACGGGTGGTGGCCTGGTGTGCGCCTCTTTCTTTCGGGTAGAAGGGCCGGCCAAGGATGGGGATGACCTCATCTTGGTCATACAGGTTTATCTCACTCTGAGGGTTGTCCGAAGCACCAGAGGGGCCGATGGAGACTGCGTGGTTGGGAGATGCGTGGCTGCGGGTCTAAGGGTTTCCCATATGGAGGCCATGAGGGACTGGACCCCGGATGCAGGTTGGGGAAGCAGGCGAGTGTTCCAGATTGGACTTCGTGATGGGCCTGGCCCCGTCTAGAGCGCTGGAATGGGACCCCGGAAAGTCGAGGATCCACGGCCGTTGTCCTCGCTGCATTCCATCTTGTGGAGTGCCTCTTGGCGGCGATCGGGTGCGGGCACTCACAGTGCCCTTCAGGGCCCCGAGGTGGGGGCGGCCCAGCAGACGTGCGGCGCCCGAATGACTTCGCCGGGCTTTTTCCGGCCAATTCTCACGAGCGTTCTGCACAAACCAGGATTGGTTTGGGCAAAACGCTCGAGAGAATTGGCCGGCGTAGGATAGCCCTGCGGACCGCCGTGCTCTCCATGGCCCAGGGCCCTTTCTCGCCCAGGGCATGTTGCTGCCGCCTATAAATGGCTCGGAAAAGACGCGGCCCACCCCGGCACGCCGGCGCATTGGAGCGTTCATGGAGCAGAGTTGAAGAACGGGTGGTGGCCTGGTGTGCGCCTCTGTCTTTCGGGTAGAAGGGCCGGCCAAGGATGGGGATGACCTCATCTTGGTCATACAGGTTTATCTCACTCTGAGGGTTGTCCGAAGCACCAGAGGGGCCGATGGAGACTGCGTGGTAGGGAGATGCGTGGCTGCGGGTCTAAGGGTTTCCCATATGGAGGCCATGAGGGACAGGACCCCGGAAGCGGGTTGGGGAAGCAGGCGAGTGTTCCAGACCGGACTTCGTGATGGGACTGGCCCCGTGGTAGAGCGCTGGGATGGGACCCCGGCAAGTCGAGGATCCACGGGCGTTGTCCTCGCTGCATTCCATCTTGTGGAGTGCCTCTTGGCGGCGATCGGGTGCGGGCACTCACAGTGCCCTTCAGGGCCCCGAGGTGGGGGCGGCCCAGCAGACCTGCGGCGCCCGAATGACTTCGCCGGGCTTTTTCCGGCCAATTCTCACGAGCGTTCTGCCCAAACCAGGATTGGTTTGGGCAAAACGCTCGTGAGAATTGGCCGGCGAAGGATAGCCCTGCGGACCGCCGTGTTCTCCATGGCCCAGGGCCCTTTCTCGCCCAGGGCATGTTGCTGCCGCCAAGAAATGGCTCGGAAAAGACGCGGCCCACCACGGCACGCCGGTGCATTGGAGCGTTCATGGAGCAGAGTTGAAGAACGGGTAGTGGCCTGGTGTGCGCCTTTTTCTTTCGGGTAGAAGGGCCGGCCAAGGATGGGGATGACCTCATCTTGGTCATACAGGTTTATCTCACTCTGAGGGTTGTCCGAAGCACCAGAGGGGCCGATGGAGACTGCGTGGTTGGGAGATGCGTGGCTGCGGGTCTAAGGGTTTCCCATATGGAGGCCATGAGGGACTGGACCCCGGATGCAGGTTGGGGAAGCAGGCGAGTGTTCCAGATCGGACTTCGTGATGGGCCTGGCCCCGTCTAGAGCGCTGGAATGGGACCCCGGAAAGTCGAGGATCCACGGCCGTTGTCCTCGCTGCATTCCATCTTGTGGAGTGCCTCTTGGCGGCGATCGGGTGCGGGCACTCACAGTGCCCTTCAGGGCCCCGAGGTGGGGGCGGCCCAGCAGACGTGCGGCGCCCGAATGACTTCGCCGGGCTTTTTCCGGCCAATTCTCACGAGCGTTCTGCACAAACCAGGATTGGTTTGGGCAGAACGCTCGAGAGAATTGGCCGGCGTAGGATAGCCCTGCGGACCGCCGTGCTCTCCATGGCCCAGGGCCCTTTCTCGCCCAGGGCATGTTGCTGCCGCCTATAAATGGCTCGGAAAAGACGCGGCCCACCCCGGCACGCCGGCGCATTGGAGCGTTCCCGGAGCAGAGTTGAAGAACGGGTGGTGGCCTGGTGTGCGCCTCTGTCTTTCGGGTAGATGGGCCGGCCAAGGATGGGGATGACCTCATCTTGGTCATACATGTTGATCTCACTGTGAGGGTTGTCCGAAGCACCAGAGGGGCCGATGGAGACTGCTTGGTTGGGAGATGCGTGGCTGCGGGTCTAAGGGTTTCCCATATGGAGGCCATGAGGGACAGGACCCCGCAAGCAGGTTGGGGAAGCAGGCGAGTGTTCCAGATCGGACTTCGTGATGGGCCTGGCCCCGTGGTAGAGCTCACGGATGGAACCCCCGCAAGTCGAGGATCCACGGCCGTTGTCCTCACTGCATTCCATATTGTGGAGTGCCTCTTGGCGGCGATCGGGTGCGGGCACTCACAGTGCCCTTCAGGGCCCCGAGGTGGGGGCGGCCCAGCAGACGTGCAGCGCCCGAATGACTACGCCGGGCTTTTTCCGGCCAATTCTCACGAGCGTTCTCCCCAAACCAGGATTGGTTTGGGCAGAACGCTCGTGAGAATTGGCCGGCGTAGGACAGCCCTGCGGACCGCCGTGCTCTCCATGGCCCAGGGCCCTTTCTCGCCCAGGGCATGTTGCTGCCGCCAAGAAATGGCTCGGAAAAGACGCGGCCCACCCCGGCACGCCGGCGCATTGGAGCGTTCCCGGAGCAGAGTTGAAGAACGGGTGGTGGCCTGGTGTGCGCCTCTGTCTTTCGGGTAGATGGGCCGGCCAAGGATGGGGATGACCTCATCTTGGTCATACATGTTGATCTCACTGTGAGGGTTGTCCGAAGCACCAGAGGGGCCGATGGAGACTGCTTGGTTGGGAGATGCGTGGCTGCGGGTCTAAGGGTTTCCCATATGGAGGCCATGAGGGACAGGACCCCGCAAGCAGGTTGGGGAAGCAGGCGAGTGTTCCAGATCGGACTTCGTGATGGGCCTGGCCCCGTGGTAGAGCTCACGGATGGAACCCCCGCAAGTCGAGGATCCACGGCCGTTGTCCTCACTGCATTCCATATTGTGGAGTGCCTCTTGGCGGCGATCGGGTGCGGGCACTCACAGTGCCCTTCAGGGCCCCGAGGTGGGGGCGGCCCAGCAGACGTGCAGCGCCCGAATGACTACGCCGGGCTTTTTCCGGCCAATTCTCACGAGCGTTCTCCCCAAACCAGGATTGGTTTGGGCAGAACGCTCGTGAGAATTGGCCGGCGTAGGACAGCCCTGCGGACCGCCGTGCTCTCCATGGCCCAGGGCCCTTTCTCGCCCAGGGCATGTTGCTGCCGCCAAGAAATGGCTCGGAAAAGACGCGGCCCACCCTGGCACGTCGGCGCATTGGAGCGTTCCCGGAGCAGAGTTGAAGAACGGGTGGTGTCCTGGTGTGCGCCTCTGTCTTTCGGGTAGAAGGGCCGGCCAAGGATGGGGATGACCTCATCTTGGTCATACATGTTGATCTCACTGTGAGGGTTGTCCGAAGCACCAGAGGGGCCGATGGAGACTGCTTGGTTGGGAGATGCGTGGCTGCGGGTCTAAGGGTTTCCCATATGGAGGCCATGAGGGACAGGACCCCGCAAGCAGGTTGGGGAAGCAGGCGAGTGTTCCAGATCGGACTTCGTGATGGGCCTGGCCCCGTGGTAGAGCTCACGGATGGAACCCCCGCAAGTCGAGGATCCACGGCCGTTGTCCTCACTGCATTCCATATTGTGGAGTGCCTCTTGGCGGCGATCGGGTGCGGGCACTCACAGTGCCCTTCAGGGCCCCGAGGTGGGGGCGGCCCAGCAGACGTGCAGCGCCCGAATGACTTCGCCGGGCTTTTTCCGGCCAATTCTCATGAGCGTTCTCCCCAAACCAGGATTGGTTTGGGCAGAACGCTCGTGAGAATTGGCCGGCGTAGGACAGCCCTGCGGACCGCCGTGCTCTCCATGGCCCAGGGCCCTTTCTCGCCCAGGGCATGTTGCTGCCGCCAAGAAATGGCTCGGAAAAGACGCGGCCCACCCTGGCACGTCGGCGCATTGGAGCGTTCCCGGAGCAGAGTTGAAGAACGGGTGGTGTCCTGGTGTGCGCCTCTGTCTTTCGGGTAGATGGGCCGGCCAAGGATGGGGATGACCTCATCTTGGTCATACAGGTTGATCTCACTCTGAGGGTTGTCCGAAGCACCAGAGGGGCCGATGGAGACTGCGTGGTTGGGAGATGCGTGGCTGCGGGTCTAAGGGTTTCCCATATGGAGGCCATGAGGGACAGGACCCCGGAAGCAGGTTGGGGAAGCAGGCGAGTGTTCCAGACCGGACTTCGTGATGGGACTGGCCCCGTGGTAGAGCGCTGGGATGGGACCCCGGCAAGTCGAAGATCCACGGGCGTTGTCCTCGCTGCATTCCATCTTGTGGAGTGCCTCTTGGCGGCGATCGGGTGCGGGCACTCACAGTGCCCTTCAGGGCCCCGAGGTGGGGGCGGCCCAGCAGACCTGCGGCGCCCGAATGACTTCGCCGGGCTTTTTCCGGCCAATTCTCACGAGCATTCTGCTCAAACCAGGATTGGTTTGGGCAAAACGCTCGTGAGAATTGGCCGGCGAAGGATAGCCCTGCGGACCGCCGTGTTCTCCATGGCCCAGGGCCCTTTCTCGCCCAGGGCATGTTGCTGCCGCCAAGAAATGGCTCGGAAAAGACGCGGCCCACCCCGGCACGCCGGTGCATTGGAGCGTTCATGGAGCAGAGTTGAAGAACGGGTGGTGGCCTGGTGTGCGCCTCTTTCTTTCGGGTAGAAGGGCCGGCCAAGGATGGGGATGACCTCATCTTGGTCATACAGGTTTATCTCACTCTGAGGGTTGTCCGAAGCACCAGAGGGGCCGATGGAGACTGCGTGGTTGGGAGATGCGTGGCTGCGGGTCTAAGGGTTTCCCATATGGAGGCCATGAGGGACTGGACCCCGGATGCAGGTTGGGGAAGCAGGCGAGTGTTCCAGATCGGACTTCGTGATGGGCCTGGCCCCGTCTAGAGCGCTGGAATGGGACCCCGGCAAGTCGAGGATCCACGGCCGTTGTCCTCGCTGCATTCCATCTTGTGGAGTGCCTCTTGGCGGCGATCGGGTGCGGGCACTCACAGTGCCCTTCAGGGCCCCGAGGTGGGGGCGGCCCAGCAGACGTGCGGCGCCCGAATGACTTCGCCGGGCTTTTTCCGGCCAATTCTCACGAGCGTTCTGCACAAACCAGGATTGGTTTGGGCAAAACGCTCGAGAGAATTGGCCGGCGTAGGATAGCCCTGCGGACCGCCGTGCTCTCCATGGCCCAGGGCCCTTTCTCGCCCAGGGCATGTTGCTGCCGCCTATAAATGGCTCGGAAAAGACGCGGCCCACCCCGGCACGCCGGCGCATTGGAGCGTTCATGGAGCAGAGTTGAAGAACGGGTGGTGGCCTGGTGTGCGCCTCTGTCTTTCGGGTAGAAGGGCCGGCCAAGGATGGGGATGACCTCATCTTGGTCATACAGGTTTATCTCACTCTGAGGGTTGTCCGAAGCACCAGAGGGGCCGATGGAGACTGCGTGGTAGGGAGATGCGTGGCTGCGGGTCTAAGGGTTTCCCATATGGAGGCCATGAGGGACAGGACCCCGGAAGCAGGTTGGGGAAGCAGGCGAGTGTTCCAGATCGGACTTCGTGATGGGCCTGGCCCCGTCTAGAGCGCTGGAATGGGACCCCGGAAAGTCGAGGATCCACGGGCGTTGTCCTCGCTGCATTCCATCTTGTGGAGTGCCTCTTGGCGGCGATCGGGTGCGGGCACTCACAGTGCCCTTCAGGGCCCCGAGGTGGGGGCGGCCCAGCAGACGTGCGGCGCCCGAATGACTTCGCCGGGCTTTTTCCGGCCAATTCTCACGAGCGTTCTGCACAAACCAGGATTGGTTTGGGCAAAACGCTCGAGAGAATTGGCCGGCGTAGGATAGCCCTGCGGACCGCCGTGCTCTCCATGGCCCAGGGCCCTTTCTCGCCCAGGGCATGTTGCTGCCGCCTATAAATGGCTCGGAAAAGACGCGGCCCACCCCGGCACGCCGGCGCATTGGAGCGTTCATGGAGCAGAGTTGAAGAACGGGTGGTGGCCTGGTGTGCGCCTCTGTCTTTCGGGTAGAAGGGCCGGCCAAGGATGGGGATGACCTCATCTTGGTCATACAGGTTTATCTCACTCTGAGGGTTGTCCGAAGCACCAGAGGGGCCGATGGAGACTGCGTGGTAGGGAGATGCGTGGCTGCGGGTCTAAGGGTTTCCCATATGGAGGCCATGAGGGACAGGACCCCGGAAGCGGGTTGGGGAAGCAGGCGAGTGTTCCAGACCGGACTTCGTGATGGGACTGGCCCCGTGGTAGAGCGCTGGGATGGGACCCCGGCAAGTCGAGGATCCACGGGCGTTGTCCTCGCTGCATTCCATCTTGTGGAGTGCCTCTTGGCGGCGATCGGGTGCGGGCACTCACAGTGCCCTTCAGGGCCCCGAGGTGGGGGCGGCCCAGCAGACCTGCGGCGCCCGAATGACTTCGCCGGGCTTTTTCCGGCCAATTCTCACGAGCGTTCTGCCCAAACCAGGATTGGTTTGGGCAAAACGCTCGTGAGAATTGGCCGGCGAAGGATAGCCCTGCGGACCGCCGTGTTCTCCATGGCCCAGGGCCCTTTCTCGCCCAGGGCATGTTGCTGCCGCCAAGAAATGGCTCGGAAAAGACGCGGCCCACCACGGCACGCCGGTGCATTGGAGCGTTCATGGAGCAGAGTTGAAGAACGGGTGGTGGCCTGGTGTGCGCCTCTTTCTTTCGGGTAGAAGGGCCGGCCAAGGATGGGGATGACCTCATCTTGGTCATACAGGTTTATCTCACTCTGAGGGTTGTCCGAAGCACCAGAGGGGCCGATGGAGACTGCGTGGTTGGGAGATGCGTGGCTGCGGGTCTAAGGGTTTCCCATATGGAGGCCATGAGGGACTGGACCCCGGAAGCAGGTTGGGGAAGGAGGCGAGTGTTCCAGATCGGACTTCGTGATGGGCCTGGCCCCGTCTAGAGCGCTGGAATGGGACCCCGGAAAGTCGAGGATCCACGGCCGTTGTCCTCGCTGCATTCCATCTTGTGGAGTGCCTCTTGGCGGCGATCGGGTGCGGGCACTCACAGTGCCCTTCAGGGCCCCGAGGTGGGGGCGGCCCAGCAGACGTGCGGCGCCCGAATGACTTCGCCGGGCTTTTTCCGGCCAATTCTCACGAGCGTTCTGCACAAACCAGGATTGGTTTGGGCAGAACGCTCGAGAGAATTGGCCGGCGTAGGATAGCCCTGCGGACCGCCGTGCTCTCCATGGCCCAGGGCCCTTTCTCGCCCAGGGCATGTTGCTGCCGCCTATAAATGGCTCGGAAAAGACGCGGCCCACCCCGGCACGCCGGCGCATTGGAGCGTTCATGGAGCAGAGTTGAAGAACGGGTGGTGGCCTGGTGTGCGCCTCTGTCTTTCGGGTAGAAGGGCCGGCCAAGGATGGGGATGACCTCATCTTGGTCATACAGGTTTATCTCACTCTGAGGGTTGTCCGAAGCACCAGAGGGGCCGATGGAGACTGCGTGGTTGGGAGATGCGTGGCTGCGGGTCTAAGGGTTTCCCATATGGAGGCCATGAGGGACAGGACCCCGGAAGCAGGTTGGGGAAGCAGGCGAGTGTTCCAGATCGGACTTCGTGATGGGCCTGGCCCCGTGGTAGAGCTCACGGATGGAACCCCCGCAAGTCGAGGATCCACGGCCGTTGTCCTCGCTGCATTCCATTTTGTGGAGTGCCTCTTGGCGGCAATCGGGTGCGGGCACTCACAGTGCCCTTCAGGGCCCCGAGGTGGGGGCGGCCCAGCAGACGTGCGGCGCCCAAATGAATTCGCCGGGCTTTTTCCGGCCAATTCTCGCGAGCGTTCTGTCCAAACCAGAACGCTCGCGAGAATTGGCCGGCGTAGGACAGCCCTGCGGACCGCCGAGCTCTCCATGGCCCAGGGCCCTTTCTCGCCATGGGCATGTTGCTGCCGCCAAGAAATGGCTCGGAAAAGACGCGGCCCACCCCAGCATGCCGGCGCATTGGAGCGTTCCCGGAGCAGAGTTGAAGAACGGGTGGTGGCCCGGTGTGCGCCTCTGTCTTTCGGGTAGATGGGCCGGCCAAGGATGGGGATGACCTCATCTTGGTCATACAGGTTGATCTCACTCTGAGGGTTGTCCGAAGCACCAGAGGGGCCGATGGAGACTGCGTGCTTGGGAGATGCGTGGCTGCGGGTCTAAGGGTTTCCCATTTGGAGGCCATGAGGGACAGGACCCCGGAAGCGGGTTGGGGAAGCAGGCGAGTGTTCCAGACCGGACTTCGTGATGGGCCTGGCCCCGTGGTAGAGCGCAGGGATGGGACCCCCGCAAGTCGAGGATCCACGGACGTTGTCCTCGCTGCATTCCATCTTATGGAGTGCCTCTTGTCGGCGATCAGGTGCGGGAACTCACAGTGCCCTTCAGGGCCCCGAGGTGGGGGCGGCTCAGCAGACGTGCGGCGCCCGAATGACTTCGCCGTGATTTTTCCGGCAAATTCTCACGAGCGTTCTGCCCAAACCAATCCTGGTTTGGGCAGAAGGCTCGTGAGAATTGGCCGGCGTAGGACAGCCCTGCGGACCGCCGTGCTCTCAATGGCCCAGGGCCCTTTCTCTCCCAGGGCATGTTGCTGTCGCCAAGAAATGGCTCGGAAAAGACGCAGCCCACCCCGGCACGCCGGCGCATTGGAGCGTTCCCGGAGCAGAGTTCTAGAACGGGTGGTGGCCTGGTGTGCGCCTCTGTCTTTCGGGTAGATGGGCCGGCCAAGGATGGGGATGACCTCATCTTGGTCATACATGTTGATCTCACTGTGAGGGTTGTCCGAAGCACCAGAGGGGCCGATGAAGACTGCTTGGTTGGGAGATGCGTGGCTGCGGGTCTAAGGGTTTCCCATATGGAGGCCATGAGGGACAGGACCCCGCAAGCAGGTTGGGGAAGCAGGCGAGTGTTCCAGATCGGACTTCGTGATGGGCCTGGCCCCGTGGTAGAGCTCACGGATGGAACCCCCGCAAGTCGAGGATCCACGGCCGTTGTCCTCACTGCATTCCATATTGTGGAGTGCCTCTTGGCGGCGATCGGGTGCGGGCACTCACAGTGCCCTTCAGGGCCCCGAGGTGGGGGCGGCCCAGCAGACGTGCAGCGCCCGAATGACTTCGCCGGGCTTTTTCCGGCCAATTCTCATGAGCGTTCTCCCCAAATCAGGATTGGTTTGGGCAGAACGCTCGTGAGAATTGGCCGGCGTAGGACAGCCCTGCGGACCGCCGTGCTCTCCATGGCCCAGGGCCCTTTCTCGCCCAGGGCATGTTGCTGCCGCCAAGAAATGGCTCGGAAAAGACGCGGCCCACCCTGGCACGTCGGCGCATTGGAGCGTTCCCGGAGCAGAGTTGAAGAACGGGTGGTGTCCTGGTGTGCGCCTCTGTCTTTCGGGTAGATGGGCCGGCCAAGGATGGGGATGACCTCATCTTGGTCATACAGGTTGATCTCACTCTGAGGGTTGTCCGAAGCACCAGAGGGGCCGATGGAGACTGCGTGGTTGGGAGATGCGTGGCTGCGGGTCTAAGGGTTTCCCATATGGAGGCCATGAGGGACAGGACCCCGGAAGCAGGTTGGGGAAGCAGGCGAGTGTTCCAGACCGGACTTCGTGATGGGACTGGCCCCGTGGTAGAGCGCTGGGATGGGACCCCGGCAAGTCGAAGATCCATGGGCGTTGTCCTCGCTGCATTCCATCTTGTGGAGTGCCTCTTGGCGGCGATCGGGTGCGGGCACTCACAGTGCCCTTCAGGGCCCCGAGGTGGGGGCGGCCCAGCAGACCTGCGGCGCCCGAATGACTTCGCCGGGCTTTTTCCGGCCAATTCTCACGAGCATTCTGCTCAAACCAGGATTGGTTTGGGCAAAACGCTCGTGAGAATTGGCCGGCGAAGGATAGCCCTGCGGACCGCCGTGTTCTCCATGGCCCAGGGCCCTTTCTCGCCCAGGGCATGTTGCTGCCGCCAAGAAATGGCTCGGAAAAGACGCGGCCCACCCCGGCACGCCGGTGCATTGGAGCGTTCATGGAGCAGAGTTGAAGAACGGGTGGTGGCCTGGTGTGCGCCTCTTTCTTTCGGGTAGAAGGGCCGGCCAAGGATGGGGATGACCTCATCTTGGTCATACAGGTTTATCTCACTCTGAGGGTTGTCCGAAGCACCAGAGGGGCCGATGGAGACTGCGTGGTTGGGAGATGCGTGGCTGCGGGTCTAAGGGTTTCCCATATGGAGGCCATGAGGGACTGGACCCCGGATGCAGGTTGGGGAAGCAGGCGAGTGTTCCAGATCGGACTTCGTGATGGGCCTGGCCCCGTCTAGAGCGCTGGAATGGGACCCCGGCAAGTCGAGGATCCACGGCCGTTGTCCTCGCTGCATTCCATCTTGTGGAGTGCCTCTTGGCGGCGATCGGGTGCGGGCACTCACAGTGCCCTTCAGGGCCCCGAGGTGGGGGCGGCCCAGCAGACGTGCGGCGCCCGAATGACTTCGCCGGGCTTTTTCCGGCCAATTCTCACGAGCGTTCTGCACAAACCAGGATTGGTTTGGGCAAAACGCTCGAGAGAATTGGCCGGCGTAGGATAGCCCTGCGGACCGCCGTGCTCTCCATGGCCCAGGGCCCTTTCTCGCCCAGGGCATGTTGCTGCCGCCTATAAATGGCTCGGAAAAGACGCGGCCCACCCCGGCACGCCGGCGCATTGGAGCGTTCATGGAGCAGAGTTGAAGAACGGGTGGTGGCCTGGTGTGCGCCTCTGTCTTTCGGGTAGAAGGGCCGGCCAAGGATGGGGATGACCTCATCTTGGTCATACAGGTTTATCTCACTCTGAGGGTTGTCCGAAGCACCAGAGGGGCCGATGGAGACTGCGTGGTAGGGAGATGCGTGGCTGCGGGTCTAAGGGTTTCCCATATGGAGGCCATGAGGGACAGGACCCCGGAAGCAGGTTGGGGAAGCAGGCGAGTGTTCCAGACCGGACTTCGTGATGGGACTGGCCCCGTGGTAGAGCGCTGGGATGGGACCCCGGCAAGTCGAGGATCCACGGGCGTTGTCCTCGCTGCATTCCATCTTGTGGAGTGCCTCTTGGCGGCGATCGGGTGCGGGCACTCACAGTGCCCTTCAGGGCCCCGAGGTGGGGGCGGCCCAGCAGACCTGCGGCGCCCGAATGACTTCGCCGGGCTTTTTCCGGCCAATTCTCACGAGCGTTCTGCCCAAACCAGGATTGGTTTGGGCAAAACGCTCGTGAGAATTGGCCGGCGAAGGATAGCCCTGCGGACCGCCGTGTTCTCCATGGCCCAGGGCCCTTTCTCGCCCAGGGCATGTTGCTGCCGCCAAGAAATGGCTCGGAAAAGACGCGGCCCACCACGGCACGCCGGTGCATTGGAGCGTTCATGGAGCAGAGTTGAAGAACGGGTGGTGGCCTGGTGTGCGCCTCTTTCTTTCGGGTAGAAGGGCCGGCCAAGGATGGGGATGACCTCATCTTGGTCATACAGGTTTATCTCACTCTGAGGGTTGTCCGAAGCACCAGAGGGGCCGATGGAGACTGCGTGGTTGGGAGATGCGTGGCTGCGGGTCTAAGGGTTTCCCATATGGAGGCCATGAGGGACTGGACCCCGGATGCAGGTTGGGGAAGCAGGCGAGTGTTCCAGATCGGACTTCGTGATGGGCCTGGCCCCGTCTAGAGCGCTGGAATGGGACCCCGGCAAGTCGAGGATCCACGGCCGTTGTCCTCGCTGCATTCCATCTTGTGGAGTGCCTCTTGGCGGCGATCGGGTGCGGGCACTCACAGTGCCCTTCAGGGCCCCGAGGTGGGGGCGGCCCAGCAGACGTGCGGCGCCCGAATGACTTCGCCGGGCTTTTTCCGGCCAATTCTCACGAGCGTTCTGCACAAACCAGGATTGGTTTGGGCAAAACGCTCGAGAGAATTGGCCGGCGTAGGATAGCCCTGCGGACCGCCGTGCTCTCCATGGCCCAGGGCCCTTTCTCGCCCAGGGCATGTTGCTGCCGCCTATAAATGGCTCGGAAAAGACGCGGCCCACCCCGGCATGCCGGCGCATTGGAGCGTTCATGGAGCAGAGTTGAAGAACGGGTGGTGGCCTGGTGTGCGCCTCTGTCTTTCGGGTAGAAGGGCCGGCCAAGGATGGGGATGACCTCATCTTGGTCATACAGGTTTATCTCACTCTGAGGGTTGTCCGAAGCACCAGAGGGGCCGATGGAGACTGCGTGGTAGGGAGATGCGTGGCTGCGGGTCTAAGGGTTTCCCATATGGAGGCCATGAGGGACAGGACCCCGGAAGCAGGTTGGGGAAGCAGGCGAGTGTTCCAGACCGGACTTCGTGATGGGACTGGCCCCGTGGTAGAGCGCTGGGATGGGACCCCGGCAAGTCGAGGATCCACGGGCGTTGTCCTCGCTGCATTCCATCTTGTGGAGTGCCTCTTGGCGGCGATCGGGTGCGGGCACTCACAGTGCCCTTCAGGGCCCCGAGGTGGGGGCGGCCCAGCAGACCTGCGGCGCCCGAATGACTTCGCCGGGCTTTTTCCGGCCAATTCTCACGAGCGTTCTGCCCAAACCAGGATTGGTTTGGGCAAAACGCTCGTGAGAATTGGCCGGCGAAGGATAGCCATGCGGACCGCCGTGTTCTCCATGGCCCAGGGCCCTTTCTCGCCCAGGGCATGTTGCTGCCGCCAAGAAATGGCTCGGAAAAGACGCGGCCCACCACGGCACGCCGGTGCATTGGAGCGTTCATGGAGCAGAGTTGAAGAACGGGTGGTGGCCTGGTGTGCGCCTCTTTCTTTCGGGTAGAAGGGCCGGCCAAGGATGGGGATGACCTCATCTTGGTCATACAGGTTTATCTCACTCTGAGGGTTGTCCGAAGCACCAGAGGGGCCGATGGAGACTGCGTGGTTGGGAGATGCGTGGCTGCGGGTCTAAGGGTTTCCCATATGGAGGCCATGAGGGACTGGACCCCGGATGCAGGTTGGGGAAGCAGGCGAGTGTTCCAGATCGGACTTCGTGATGGGCCTGGCCCCGTCTAGAGCGCTGGAATGGGACCCCGGAAAGTCGAGGATCCACGGCCGTTGTCCTCACTGCATTCCATCTTGTGGAGTGCCTCTTGGCGGCGATCGGGTGCGGGCACTCACAGTGCCCTTCAGGGCCCCGAGGTGGGGGCGGCCCAGCAGACGTGCAGCGCCCGAATGACTTCGCCGGGCTTTTTCCGGCCAATTCTCACGAGCGTTCTGCACAAACCAGGATTGGTTTGGGCAAAACGCTCGAGAGAATTGGCCGGCGTAGGATAGCCCTGCGGACCGCCGTGCTCTCCATGGCCCAGGGCCCTTTCTCGCCCAGGGCATGTTGCTGCCGCCTATAAATGGCTCGGAAAAGACGCGGCCCACCCCGGCACGCCGGCGCATTGGAGCGTTCCCGGAGCAGAGTTGAAGAACGGGTGGTGGCCTGGTGTGCGCCTCTGTCTTTCGGGTAGAAGGGCCGGCCAAGGATGGGGATGACCTCATCTTGGTCATACAGGTTTATCTCACTCTGAGGGTTGTCCGAAGCACCAGAGGGGCCGATGGAGACTGCGTGGTTGGGAGATGCGTGGCTGCGGGTCTAAGGGTTTCCCATATGGAGGCCATGAGGGACAGGACCCCGGAAGCAGGTTGGGGAAGGAGGCGAGTGTTCCAGATCAGACTTCGTGATGGGCCTGGCCCCGTGGTAGAGCTCACGGATGGAACCCCCGCAAGTCGAGGATCCACGAGCGTTGTCCTCGCTGCATTCCATTTTGTGGAGTGCCTCTTGGCGGCAATCGGGTGCGGGCACTCACAGTGCCCTTCAGGGCCCCGAGGTGGGGGCAGCCCAGCAGACGTGCGGCGCCCAAATGACTTCGCCGGGCTTTTTCCGGCCAATTCTCGCGAGCGTTCTGTCCAAACCAGAATTGGTTTGGGCAGAACGCTCGCGAGAATTGGCCGGCGTAGGACAGCCCTGCGGACCGCCGAGCTCTCCATGGCCCAGGGCCCTTTCTCGCCCTGGGCATGTTGCTGCCGCCAAGAAATGGCTCGGAAAAGACGCGGCCGACCCCAGCATGCCGGCGCATTGGAGCGTTCCCGGAGCAGAGTTGAAGAACGGGTGGTGGCCCGGTGTGCGCCTCTGTCTTTCGGGTAGATGGGCCGGCCAAGGATGGGGATGACCTCATCTTGGTCACACAGGTTGATCTCACTCTGAGGGTTGTCCGAAGCACCAGAGGGGCCGATGGAGACTGTGTGGTTGGGAGATGCGTGGCTGCGGGTCTAAGGGTTTCCCATACGGAGGCCATGAGGGACAGGACCCCGGAAGCAGGTTGGGGAAGCAGGCGAGTGTTCCAGACCAGACTTCGTGATGGGCCTGGCCCCGTGGTAGAGCGCAGGGATGGGACCCCGGCAAGTCGAGGATCCACGGGCGTTGTCCTCGTTGCATTCCATCTTGTGGAGTGCCTCTTGGCGGCGATCGGGTGCAGGCACTCACAGCGCCCTTCAGGGCCCCGAGGTGGGGGCAGCCCAGCAGACGTGCGGCGCCCAAATTACTTCGCCGTGCTTTTTCCGGCCAATTCTCGCGAGCGTTCTGCCCAAACCAGAATTGGTTTGGGCAGAACGCTCGCGAGAATTGGCCTGCGTAGGACAGCCCTGCGGACCGCCGTGCTCTCCATGGCCCAGGGCCCTTTCTCGCCCTGGGCATGTTGCTGCCGCCAAGAAATGGCTCTGAAAAGACGCGGCCCACCCCGGCACGCCGGTGCATTGGAGCGTTCATGGAGCAGAGTTGAAGAACGGGTGGTGGCCTGGTGTGCGCCTCTTTCTTTCGGGTAGAAGGGCCGGCCAAGAATGGGGATGACCTCATCTTGGTCATACAGGTTTATCTCACTCTGAGGGTTGTCCGAAGCACCAGAGGGGCCGATGGAGACTGCGTGGTTGGGAGATGCGTGGCTGCGGGTCTAAGGGTTTCCCATATGGAGGCCATGAGGGACTGGACCCCGGATGCAGGTTGGGGAAGCAGGCGAGTGTTCCAGATCGGACTTCGTGATGGGCCTGGCCCCGTGGTAGAGCGCACGGATGGGACCCCGGCAAGTCGAGGATCCACGGGCGTTGTCCTCGAGCATTCCATCTTGTGGAGTGCCTCTTGGCGGCGATCGGGTGCGGGCACTCACAGTGCCCTTCAGGGCCCCGAGGTGGGGACGGCCCAGCAGACGTGCGGCGCCCGAATGACTTCGCCGGGCTTTTTCCGGCCAATTCTCACGAGCGTTCTGCCCAAACCAGGATTGGTTTGGGCAGAACGCTCGTGAGAATTGGCCGGCGTAGGACAGCCCTGCGGACCGCCGTGCTCTCCATGGCCCAGGGCCCTTTCTCGCCCAGGGCATGTTGCTGCCGCCAAGAAATGGCTCGGAAAAGACGCGGCCCACCCCGGCACGCCGGCGCATTGGAGCGTTCCCGGAGCAGAGTTGAAGAACGGGTGGTGGCCTGGTGTGCGCCTCTGTCTTTCGGGTAGATGGGCCGGCCAAGGATGGGGATGACCTCTTCTTGGTCATACAGTTTGATATCACTCTGAGGGTTGTCCGAAGCACCAGAGGGGCCGATGGAGACTGCGTGGTTGGGAGATGCGTGGCTGCGGGTCTAAGGGTTTCCCATATGGAGGCCATGAGGGACAGGACACCGGAAGCAGGTTGGGGAAGCAGGCGAGTGTCCCAGACCGGACTTCGTGATGGGCCTGGCCCCGTGGTAGAGCGCTGGGATGGGACCCCGGCAAGTCGAGGATCCACGGGCATTGTCCTCGATGCATTCCATCTTGTGGAGTGCCTCTTGGCGGCGATCGGGTGCGGGCACTCACAGTGCCCTTCAGGGCCCCGAGTTGGGGGCGGCCCAGCAGCCGTGCCGAGCCCGAATGACTTCGCCGGGCTTTTTCCGGCCAATTCTCACGAGCGTTCTGCCCAAACCAGGATTGGTTTGGGCAGAATGCTCGTGAGAATTGGCCGGCGTAGGACAGCCCTGCGGACCGCCGTGCTCTCCATGGCCCAGGGCCCTTTCTCGCCCAGGGCATGTTGCTGCCGCCAAGAAATGGCTCGGAAAAGACGCGGCCCACCCCGGCACGCCGGCGCATTGGAGAGTTCCCGGAGCAGAGTTGAAGAACGGGTGGTGGCCTGGTGTGCGCCTCTGTCTTTCGGGTGATTGGCCGGCCAAGGATGGGGATGACCTCATCTTGGTCATAGAGGTTTATGTCACTCTGAGTGTTGTCTGAAGCACCAGAGGGGCCTATGGAGACTGCGTGGTTGGGAGATGCGTGGCTGCGTGTCTAAGGGTTTCCCATATGGAGGCCATGAGGTACAGGACACCGGAAGCAGGTTGGGGAAGCAGGCGAGTGTTCCCGACCGGACTTCGGGAGGGGCCTGGCACCGTGTTAGAGCGCAGGGTTGGGATCCCGGCAAGTCGAGGATCCACGGGCGTTGTCCTCGCTGCATTGCATCTTGTGGAGTGCCTCTTGGCAGCGATCGGGTGCACGCTCTCACAGTGCCCTTCAGGGCCCCCAGGTGGGGGCGGCCCAGCAGCCGTGCGGTGCCCGAATGACTTCGCCGGGCTTTTTCCGGCCAATTCTCACGAGCGTTCTGCCAAAATCAGGACTGGTTTGGGCAGAACGCTCGTGAGAATTGGCCGGCGTAGGACAGCCCTGCGAACCGCCGTGCTCTCCATGGCCCAGGGCCCTTTCTTGCCCAGGGCATGTTGCTGCCGCCAAGAAATGGCTAGGAAAAGACACGGCCCACCCGGCACGCCGGCGCATTGGAGCGTTCCCGGAGCAGAGTTGAAGAACGGGTGGTGGCCTGGTGTGCGCCTCTGTCTTTCGGGTAGATGGGCCGGCCAAGGATGGGGATGACCTCATCTTGGTCATACAGGTTGATCTCACTCTGAGGGTTGTCCGAAGCACCAGAGGGGCCGATGGAGACTGCGTGGTTGGGAGATGCGTGGCTGCGGGTCTAAGGGTTTCCCATATGGAGGCCATGAGGGACAGGACCCCGGAAGCAGGTTGGGGAAGCAGGCGAGTGTTCCAGACCGGACTTCGTGATGGGCCTGGCCCCATGGTAGAGCGCTGGGATGTGACCCCGGCAAGTCGAGGATCCACGGGCGTTTTCCTCGCTGCATTCCATCTTGTGGAGTGCCTCTTGGCGGCGATCGGGTGCGGGCACACACCATGCCATTCAAGGCCCCAAGGTGGGGGCGGCCCAGCAGACGTGCGGCGCCAGAATGTCTTCGCCGGGCTTCTTCCGGCCAATTCTCACGAGCGTTCTGCCCAAACCAGGATTGGTTTGGGCAGAACGCTCGTGAGAATTGGCCGGCGTAGGACAGCCCTGCGGACCGCCGTGCTCTCCATGGCCCAGGGCCTTTTCACGCCCAGGGCATGTTGCTGCCGCCAAGAAATGGCTCGGAAAAGACGCGGCCAACCACGGCACGACGGCGCATTGGAGCGTTCCCGGAGCAGAGTTGAAGAACGGGTGGTGGCCTGGTGTGCGCCTCTGTCTTTCGGGTAGATGGGCCGGCCAAGGATGGGGATGACCTCATCTTGGTCGTACAGGTTTATCTCATTCTGAGGGTTGTCCGAAGCACCAGAGGGGCCGATGGAGACTGCGTGGTTGGGAGATGCGTGGCTGCGTATCTAAGGGTTTCAGATATGGAGGCCATGAGGGACAGGACCCAGGAAGCAGGTTGGGGAAGCAGGCGAGTATCCAAGACCGGACTTCGGGATGGGCCTGTCCCCATGGGAGAGCCAGGGATGGGACCCCTGCAAGTCGAGGATCCACGGGCGTTGTCCTCGCTGCATTCCATCTCGTGGAGTGCCCCTTGGCGGCGATCGGGTGCGGGCACTCACCATGCCCTTCAAGGCCCCGAGGTGGGTGCGGCCCAGCAGACGTGCGACGCCCGAATGACTTCGCCGGGCTTCTTCCGGATAATTCTCACGAGCGTTCTGCCCAAACCAGGATTGGTTTGGGCAGAACGCTCGTGAGAATTGGCCGGCGTAGGACAGCCCTGCGGACCGCCGTGCTCTCCATGGCCCAGGGCCCTTTCTCGCCGAGGGCATGTTGCTGCTGCCAAGAAATGGCTCGGAAAAGACGCGGCCCACCCCGGCACGCCGGCGCATTGGAGCGTTCCCGGAGCAGAGTTGAAGAACAGCTGGTGGCCTGGTGTGCGCCTCGGACTTTCGGATAGATGGGCCGGCCAAGGATGGGGATGGCCTCATCTTGGTCATACAGTTTGATCTCACTCTGAGGGTTGTCCGAAGCACCAGAGGGGCCGATGGAGACTGCGTGGTTGGGAGATGCGTGGCTGCGGGTCTAAGGGTTTCCCATATGGAGGCCATGAGGGACAGGACCCCGGAAGCAGGTTGGGGAAGCAGGCGAGTGTCCCAGACCGGACTTCGTGATGGGCCTGGCCCCGTGGTAGAGCGCTGGGATGGGACCCCGGCAAGTCGAGGATCCACGGGCATTGTCCTCGCTGCATTGCATCTTGTGGAGTGCCTCTTGGCGGCGATCGGGTGCGGGCACTCACAGTGCCCTTCAGGGCCCCGAGGTGGGGGCGGCCCAGCAGACGTGCGGCGCCCGAATGACTTCGCCGTGCTTTTTCCGGCCAATTCTCACGAGCGTTCTGCCCAAACCAGGATTGGTTTGGGCAGAACGCTCGTGAGCATTGGCCGGCGTAGGACAGCCTTGCGGACCGCCGTGCTCTCCATGGCCCAGGGCCCTTTCTCGCCCAGGGCATGTTGCTGCCGCCAAGAAATGGCTCGGAAAAGACGCGGCCCACCCCGGCACGCCGGCGCATTGGAGAGTTCCCGGAGCAGAGTTGAAGAACGGGTGGTGGCCTGGTGTGCGCCTCTGTCTTTCGGGTAGATTGGCCGGCCAAGGATGGGGATGACCTCATCTTGGTCATACAGGTTTATCTCACTCTGAGGGTTGTCCGAAGCACCAGAGGGGCCGTTGGAGACTGCGTGGTTGGGAGATGCGTGGCTCGGGTCTAAGGGTTTCCGATATGGAGGCCATGAGGGACAGGACCCCGGAATCAGGTTGGGGAAGCAGGCGAGTGTTCCAGACCGGACTTCGTGATGGGACTGGCACCGTGGTAGAGTGCACGGATGGGACCCCGGCAAGTCGAGGATCCACGGGCGTTGTCCTTGCTGCATTCCATCTTGTGGTGTGCCTCCTTGCGGCGATCGGGTGCGGGCACTCACAGTGCCCTTCAGGGCCCCCAGGTGGGGGCGGCCCAGCAGATGTGCGGCGCCCGAATGACTTCGCCGGGATTCTTCCGGCCAATTCTCACGAGCGTTCTGCCCAAACCAGGATTGGTTTGGGCAGAACGCTCGTGAGAATTGGACGGCGTAGGATAGCCCTGCGGACCGCTGTGCTCTCCATGGCCCAGGGCCCTTTCTCGCCCAGGGCATGTTGCTGCCGCCATGAAATGGCTCGGAAAAGACGCGGCCCACCCCGGCACGCCGGCGCATTGGAGCGTTCATGGAGCAGAGTTGAAGAACGGGTGGTGGCCTGGTGTGCGCCTCTGTCTTTCGGGTAGAAGGGCCGGCCAAGGATGGGGATGACCTCATCTTGGTCATACAGGTTGATCTCACTCTGAGGGTTGTCCGAAGCACCAGAGGGGCCGATGGAGACTGCGTGGTTGGGAGATGCGTGGCTGCGGGTCTAAGGGTTTCCCATATGGAGGCCATGAGGGACAGGACCCCGGAAGCAGGTTGGGGAAGCAGGCGAGTGTTCCAGATCGGACTTCGTGATGGGCCTGGCCCCGTGGTAGAGCTCACGGATGGAACACCCGCAAGTCGAGGATCCACGGGCGTTGTCCTCGCTGCATTCCATCTTGTGGAGTGCCTCTTGGCGGCGACCGGGTGCGGGCACTAACAGTGCCCTTCAGGGCCCCGAGGTGGGGGCGGCCCAGCAGACGTGCTGCGCCCGAATGACTTCGCCGGGCTTTTTCCGGCCAATTCTCACGAGCGTTCTGCCCAAACCAGGATTGGTTTGGGCAGAACGCTCGTGAGAATTGGCCGGCCTAGGACAGCCCTGCGGACCGCCGTGCTCTCCATGGCCCAGGGCCCTTTCTCGCCCAGGGCATGTTGCTGCCGCCAAGAAATGGCTCCGAAAAGACGCGGCCCACCCCGGCACGCCGGCGCATTGGAGCGTTCCCGGAGCAGAGTTGAAGAACGGGTGGTAGCCTGGTGTGCGCCTCTGTCTTTCGGGTAGATGGGCCGGCCAAGGATGGGGATGACCTCTTCTTGGTCATACAGGTTTATGTCACTCTGAGGGTTGTCTGAAGCACCAGAGGGGCCTATGGAGACTGCGTGGTTGGGAGATGCGTGGCTGCGTATCTAAGGGTTTCCCATATGGAGGCCATGAGGGACAGGACCCCGCAAGCAGGTTGGGGAAGCAGGCGAGTGTTCCAGACCGGACTTCGAGACGGGCCTGGCCCCGTGGTAGAGCGCAGGGATGGGACGCCGGCAAGTCGAGGATCCACGGGCGTGGTCCTCGCTGCATTGCATCTTGTGGAGTGCCTCTTGGCGGCGATCGGGTGCGGGCACTCACAGTGCCCTTCAGGGCCCCGAGGTGGGGGCGGCCCAGCAGACCTGCGGCGCCCGAATGACTTCGCCGGGCTTTTTCCGGCCAATTCTCACGAGCATTCTGCTCAAACCAGGATTGGTTTGGGCAAAACGCTCGTGAGAATTGGCCGGCGAAGGATAGCCCTGCGGACCGCCGTGTTCTCCATGGCCCAGGGCCCTTTCTCGCCCAGGGCATGTTGCTGCCGCCAAGAAATGGCTCGGAAAAGACGCGGCCCACCCCGGCACGCCGGTGCATTGGAGCGTTCATGGAGCAGAGTTGAAGAACGGGTGGTGGCCTGGTGTGCGCCTCTTTCTTTCGGGTAGAAGGGCCGGCCAAGGATGGGGATGACCTCATCTTGGTCATACAGGTTTATCTCACTCTGAGGGTTGTCCGAAGCACCAGAGGGGCCGATGGAGACTGCGTGGTTGGGAGATGCGTGGCTGCGGGTCTAAGGGTTTCCCATATGGAGGCCATGAGGGACTGGACCCCGGATGCAGGTTGGGGAAGCAGGCGAGTGTTCCAGATCGGACTTCGTGATGGGCCTGGCCCCGTCTAGAGCGCTGGAATGGGACCCCGGAAAGTCGAGGATCCACGGCCGTTGTCCTCGCTGCATTCCATCTTGTGGAGTGCCTCTTGGCGGCGATCGGGTGCGGGCACTCACAGTGCCCTTCAGGGCCCCGAGGTGGGGGCGGCCCAGCAGACGTGCGGCGCCCGAATGACTTCGCCGGGCTTTTTCCGGCCAATTCTCACGAGCGTTCTGCACAAACCAGGATTGGTTTGGGCAAAACGCTCGAGAGAATTGGCCGGCGTAGGATAGCCCTGCGGACCGCCGTACTCTCCATGGCCCAGGGCCCTTTCTCGCCCAGGGCATGTTGCTGCCGCCATGAAATGGCTCGGAAAAGACGCGGCCCACCCCGGCACGCCGGCGCATTGGAGCGTTCATGGAGCAGAGTTGAAGAACGGGTGGTGGCCTGGTGTGCGCCTCTGTCTTTCGGGTAGAAGGGCCGGCCAAGGATGGGGATGACCTCATCTTGGTCATACAGGTTTATCTCACTCTGAGGGTTGTCCGAAGCACCAGAGGGGCCGATGGAGACTGCGTGGTAGGGAGATGCGTGGCTGCGGGTCTAAGGGTTTCCCATATGGAGGCCATGAGGGACAGGACCCCGGAAGCAGGTTGGGGAAGCAGGCGAGTGTTCCAGACCGGACTTCGTGATGGGACTGGCCCCGTGGTAGAGCGCTGGGATGGGACCCCGGCAAGTCGAGGATCCACGGGCGTTGTCCTCGCTGCATTCCATCTTGTGGAGTGCCTCTTGGCGGCGATCGGGTGCGGGCACTCACAGTGCCCTTCAGGGCCCCGAGGTGGGGGCGGCCCAGCAGACCTGCGGCGCCCGAATGACTTCGCCGGGCTTTTTCCGGCCAATTCTCACGAGCGTTCTGCCCAAACCAGGATTGGTTTGGGCAAAACGCTCGTGAGAATTGGCCGGCGAAGGATAGCCCTGCGGACCGCCGTGTTCTCCATGGCCCAGGGCCCTTTCTCGCCCAGGGCATGTTGCTGCCGCCAAGAAATGGCTCGGAAAAGACGCGGCCCACCACGGCAGGCCGGTGCATTGGAGCGTTCATGGAGCAGAGTTGAAGAACGTGTGGTGGCCTGGTGTGCGCCTCTTTCTTTCGGGTAGAAGGGCCGGCCAAGGATGGGGATGACCTCATCTTGGTCATACAGGTTTATCTCACTCTGAGGGTTGTCCGAAGCACCAGAGGGGCCGATGGAGACTGCGTGGTTGGGAGATGCGTGGCTGCGGGTCTAAGGGTTTCCCATATGGAGGCCATGAGGGACTGGACCCCGGATGCAGGTTGGGGAAGCAGGCGAGTGTTCCAGATCGGACTTCGTGATGGGCCTGGCCCCTTCTAGAGCGCTGGAATGGGACCCCGGAAAGTCGAGGATCCACGGCCGTTGTCCTCGCTGCATTCCATCTTGTGGAGTGCCTCTTGGCGGCGATCGGGTGCGGGCACTCACAGTGCCCTTCAGGGCCCCGAGGTGGGGGCGGCCCAGCAGACGTGCAGCGCCCGAATGACTTCGCCGAGCTTTTTCCGGCCAATTCTCACGAGCGTTCTGCACAAACCAGGATTGGTTTGGGCAAAACGCTCGAGAGAATTGGCCGGCGTAGGATAGCCCTGCGGACCGCCGTGCTCTCCATGGCCCAGGGCCCTTTCTCGCCCAGGGCATGTTGCTGCCGCCTATAAATGGCTCGGAAAAGACGCGGCCCACCCCGGCACGCCGGCGCATTGGAGCGTTCATGGAGCAGAGTTGAAGAACGGGTGGTGGCCTGGTGTGCGCCTCTGTCTTTCGGGTAGAAGGGCCGGCCAAGGATGGGGATGACCTCATCTTGGTCATACAGGTTTATCTCACTCTGAGGGTTGTCCGAAGCACCAGAGGGGCCGATGGAGACTGCGTGGTTGGGAGATGCGTGGCTGCGGGTCTAAGGGTTTCCCATATGGAGGCCATGAGGGACAGGACCCCGGAAGCAGGTTGGGGAAGGAGGCGAGTGTTCCAGATCAGACTTCGTGATGGGCCTGGCCCCGTGGTAGAGCTCACGGATGGAACCCCCGCAAGTCGAGGATCCACGGGCGTTGTCCTCGCTGCATTCCATTTTGTGGAGTGCCTCTTGGCGGCAATCGGGTGCGGGCACTCACAGTGCCCTTCAGGGCCCCGAGGTGGGGGCAGCCCAGCAGACGTGCGGCGCCCAAATGACTTCGCCGGGCTTTTTCCGGCCAATTCTCGCGAGCGTTCTGTCCAAACCAGAATTGGTTTGGGCAGAACGCTCGCGAGAATTGGCCGGCGTAGGACAGCCCTGCGGACCGCCGAGCTCTCCATGGCCCAGGGCCCTTTCTCGCCCTGGGCATGTTGCTGCCGCCAAGAAATGGCTCGGAAAAGACGCGGCCGACCCCAGCATGCCGGCGCATTGGAGCGTTCCCGGAGCAGAGTTGAAGAACGGGTGGTGGCCCGGTGTGCGCCTCTGTCTTTCGGGTAGATGGGCCGGCCAAGGATGGGGATGACCTCATCTTGGTCATACAGGTTGATCTCACTCTGAGGGTTGTCCGAAGCACCAGAGGGGCCGATGGAGACTGTGTGGTTGGGAGATGCGTGGCTGCGGGTCTAAGGGTTTCCCATACGGAGGCCATGAGGGACAGGACCCCGGAAGCAGGTTGGGGAAGCAGGCGAGTGTTCCAGACCGGACTTCGTGATGGGCCTGGCCCCGTGGTAGAGCGCAGGGATGGGACCCCGGCAAGTCGAGGATCCACGGGCGTTGTCCTCGTTGCATTCCATCTTGTGGAGTGCCTCTTGGCGGCGATCGGGTGCAGGCACTCACAGCGCCCTTCAGGGCCCCGAGGTGGGGGCAGCCCAGCAGACGTGCGGCGCCCAAATTACTTCGCCGTGCTTTTTCCGGCCAATTCTCGCGAGCGTTCTGCCCAAACCAGAATT
Organism: Mustela lutreola; assembly: GCF_030435805.1. NCBI lineage: Eukaryota > Metazoa > Chordata > Mammalia > Carnivora > Mustelidae > Mustela > Mustela lutreola. The sequence continues at coordinate 1,144,970 of NC_081296.1, read as the reverse complement.
GGTTTGGGCAGAACGCTCGCGAGAATTGGCCTGCGTAGGACAGCCCTGCGGACCGCCGTGCTCTCCATGGCCCAGGGCCCTTTCTCGCCCTGGGCATGTTGCTGCCGCCAAGAAATGGCTCTGAAAAGACGCGGCCCACCCCGGCACGCCGGTGCATTGGAGCGTTCATGGAGCAGAGTTGAAGAACGGGTGGTGCGCCTCTTTCTTTCGGGTAGAAGGGCCGGCCAAGAATGGGGATGACCTCATCTTGGTCATACAGGTTTATCTCACTCTGAGGGTTGTCCGAAGCACCAGAGGGGCCGATGGAGACTGCGTGGTTGGGAGATGCGTGGCTGCGGGTCTAAGGGTTTCCCATATGGAGGCCATGAGGGACTGGACCCCGGATGCAGGTTGGGGAAGCAGGCGAGTGTTCCAGATCGGACTTCGTGATGGGCCTGGCCCCGTGGTAGAGCGCACGGATGGGACCCCGGAAAGTCGAGGATCCACGGGCGTTGTCCTCGAGCATTCCATCTTGTGGAGTGCCTCTTGGCGGCGATCGGGTGCGGGCACTCACAGTGCCCTTCAGGGCCCCGAGGTGGGGGCGGCCCAGCAGACGTGCGGCGCCCGAATGACTTCGCCGGGCTTTTTCCGGCCAATTCTCACGAGCGTTCTGCCCAAACCAGGATTGGTTTGGGCAGAACGCTCGTGAGAATTGGCCGGCGTAGGACAGCCCTGCGGACCGCCGTGCTCTCCATGGCCCAGGGCCCTTTCTCGCCCAGGGCATGTTGCTGCCGCCAAGAAATGGCTCGGAAAAGACGCGGCCCACCCCGGCACGCCGGCGCATTGGAGCGTTCCCGGAGCAGAGTTGAAGAACGGGTGGTGGCCTGGTGTGCGCCTCTGTCTTTCGGGTAGATGGGCCGGCCAAGGATGGGGATGACCTCATCTTGGTCATACAGGTTGATCTCACTCTGAGGGTTGTCCGAAGCACCAGAGGGGCCGATGGAGACTGCGTGGTTGGGAGATGCGTGGCTGCGGGTCTAAGGGTTTCCCATATGGAGGCCATGAGGGACAGGACCCCGGAAGCAGGTTGGGGAAGCAGGCGAGTGTCCCAGACCGGACTTCGTGATGGGCCTGGCCCCGTGGTAGAGCGCTGGGATGGGACCCCGGCAAGTCGAGGATCCACGGGCATTGTCCTCGATGCATTCCATCTTGTGGAGTGCCTCTTGGCGGCGATCGGGTGCGGGCACTCACAGTGCCCTTCAGGGCCCCGAGTTGGGGGCGGCCCAGCAGCCGTGCCGAGCCCGAATGACTTCGCCGGGCTTTTTCCGGCCAATTCTCACGAGCGTTCTGCCCAAACCAGGATTGGTTTGGGCAGAACGCTCGTGAGAATTGGCCGGCGTAGGACAGCCCTGCGGACCGCCGTGCTCTCCATGGCCCAGGGCCCTTTCTCGCCCAGGGCATGTTGCTGCCGCCAAGAAATGGCTCGGAAAAGACGCGGCCCACCCCGGCACGCCGGCGCATTGGAGAGTTCCCGGAGCAGAGTTGAAGAACGGGTGGTGGCCTGGTGTGCGCCTCTGTCTTTCGGGTGATTGGCCGGCCAAGGATGGGGATGACCTCATCTTGGTCATACAGGTTTATGTCACTCTGAGTGTTGTCTGAAGCACCAGAGGGGCCTATGGAGACTGCGTGGTTGGGAGATGCGTGGCTGCGTGTCTAAGGGTTTCCCATATGGAGGCCATGAGGTACAGGACACCGGAAGCAGGTTGGGGAAGCAGGCGAGTGTTCCCGACCGGACTTCGGGAGGGGCCTGGCACCGTGTTAGAGCGCAGGGTTGGGATCCCGGCAAGTCGAGGATCCACGGGCGTTGTCCTCGCTGCATTGCATCTTGTGGAGTGCCTCTTGGCAGCGATCGGGTGCAGGCACTCACAGTGCCCTTCAGGGCCCCCAGGTGGGGGCGGCCCAGCAGCCGTGCGGTGCCCGAATGACTTCGCCGGGCTTTTTCCGGCCAATTCTCACGAGCGTTCTGCCAAAATCAGGACTGGTTTGGGCAGAACGCTCGTGAGAATTGGCCGGCGTAGGACAGCCCTGCGAACCGCCGTGCTCTCCATGGCCCAGGGCCCTTTCTCGCCCAGGGCATGTTGCTGCCGCCAAGAAATGGCTCGGAAAAGACACGGCCCACCCGGCACGCCGGCGCATTGGAGCGTTCCCGGAGCAGAGTTGAAGAACGGGTGGTGGACTGGTGTGCGCCTCTGTCTTTCGGGTAGATGGGCCGGCCAAGGATGGGGATGACCTCATCTTGGTCATACAGGTTGATCTCACTCTGAGGGTTGTCCGAAGCACCAGAGGGGCCGATGGAGACTGCGTGGTTGGGAGATGCGTGGCTGCGGGTCTAAGGGTTTCCCATATGGAGGCCATGAGGGACAGGACCCCGGAAGCAGGTTGGGGAAGCAGGCGAGTGTTCCAGACCGGACTTCGTGATGGGCCTGGCCCCATGGTAGAGCGCTGGGATGTGACCCCGGCAAGTCGAGGATCCACGGGCGTTTTCCTCGCTGCATTCCATCTTGTGGAGTGCCTCTTGGCGGCGATCGGGTGCGGGCACACACCATGCCATTCAAGGCCCCAAGGTGGGGGCGGCCCAGCAGACGTGCGGCGCCAGAATGTCTTCGCCGGGCTTCTTCCGGCCAATTCTCACGAGCGTTCTGCCCAAACCAGGATTGGTTTGGGCAGAACGCTCGTGAGAATTGGCCGGCGTAGGACAGCCCTGCGGACCGCCGTGCTCTCCATGGCCCAGGGCCTTTTCACGCCCAGGGCATGTTGCTGCCGCCAAGAAATGGCTCGGAAAAGACGCGGCCAACCACGGCACGACGGCGCATTGGAGCGTTCCCGGAGCAGAGTTGAAGAACGGGTGGTGGCCTGGTGTGCGCCTCTGTCTTTCGGGTAGATGGGCCGGCCAAGGATGGGGATGACCTCATCTTGGTCGTACAGGTTTATCTCATTCTGAGGGTTGTCCGAAGCACCAGAGGGGCCGATGGAGACTGCGTGGTTGGGAGATGCGTGGCTGCGTATCTAAGGGTTTCAGATATGGAGGCCATGAGGGACAGGACCCAGGAAGCAGGTTGGGGAAGCAGGCGAGTATCCAAGACCGGACTTCGGGATGGGCCTGTCCCCATGGGAGAGCCAGGGATGGGACCCCTGCAAGTCGAGGATCCACGGGCGTTGTCCTCGCTGCATTCCATCTCGTGGAGTGCCCCTTGGCGGCGATCGGGTGCGGGCACTCACCATGCCCTTCAAGGCCCCGAGGTGGGTGCGGCCCAGCAGACGTGCGACGCCCGAATGACTTCGCCGGGCTTCTTCCGGATAATTCTCACGAGCGTTCTGCCCAAACCAGGATTGGTTTGGGCAGAACGCTCGTGAGAATTGGCCGGCGTAGGACAGCCCTGCGGACCGCCGTGCTCTCCATGGCCCAGGGCCCTTTCTCGCCGAGGGCATGTTGCTGCTGCCAAGAAATGGCTCGGAAAAGACGCGGCCCACCCCGGCACGCCGGCGCATTGGAGCGTTCCCGGAGCAGAGTTGAAGAACAGCTGGTGGCCTGGTGTGCGCCTCGGACTTTCGGGTAGATGGGCCGGCCAAGGATGGGGATGGCCTCATCTTGGTCATACAGTTTGATCTCACTCTGAGGGTTGTCCGAAGCACCAGAGGGGCCGATGGAGACTGCGTGGTTGGGAGATGCGTGGCTGCGGGTCTAAGGGTTTCCCATATGGAGGCCATGAGGGACAGGACCCCGGAAGCAGGTTGGGGAAGCAGGCGAGTGTCCCAGACCGGACTTCGTGATGGGCCTGGCCCCGTGGTAGAGCGCTGGGATGGGACCCCGGCAAGTCGAGGATCCACGGGCATTGTCCTCGATGCATTCCATCTTGTGGAGTGCCTCTTGGCGGCGATCGGGTGCGGGCACTCACAGTGCCCTTCAGGGCCCCGAGGTGGGGGCGGCCCAGCAGACGTGCGGCGCCCGAATGACTTCGCCGTGCTTTTTCCGGCCAATTCTCACGAGCGTTCTGCCCAAACCAGGATTGGTTTGGGCAGAACGCTCGTGAGCATTGGCCGGCGTAGGACAGCCCTGCGGACCGCCGTGCTCTCCATGGCCCAGGGCCCTTTCTCGCCCAGGGCATGTTGCTGCCGCCAAGAAATGGCTCGGAAAAGACGCGGCCCACCCCGGCACGCCGGCGCATTGGAGAGTTCCCGGAGCAGAGTTGAAGAACGGGTGGTGGCCTGGTGTGCGCCTCTGTCTTTCGGGTAGATTGGCCGGCCAAGGATGGGGATGACCTCATCTTGGTCATACAGGTTTATCTCACTCTGAGGGTTGTCCGAAGCACCAGAGGGGCCGTTGGAGACTGCGTGGTTGGGAGATGCGTGGCTCGGGTCTAAGGGTTTCCGATATGGAGGCCATGAGGGAAAGGACCCCGGAATCAGGTTGGGGAAGCAGGCGAGTGTTCCAGACCGGACTTCGTGATGGGACTGGCACCGTGGTAGAGTGCACGGATGGGACCCCGGCAAGTCGAGGATCCACGGGCGTTGTCCTTGCTGCATTCCATCTTGTGGTGTGCCTCCTTGCGGCGATCGGGTGCGGGCACTCACAGTGCCCTTCAGGGCCCCCAGGTGGGGGCGGCCCAGCAGACGTGCGGCGCCCGAATGACTTCGCCGGGATTCTTCCGGCCAATTCTCACGAGCGTTCTGCCCAAACCAGGATTGGTTTGGGCAGAACGCTCGTGAGAATTGGACGGCGTAGGATAGCCCTGCGGACCGCTGTGCTCTCCATGGCCCAGGGCCCTTTCTCGCCCAGGGCATGTTGCTGCCGCCATGAAATGGCTCGGAAAAGACGCGGCCCACCCCGGCACGCCGGCGCATTGGAGCGTTCATGGAGCAGAGTTGAAGAACGGGTGGTGGCCTGGTGTGCGCCTCTGTCTTTCGGGTAGAAGGGCCGGCCAAGGATGGGGATGACCTCATCTTGGTCATACAGGTTGATCTCACTCTGAGGGTTGTCCGAAGCACCAGAGGGGCCGATGGAGACTGCGTGGTTGGGAGATGCGTGGCTGCGGGTCTAAGGGTTTCCCATATGGAGGCCATGAGGGACAGGACCCCGGAAGCAGGTTGGGGAAGCAGGCGAGTGTTCCAGATCGGACTTCGTGATGGGCCTGGCCCCGTGGTAGAGCTCACGGATGGAACACCCGCAAGTCGAGGATCCACGGGCGTTGTCCTCGCTGCATTCCATCTTGTGGAGTGCCTCTTGGCGGCGACCGGGTGCGGGCACTAACAGTGCCCTTCAGGGCCCCGAGGTGGGGGCGGCCCAGCAGACGTGCTGCGCCCGAATGACTTCGCCGGGCTTTTTCCGGCCAATTCTCACGAGCGTTCTGCCCAAACCAGGATTGGTTTGGGCAGAACGCTCGTGAGAATTGGCCGGCCTAGGACAGCCCTGCGGACCGCCGTGCTCTCCATGGCCCAGGGCCCTTTCTCGCCCAGGGCATGTTGCTGCCGCCAAGAAATGGCTCCGAAAAGACGCGGCCCACCCCGGCACGCCGGCGCATTGGAGCGTTCCCGGAGCAGAGTTGAAGAACGGGTGGTAGCCTGGTGTGCGCCTCTGTCTTTCGGGTAGATGGGCCGGCCAAGGATGGGGATGACCTCTTCTTGGTCATACAGGTTTATGTCACTCTGAGGGTTGTCTGAAGCACCAGAGGGGCCTATGGAGACTGCGTGGTTGGGAGATGCGTGGCTGCGTATCTAAGGGTTTCCCATATGGAGGCCATGAGGGACAGGACCCCGCAAGCAGGTTGGGGAAGCAGGCGAGTGTTCCAGACCGGACTTCGAGACGGGCCTGGCCCCGTGGTAGAGCGCAGGGATGGGACGCCGGCAAGTCGAGGATCCACGGGCGTGGTCCTCGCTGCATTGCATCTTGTGGAGTGCCTCTTGGCGGCGATCGGGTGCGGGCACTCACAGTGCCCTTCAGGGCCCCGAGGTGGGGGCGGCCCAGCAGAAGTGCGGTGCCTGAATGACTTCGCCGGGCTCTTTCCGGCCAATTCTCACGAGCGTTCTGCCCAAACCAGGATTGGTTTCGGCAGAACGCTCGTGAGAATTGGCCGGCGTAGGACAGCCCTGCGGACCGCCGTGCTCTCCATGGCCCAGGGCCCTTTCTCGCCCAGGGCATGTTGCTGCCGCCAAGAAATCGCTCGGAAAAGACGAGGCCCACCCCGGCACGCCGGCGCATTGGAGCGTTCCCGGAGCAGAGTTGAAGAACGGGCGGTGGCCTGGTGTGCGCCTCTGTCTTTCGGGTAGATGGGCCGGCCAAGGATGGGGATGGCCTCATCTTGGTCATACAGGTTGATCTCACTCTGAGGGTGGTCCGAAGCACCAGAGGGGCCGATGGAGACTGCGTGGTTGGGAGATGCGTGGCTGCGGGTCTAAGGGTTTCCCATATGGAGGCCATGAGGGACAGGACCCCGGAAGCAGGTTGGGGAAGCAGGCGAGTGTCCCAGACCGGACTTCGTGATGGGCCTGGCCCCGTGGTAGAGCGCTGGGATGGGACCCCGGCAAGTCGAGGATCCACGGGCATTGTCCTCGATGCATTCCATCTTGTGGAGTGCCTCTTGGCGGCGATCGGGTGCGGGCACTCACTGTGCCCTTCAGGGTCCCGAGGTGGGGGCGGCCCAGCAGACGTGCGGCGCCCGAATGACTTCGCCGTGCTTTTTCCGGCCAATTCTCACGAGCGTTCTGCCCAAACCAGGATTGGTTTAGGCAGAACGCTCGTGAGAATTGGCCGGCGTAGGACAGCCCTGCGGACCGCCGTGCTCTCCATGGCCCAGGGCCCTTTCTCGCCCAGGGCATGTTGCTGCCGCCAAGAAATGGCTCGGAAAAGACGCGGCCCACCCCGGCACGCCGGCGCATTGGAGAGTTCCCGGAGCAGAGTTGAAGAACGGGTGGTGGCCTGGTGTGCGCCTCTGTCTTTCGGGTGATTGGCCGGCCAAGGATGGGGATGACCTCATCTTGGTCATACAGGTTTATGTCACTCTGAGTGTTGTCTGAAGCACCAGAGGGGCCTATGGAGACTGCGTGGTTGGGAGATGCGTGGCTGCGTGTCTAAGGGTTTCCCATATGGAGGCCATGAGGTACAGGACACCGGAAGCAGGTTGGGGAAGCAGGCGAGTGTTCCCGACCGGACTTCGGGAGGGGCCTGGCCCCGTGTTAGAGCGCTGGGTTGGGATCCCGGCAAGTCGAGGATCCACGGGCGTTGTCCTCGCTGCATTGCATCTTGTGGAGTGCCTCTTGGCAGCGATCGGGTGCAGGCACTCACAGTGCCCTTCAGGGCCCCCAGGTGGGGGCGGCCCAGCAGCCGTGCGGTGCCCGAATGACTTCGCCGGGCTTTTTCCGGCCAATTTTCACGAGCGTTGTGCCCAAACCAGGACTGGTTTGGGCAGAACGCTCGTGAGAATTGGCCGGCGTAGGACAGCCCTGCGAACCGCCGTGCTCTCCATGGCCCAGGGCCCTTTCTCGCCCAGGGCATGTTGCTGCCGCCAAGAAATGGCTAGGAAAAGACACGGCCCACCCGGCACGCCGGCGCATTGGAGCGTTCCCGGAGCAGAGTTGAAGAACGGGTGGTGGCCTGGTGTGCGCCTCTGTCTTTCGGGTAGATGGGCCGGCCAAGGATGGGGATGACCTCATCTTGGTCATACAGGTTGATCTCACTCTGAGGGTTGTCCGAAGCACCAGAGGGGCCGATGGAGACTGCGTGGTTGGGAGATGCGTGGCTGCGGGTCTAAGGGTTTCCCATATGGAGGCCATGAGGGACAGGACCCCGGAAGCAGGTTGGGGAAGCAGGCGAGTGTTCCAGACCGGACTTCGTGATGGGCCTGGCCCCATGGTAGAGCGCTGGGATGTGACCCCGGCAAGTCGAGGATCCACGGGCGTTTTCCTCGCTGCATTCCATCTTGTGGAGTGCCTCTTGGCGGCGATCGGGTGCGGGCACACACCATGCCCTTCAAGGCCCCGAGGTGGGTGCGGCCGAGCAGACGTGCGACGCCCGAATGACTTCGCCGGGCTTCTTCCGGATAATTCTCACGAGCGTTCTGCCCAAACCAGGATTGGTTTGGGCAGAACGCTCGTGAGAATTGGCCGGTGTAGGACAGCCCTGCGGACCGCCGTGCTCTCCATGGCCCAGGGCCCTTTCTCGCCGAGGGCATGTTGCTGCTGCCAAGAAATGGCTCGGAAAAGACGCGGCCCACCCCGGCACGCCGGCGCATTGGAGCGTTCCCGGAGCAGAGTTGAAGAACGGCTGGTGGCCTGGTGTGCGTCTCTGTCTTGCGGGTAGATGGGCCGGCCAAGGATGGGGATGACCTCATCTTGGTCATACAGGTTTATCTCACTCTGAGGGTTGTCCGAAGCGCCAGAGGGGCCAATGGAGACGGCGTGGTTGGGAGACGCGTTGCTGCGGGTCTAAGGGTTTCCGGTATGGAGGCCATGAGGGACAGGACCCCGGTAGCAGGTTGGGGAAGCTGGGAGTGTCCCAGACCGGACTTCGGGATGGGCCTGGCCCCATGGGAGAGCGCAGGGATGGGACCCCTGCAAGTCGAGGATCCACGGGCGTTGTCCTCGCTGCATTCCATCTCTTGAAGTGCCCCATGGAGGCTTTCGGGTGCGGGCACTCACCATGCCCTTCAAGGCCCCGAGGTGTGGGCGGGCAGCAGACGTGCGGCGCCCGAATGACTTCGCCGGGCTTTTTCCGGCCAATTCTCACGTGCGTTCTGCCCAAACCAGGATTGGTTTGGGCAGAACGCTCGTGAGAATTGGCCGGCGTAGGACAGCCCTGCGGACCGCCGTGCTCTCCATGGCCCAGGGCCCTTTCTCGCCCAGGGCATGTTTCTTCCGCCAGGAAATGGCCTGGAAAAGACGCGGCCAACCCCGACACGACGGCGCATTGGAGCGTTCCCGGAGCAGAGTTGAAGAACGGGTGGTGGCCTGGTGTGGGCCTCTGTCTTTCGGATAGATGGGCCGGCCAAGGATGGGGATGACCTCATCTTGATCATACAGGTTTATCTCACTCTGAGGGTTGTCCGAGCACCAGAGGGGCCGAAGGAGACTGCGTGGTTGGGAGATGCGTGGCTGCGGGTCTAAGGGTTTCCGATATGGAGGCCATGAGGGACAGGACCCCGGAAGCAGGTTGGGGAAGCAGGCGAGTGTCCCAGACCGGACTTCGTGATGGGCCTGGCCCCATGGGAGAGCGCAGAGATGGGACCCCTGCAAGTCGAGGATCCATGGGCGTTGTCCTCGATGCATTCCATCTCGTGGAGTGCCCCATGGCGGAGATCGGGTGCGGGCACTCACCATGCCCTTCAGGGCCCCGAGGTGGGGGCGGCCCAGCAGACGTGCGGCGCCCGAATGACTTCGCCGGGCTTTTTCCGGCCAATTCTCACGAGCGTTCTGCCCAAACCAGGATTGGTTTGGGCAGAACGCTCGTGCGAATTGGCCGGCGTAGGACAGCCCTGCGGACCGCCGTGCTCTCCATGGCCCAGGGCCCTTTCTCGCCCAGGGCATGTTGCTGCCGCCAAGAAATGGCTCGGAAAAGACGCGGCCCACCCCGGCACGCCGGCGCATTGGAGCGTTCCCGGAGCAGAGTTGAAGAACGGGTGGTGGCCTGGTGTGCGCCTCTGTCTTTCGGGTAGATGGGCCGGCCAAGGATGGGGATGTCCTCATCTTGGTCATACAGGTTGATCTCACTCTGAGGGTTGTCCGAAGCACCAGAGGGGCCAATGGAGACTGCGTGGTTGGGAGATGCGTGGCTGCGGGTCTAAGGGTTTCCCATATGGAGGCCATGAGGGACAGGACCCCGGAAGCAGGTTGGTGAAGCAGGCGAGTGTTCCAGACCGGACTTCGTGATGGGCCTGGCCCCGTGGTAGAGCGCTGGGATGGGACCCCGGCAAGTCGAGGATCCACGGGCGTTGTCCTCGCTGCATTGCATCTTGTGGAGTGCCTCTTGGCGGCGATCGGGTGCGGGCACTCACAGTGCCATTCAGGGCCCCGAGGTAGGGACGGCCCAGCAGACGTCTGGCGCCCGAATGACTTCGCCGGGCTTCTTCCGGCCAATTCTCACGAGCGTTGTGCCCAAACCAGGATTGGTTTGTGCAGAACGCTCGTGAGAATTGGCCGGCGTAGGACAGCCCTGCGGACCGCCGTGCTCTCCTTGGCCCAGGGCCCTTTCTCGCCGAGGGCATGTTGCTGCCGCCAAGAAATGGCTTGGAAAAGACGCGGCCAACCCCGGCACGACGGCGCATTGGAGCGTTCCCGGAGCAGAGTTGAAGAACGGGTGGTGGCCTGGTGTGGCCTCTGTCTTTCCGGTAGATGGGCCGGCCAAGGATGGGGATGAACTCATCTTGGTCGTACAGTTTTATCTCACTCTGAGGGTTGTCCGAAGCACCAGAGGGGCCTATGGAGACTGTGTGGTTGGGAGATGCGTGGCTGCGGGTCTAAGGGTTTCCGATATGGAGGCCATGAGGGACAGGACCCCGGAAGCAGGTTGGGGAAGCAGGCGAGTGTCCCAGACCGGACTTCGTGATGGGCCTGGCCCCATGGTAGAGCGCATGGATGGGACCCCTGCAAGTCGAGGAACCACGGGCGTTGTCCTCGCTGCAATCTATCTCTTGGAGTGCCCCTTGGCAGCGATCAGGAGCGGGCACTCACCATGCCCTTCAAGGCCCCCAGGTGGGGGCGGCCGGGAAGACGTGCGGCGCCCGAATGACTTCGCCGGGCTTCTTCCGGCCAATTCTCACGAGCGTTTTCCCCAAACCAGGATTAGTTTGGGCAGAACGCTCGTGAGTATTGGCCGGCGTAGGACAGCCCTGTGGACCGCCGTGCTCTCCATAGCCCAGGGCCCTTTCTCGCCCAGGCCATGTTGCTGCCGCCAAGAAATTGCTCGGAAAAGACGCGGCCTACCCCGGCACGACAGCGCATTGGAGCGTTCCCGGAGCAGAGTTGAAGAACGGGTGGTGGCCTGGTGTGCGTCTCTGTCTTGCGGGTAGATGGGCCCGCCAAGGATGGGGATAACCTCATCTTGGTCGTACAGGTTTATCTCACTCTGAGGGTTGTCCGAAGCACCAGAGGGGCCGATGGAGACGGCGTGGTTGGGAGATGCGTTGCTGCGGGTCTAAGGGATTCCGGTATGGAGGCCATGAGGGACAGGACCCCGGAAGCATGTTGGGGAAGCAGGGAGTGTCGCAGTCCGGACTTCGGGATGGGCCTGGCCCCATGGGAGAGTGCAGGGATGGGACCCCTGCAAGTCGAGGAACCACGGGCGGTGTCCTCGCTGCATTACATCTCGTGAAGTGCCCCTTGGCGGATATCGGGTGCGGGCACTCACCATGCCCTTCAAGGCCCCGAGGTGGGGGCCGAACAGCAGACGTGCGGCGCCCGAATGACTTCGCCGTGCTTCATCCGGGCAATTCTCACGAGCGTTCTGCCCAAACCAATCCTGGTTTGGGCAGAAGGCTCATGAGAATTGGCCGGCGTAGGACAGCCCTGCGGACCGCCGTGCTCTCAATGGCCCAGGGCCCTTTCTCTCCCAGGGCATGTTGCTGTCGCCAAGAAATGGCTCGGAAAAGACGCAGCCCACCCCGGCACGCCGGCGCATTGGAGCGTTCCCGGAGCAGAGTTGAAGAACGGGTGGTGGCCTGGTGTGCGCCTCTGTCTTTCGGGTAGATGGGCCGGCCAAGGATGGGGATGACCTCATCTTGGTCATACAGGTTGATCTCACTCTGACGGTTGTCCGAAGCACCAGAGGGGCCGATGGAGACTGCGTGGTTGGGAGATGCGTGGCTGCGGGTCTAAGGGTTTTCCATATGGATGCCATGAGGGACAGGACCCCGGAAGCAGTTTGGGGAAGCAGGCGAGTGTTCCAGACCGGACTTCGTGATGGGCCTGGCCCCGTGGTAGAGCACAGGGATGGGACCCCGGGAAGTCGAGGATCCACGGTCGTCGTCCTCGCTGCATTCCATCTTGTGGAGTACCTCTTGGCGGCGATCGGGTGCGGGCACTCACAGTGCCCTTCAGGGCCCCGAGGTGGGGGCGGCCCAGCAGACGTGCTGCGCCCGAATGACTTCGCCGGGCTTTTTCCGGCCAATTTTCACGAGCGTTCTGCCCAAACCAATCCTGGTTTGGGCAGAACGCTCGTGAGAATTGGCCGGCGTAGGACAGCCATGCGGACCGCCGTGCTCTCCATGGCCCAAGGCCCTTTCTCGCCCAGGGCATGTTGCTGCCGCCAAGAAATGGCTCGGAAAAGACGCGGCCCACCCCGGCACGCCGGCGCATTGGAGCGTTCCCGGAGCAGAGTTGAAGAACGGGTGGTGGCCAGGTGTGGGCCTCTGTCTTTCGGGTAGATGGGCCGGCCAAGGATGGGGATGGCCTCATCTTGGTCATACAGGTTGATCTCACTGTGAGGGTTGTCCGAAGCACCAGAGGGGCCGATGGAGACTGCTTGGTTGGGAGATGCGTGGCTGCGGGTCTAAGGGTTTCCCATATGGAGGCCATGAGGGACAGGACCCCGGAAGCAGGTTGGGGAAGCAGGCGAGTGTTCCAGATCGGACTTCGTGATGGGCCTGGCCCCGTGGTAGAGCTCACGGATGGAACCTCCGCAAGTCGAGGATTCACGGCCGTTGTCCTCACTGCATTCCATCTTGTGGAGTGCCTCTTGGCGGCGATCGGGTGCGGGCACTCACAGTGCCCTTCAGGGCCCCGAGGTGGGGGCGGCCCAGCAGACGTGCAGCGCCCGAATGACTTCGCCGGGCTTTTTCCGGCCAATTCTCACGAGCGTTCTCCCCAAACCAGGATTGGTTTGGGCAGAACGCTCGTGAGAATTGGCCGGCGTAGGACAGCCCTGCGGACCGCCGTGCTCTCCATGGCCCAGGGCCCTTTCTCGCCCAGGGCATGTTGCTGCCGCCAAGAAATGGCTCGGAAAAGACGCGGCCCACCCTGGCACGCCGGCGCATTGGAGCGTTCCCGGAGCAGAGTTGAAGAACGGGTGGTGGCCTGGTGTGCGCCTCTGTCTTTCGGGTAGATGGGCCGGCCAAGGATGGGGATGACCTCATATTGGTCATACAGGTTGATCTCACTCTGAGGGTTGTCCGAAGCACCAGAGGGGCCGATGGAGACTGCGTGGTTGGGAGATGCGTGGCTGCGGGTCTAAGGGTTTCCCATATGGAGGCCATGAGGGACAGGACCCCGGAAGCAGGTTGGGGAAGCAGGCGAGTGTTCCAGACCGTACTTCGTGATGGGACTGGCCCCGTGGTAGAGCGCTGGGATGGGACCCCGGCAAGTCGAGGATCCACGGGCGTTGTCCTCGCTGCATTCCATCTTGTGGAGTGCCTCTTGGCGGCGATCGGGTGCGGGCACTCACAGTGCCCTTCAGGGCCCCGAGGTGGGGGCGGCCCAGCAGACCTGCGGCGGCCGAATGACTTCGCCGGGCTTTTTCAGGCCAATTCTCACGAGCGTTCTGCCCAAACCAGGATTGGTTTGGGCAGAACGCTCGTGAGAATTGGCCGGCGAAGGATAGCCCTGCGGACCGCCGTGTTCTCCATGGCCCAGGGCCCTTTCTCGCCCAGGGCATGTTGCTGCCGCCAAGAAATGGCTCGGAAAAGACGCGGCCCACCCCGGCACGCCGGTGCATTGGAGCGTTCATGGAGCAGAGTTGAAGAACGGGTGGTGGCCTGGTGTGCGCCTCTTTCTTTCGGGTAGAAGGGCCGGCCAAGGATGGGGATGACCTCATCTTGGTCATACAGGTTTATCTCACTCTGAGGGTTGTCCGAAGCACCAGAGGGGCCAATGGAGACTGCGTGGTTGGGAGATGCGTGGCTGCGGGTCTAAGGGTTTCCCATATGGAGGCCATGAGGGACAGGACCCCGGATGCAGGTTGGGGAAGCAGGCGAGTGTTCCAGATCGGACTTCGTGATGGGCCTGGCCCCGTCTAGAGCGCTGGGATGGGACCCCGGCAAGTCGAGGATCCACGGCCGTTGTCCTCGCTGCATTCCATCTTGTGGAGTGCCTCTTGGCGGCGATCGGGTGCGGGCACTCACAGTGCCTTTCAGGGCCCCGAGGTGGGGGCGGCCCAGCAGACGTGCGGCGCCCGAATGACTTCGCCGGGCTTTTTCCGGCCAATTCTCACGAGCGTTCTGCACAAACCAGGATTGGTTTGGGCAAAACGCTCGAGAGAATTGGCCGGCGTAGGATAGCCCTGCGGACCGCCGTGCTCTCCATGGCCCAGGGCCCTTTCTCGCCCAGGGCATGTTGCTGCCGCCAAGAAATGGCTCGGAAAAGACGCGGCCCACCCCGGCACGCCGGCGCATTGGAGCGTTCCCGGAGCAGAGTTGAAGAACGGGTGGTGGCCTGGTGTGCGCCTCTGTCAATCGGGTAGATGGGCCGGCCAAGGATGGGGATGACCTCATCTTGGTCATACAGGTTTATGTCATTCTGAGGGTTGTCTGAAGCACCAGAGGGGCCGATGGAGACTGTGTGGTTGGGAGATGCGTGGCTCGGGTCTAAGGGATTCCGATATGGAGGCCATGAGGGACAGGACCCCGGAAGCAGGTTGGGGAAGCAGGCGAGTGTCCCAGACCGGACTTCGTGATGGGCCTGGCCCCATGGGAGAGCGCAGAGATGGGACGCCTGCAAGTCGAGGATCCATGGGCGTTGTCCTCGATGCATTCCATCTCGTGGAGTGCCCCATGGCGGAGATCGGGTGCGGGCACTCACCATGCCCTTCAGGGCCCCGAGGTGGGGGAGGCCCAGCAGACGTGCGGCGCCCGAATGACTTCGCCGGGCTTTTTCCAGCCAATTCTCACGAGCGTTCTGCCCAAACCAGGATTGGTTTGGGCAGAACGCTCGTGAGAATTGGCCGGCGTAGGACAGCCCTGCGGACCGCCGTGCTCTCCATGGCCCAAGGCCCTTTCTCGCCCAGGGCATGTTGCTGCCGCCAAGAAATGGCTAGGAAAAGACGCGGCCCACCCCGGCACGCCGGCGCATTGGAGCGTTCCCGGAGCAGAGTTGAAGAACGGGTGGTGGCCTGGTGTGCGCCTCTGTCTTTCGGGTAGATGGGCCGGCCAAGGATGGGGATGACCTCATCTTGGTCATACAGGTTGATCTCACTCTGAGGGTTGTCCGAAGCACCAGAGGGGCCGATGGAGACTGCGTGGTTGGGAGATGCGTGGCTGCGGGTCTAAGGGTTTCCCATATGGAGGCCATGAGGGACAGGACCCCGGAAGCAGGTTGGGGAAGCAGGCGAGTGTTCCAGACCGGACTTCGTGATGGGCCTGGCCCCGTGGTAGAGCGCTGGGATGGGACCCCGGCAAGTCGAGGATCCACGGGCGTTGTCCTCGCTGCATTGCATCTTGTGGAGTGCCTCTTGGCGGCGATCGGGTGCGGGCACTCACAGTGCCATTCAGGGCCCCGAGGTAGGGACGGCCCAGCAGACGTCTGGCGCCCGAATGACTTCGCCGGGCTTCTTCCGGCCAATTCTCACGAGCGTTGTGCCCAAACCAGGATTGGTTTGGGCAGAACGCTCGTGAGAATTGGCCGGCGTAGGACAGCCCTGCGAACCGCCGTGCTCTCCATGGCCCAGGGCCCTTTCGCGCCCAGGGCATGTTGCTGCCGCCAAGAAATGGCTCGGAAAAGACGCGGCCCACCCCGGCACGCCGGCGCATTGGAGCGTTCCCGGAGCAGAGTTGAAGAACGGGTGGTGGCCTGGTGTGCGCCTCTGTCTTTCGGGTAGATGGGCCGGCCAAGGATGGGGATGACCTCATCTTGGTCATACAGGTTTATGTCACTCTGAGGGTTGTCTGAAGCACCAGAGGGGCCGATGGAGACTGCGTGGTTGGGAGATGCGTGGCTCGGGTCTAAGGGTTTCCGATATGGAGGCCATGAGGGACAGGACCCCGGAAGCAGGTTGGGGAAGCAGGCGAGTGTCCCAGACCGGACTTCGTGATGGGCCTGGCCCCATGGGAGAGCGCAGAGATGGGACGCCTGCAAGTCGAGGATCCATGGGCGTTGTCCTCGATGCATTCCATCTCGTGGAGTGCCCCATGGCGGAGATCGGGTGCGGGCACTCACCATGCCCTTCAGGGCCCCGAGGTGGGGGCGGCCCAGCAGACGTGCGGCGCCCGAATGACTTCGCCGGGCTTTTTCCGGCCAATTCTCACGAGCGTTCTGCCCAAACCAGGATTGGTTTGGGCAGAACGCTCGTGAGAATTGGCCGGCGTAGGACAGCCCTGCGGACCGCCGTGCTCTCCATGGCCCAAGGCCCTTTCTCCCCCAGGGCATGTTGCTGCCGCCAAGAAATGGCTCGGAAAAGACGCGGCCCACCCCGGCACGCCGGCGCATTGGAGCGTTCCCGGAGCAGAGTTGAAGAACGGGTGGTGGCCTGGTGTGCGCCTCTGTCTTTCGGGTAGATGGGCCGGCCAAGGATGGGGATGACCTCATCTTGGTCATACAGGTTGATCTCACTCTGAGGGTTGTCCGAAGCACCAGAGGGGCCGATGGAGACTGCGTGGTTGGGAGATGCGTGGCTGCGGGTCTAAGGGTTTCCCATATGGAGGCCATGAGGGACAGGACCCCGGAAGCAGGTTGGGGAAGCAGGCGAGTGTTCCAGACCGGACTTCGTGATGGGCCTGGCCCCGTGGTAGAGCGCTGGGATGGGACCCCGGCAAGTCGAGGATCCACGGGCGTTGTCCTCGCTGCATTGCATCTTGTGGAGTGCCTCTTGGCGGCGATCGGGTGCGGGCACTCACAGTGCCATTCAGGGCCCCGAGGTAGGGACGGCCCAGCAGACGTCTGGCGCCCGAATGACTTCGCCGGGCTTCTTCCGGCCAATTCTCACGAGCGTTGTGCCCAAACCAGGATTGGTTTGGGCAGAACGCTCGTGAGAATTGGCCGGCGTAGGACAGCCCTGCGGACCGCCGTGCTCTCCATGGCCCAGGGCCCTTTCTCGCCGAGGGCATGTTGCTGCCGCCAAGAAATGGCTTGGAAAAGACGCGGCCAACCCCGGCACGACGGCGCATTGGAGCGTTCCCGGAGCAGAGTTGAAGAACGGGTGGTGGCCTGGTGTGCGCCTCTGTCTTTCCGGTAGATGGGCCGGCCAAGGATGGGGATGAACTCATCTTGGTCGTACAGTTTTATCTCACTCTGAGGGTTGTCCGAACCACCAGAGGGGCCTATGGAGACTGCCTGGTTGGGAGATGCGTGGCTGCGGGTCTAAGGGTTTCTGATATGGAGGCCATGAGGGACAGGACCCCGGAAGCAGGTTGGGGAAGCAGGCGAGTGTCCCAGACCGGACTTCGTGATGGGCCTGGCCCCATGGTAGAGCGCATGGATGGGACCCCTGCAAGTCGAGGAACCACGGGCGTTGTCCTCGCTGCAATCTATCTCTTGGAGTGCCCCTTGGCAGCGATCAGGAGCGGGCACTCACCATGCCCTTCAAAGCCCCCAGGTGGGGGCGGCCGGGCAGACGTGCGGCGCCCGAATGACTTCGCCGGGCTTCTTCCGGCCAATTCTCACGAGCGTTTTCCCCAAACCAGGATTAGTTTGGGCAGAACGCTCGTGAGTATTGGCCGGCGTGGGACAGCCCTGTGGACCGCCCTGCTCTCCATAGCCCAGGGCCCTTTCTCGCCCAGGCCATGTTGCTGCCGCCAAGAAATTGCTCGGAAAAGACGCGGCCAACCCCGGCACGACAGCGCATTGGAGCGTTCCCGGAGCAGAGTTGAAGAACGGGTGGTGGCCTGGTGTGCGTCTCTGTCTTGCGGGTAGATGGGCCCGCCAAGGATGGGGATGACCTCATCTTGGTCGTACAGGTTTATCTCACTCTGAGGGTTGTCCGAAGCACCAGAGGGGCCGATGGAGACGGCGTGGTTGGGAGATGCGTTGCTGCGGGTCTAAGGGATTCCGGTATGGAGGCCATGAGGGACAGGACCCCGGAAGCATGTTGGGGAAGCAGGGAGTGTCGCAGTATGGACTTCGGGATGGGCCTGGCCCCATGGGAGAGTGCAGGGATGGGACCCCTGCAAGTCGAGGATACACGGGCGGTGTCCTCGCTGCATTACATCTCGCGAAGTGCCCCTTGGCGGATATCGGGTGCGGGCACTCACCATGCCCTTCAAGGCCCCGAGGTGGGGGCCGAACAGCAGACGTGCGGCGCCCGAATGACTTCGCCGGGCTTCATCCAGGCAATTCTCACGAGCGTTCTGCCCAAACCAATCCTGGTTTGGGCAGAAGGCTCGTGAGAATTGGCCGGCGTAGGAAAGCCCTGCGGACCGCCGTGCTCTCAATGGCCCAGGGCCCTTTCTCTCCCAGGGCATGTTGCTGTCGCCAAGAAATGGCTCGGAAAAGACGCAGCCCACCCCGGCACGCCGGCGCATTGGAGCGTTCCCGGAGCAGAGTTGAAGAACGGGTGGTGGCCTGGTGTGCGCCTCTGTCTTTCGGGTAGATGGGCCGGCCAAGGATGGGGATGACCTCATCTTGGTCATACAGGTTGATCTCACTCTGACGGTTGTCCGAAGCACCAGAGGGGCCGATGGAGACTGCGTGGTTGGGAGATGCGTGGCGCGGGTCTAAGGGTTTCCCATATGGATGCCATGAGTGACAGGACCCCGGAAGCAGGTTGGGGAAGCAGGCGAGTGTTCCAGACCGGACTTCGTGATGGGCCTGGCCCCGTGGTAGAGCACAGGGATGGGACCCCGGGAAGTCGAGGATCCACGGGCGTCGTCCTCGCTGCATTCCATCTTGTGGAGTGCCTCTTGGCGGCGATCGGGTGCGGGCACTCACAGTGCCCTTCAGGGCCCCGAGGTGGGGGCGGCCCAGCAGACGTGCTGCGCCCGAATGACTTCGCCGGGCTTTTTCCGGCCAATTTTCACGAGCGTTCTGCCCAAACCAATCCTGGTTTGGGCAGAACGCTCGTGAGAATTGGCCGGCGTAGGACAGCCATGCGGACCGCCGTGCTCTCCATGGCCCAAGGCCCTTTCTCGCCCAGGGCATGTTGCTGCCGCCAAGAAATGGCTCGGAAAAGACGCGGCCCACCCCGGCACGCCGGAGCATTGGAGCGTTCCCGGAGTAGAGTTGAAGAACGGGTGGTGGCCAGGTGTGGGCCTCTGTCTTTCGGGTAGATGGGCCGGCCAAGGATGGGGATGGCCTCATCTTGGTCATACAGGTTGATCTCACTGTGAGGGTTGTCCGAAGCACCAGAGGGGCCGATGGAGACTGCTTGGTTGGGAGATGCGTGGCTGCGGGTCTAAGGGTTTCCCATATGGAGGCCATGAGGGACAGGACCCCGGAAGCAGGTTGGGGAAGCAGGCGAGTGTTCCAGATCGGACTTCGTGATGGGCCTGGCCCCGTGGTAGAGCTCACGGATGGAACCCCCGCAAATCGAGGATCCACGGCCGTTGTCCTCACTGCATTCCATCTTGTGGAGTGCCTCTTGGCGGCGATCGGGTGCGGGCACTCACAGTGCCCTTCAGGGCCCCGAGGTGGGGGCGGCCCAGCAGACGTGCAGCGCCCGAATGACTTCGCCGGGCTTTTTCCGGCCAATTCTCATGAGCGTTCTCCCCAAACCAGGATTGGTTTGGGCAGAACGCTCGTGAGAATTGGCCGGCGTAGGACAGCCCTGCGGACCGCCGTGCTCTCCATGGCCCAGGGCCCTTTCTCGCCCAGGGCATGTTGCTGCCGCCAAGAAATGGCTCGGAAAAGACGCGGCCCACCCCGGCACGCCGGCGCATTGGAGCGTTCATGGAGCAGAGTTGAAGAACGGGTGGTGGCCTGGTGTGCGCCTCTGTCTTTCGGGAAGAAGGGCCGGCCAAGCATGGGGATGACCTCATCTTGGTCATACAGGTTTATCTCACTCTGAGGGTTGTCCGAAGCACCAGAGGGGCCGATGGAGACTGCGTGGTTGGGAGATGCGTGGCTGCGGGTCTAAGGGTTTCCCATATGGAGGCCATGAGGGACAGGACCCCGGAAGTAGGTTGGGGAAGCAGGCGAGTGTTCCAGATCGGACTTCGTGATGGGCCTGGCCCCGAGGTAGAGCTCACGGATGGAACCCCCGCAAGTTGAGGATCCACGGGCGTTGTCCTCGCTGCACTGCATCTTGTGGAGTGCCTCTTGGCAGCGATCGGGTGCGGGCACTCACAGTGCCCTTCAGGGCCCCGAGGTCGGGGCGGCCCAGCAGACGTGCGGCGCCCGAATGTCTTCGCCGAGCTTTTTCCGGCCAATTCTCACGAGCGTTCTGCCCAAACCAGGATTGGTTTGGGAAGAACGCTCGTGAGAATTGGCTGGCGTAGGACAGCCCTGCGGACCGCCGTGCTCTCAATGGCCCAGGGACCTTTCTCGCCCAGGGCATGTTGCTGCCGCCAAGAAATGGCTCGGAAAAGACGTGGCCACCCCGGCACGCCTGCGCATTGGAGCGTTCCCGGAGCAGAGTTGAAGAATGGGTGGTAGCCTGGTGTGCGCCTCTGTCTTTCGGGTAGATGGGCCGGCCAAGGATGGGGATGACCTCATCTTGGTCATACAGGTTGATCTCACTCTGAGGTTTGTCCGAAGCACCAGAGGGGCCGATGGAGACTGCGTGGTTGGGAGATGCGTGGCTGCGGGTCTAAGGGTTTCCCATATGGAGGCCATGAGGGACAGGACCCCGGAAGCAGGTTGGGGAAGCAGGCAAGTGTTCCAGACCGGACTTCGTGATGGGCCTGGCCCCGTGGTAGAGCGCTGGGATGGGACCCCGGCAAGTCGAGGTTCCACGGCCGTTGTCCTCGCTGCATTCCATCTTGTGGAGTGCCTCTTGGCGGCGATCGGGTGCGGGCACTCACAGTGCCCTTCAGGGCCCCGAGGTGGGGGAGGCCGAGCAGACGTGCGGCTCCCGAATGACTTCGCCGGGCTTTTTCCGGCCAATTTTCACGAGCGTTCTGCCCAAACCAGGATTGGTTTGGGCAGAACGCTCGTGAGAATTGGCCGGCGTAGGACAGCCCTGCGTACCGCCGTGCTCTCCATGGCCCAGGGCCCTTTCTCGCCCAGGGCATGTTGCTGCCGCCAAGAAATGGCTCGGAAAAGACGCGGCCCACCCCAGCACGCCGGCGCATTGGAGCGTTCCCGGAGCAGAGTTGAAGAACGGGTGGTGGCCTGCTGTGCGCCACTGTCTTTCGGGTAGATGGGCCGGCCAAGGATGGGGATGACCTCATCTTGGTCATACAGGTTGATCTCACTCTGAGGGTTGTCCGAAGCACCAGAGGGGCCTATGGAGACTGCGTGGTTGGGAGATGCGTGGCTGCGGGTCTAAGGGTTTCCCATATGGAGGCCATGAGGGACAGGACCCCGGAAGCAAGTTGGGGAAGCAGGCGAGTGTTCCAGACCGGACTTCGTGATGGGCCTGGCCCCGTGGTAGAGCGCTGGGATGGGACCCCGGCAAGTCGAGGATCCACGGGCGTTGTCCTCGCTGCATTCCATCTTGTGGAGTGCCTCTTGGCAGCGATCGGGTGCGGGCACTCACAGTGCCCTTCAGGGCCCCGAGGTGGGGGCGGCCCAGCAGACGTGCGGCGCCCGAATGACTTCGCCGGGATTCTTCCGGCCAATTCTCACGAGCGTTCTGCCCAAACCAGGATTGGTTTGGGCAGAACGCTCGTGAGAATTGGCCGGCGTAGGACAGCCCTGCGGACCGCCGTGCTCTCCATGGCCCAGGGCCCTTTCTCGCCGAGGGCATGTTGCTGCCGCCAAGAAATGGCTCGGAAAAGACGCGGCCCACCCCGGCACGCCGGCGCATTGGAGCGTTCATGGAGCAGAGTTGAAGAACGGGTGGTGGCCTGGTGTGCGCCTCTGTCTTTCGGGTAGAAGGGCCGGCCAAGGATGGGGATGACCTCATCTTGGTCATACAGGTTGATCTCACTCTGAGGGTTGTCCGAAGCACCAGAGGGGCCGATTGAGACTGCGTGGTTGGGAGATGCGTGGCTGCGGGTCTAAGGGTTTCCCATATGGAGGCCATGAGGGACAGGACCCCGGAAGCAGGTTGGGGAAGCAGGCGAGTGTTCCAGATCGGACTTCGTGATGGGCCTGGCCCCGTGGTAGAGCTCACGGATGGAACCCCCGCAAGTCGAGGATCCACGGGCGTTGTCCTCGCTGCATTCCATCTTGTGGAGTGCCTCTTGGCGGCAATCGGGTGCGGGCACTCACAGTGCCCTTCAGGGCCCCGAGGTGGGGGCGGCCCAGCAGACGTGCGGCGCCCGAATGACTTCGCCGGGCTTTTTCCGGCCAATTCTCACGAGCGTTCTGCCCAAACCAGGATTGGTTTGTGAAGAACGCTCGTGAGAATTGGCCGGCGTAGGACAGCCCTGCGGACCACCGTGCTCTCCATGGCCCAGGGCCCTTTCTCGCCCAGGGCATGTTGCTGCCGCCAAGAAATGGCTCGGAAAAGACGCGGCCCACCCCGGCACGCCGGCGCATTGGAGCGTTCCCGGAGCAGAGTTGAAGAACGGGTGGTGGCCTGGTGTGCGCCTCTGTCTTTCGGGTAGAAGGGCCGGCCAAGGATGGGGATGACCTCATCTTGGTCATACAGGTTTATATCACTCTGAGGGTTGTCCGAAGCACCAGAGGGGCCGATGGAGACTGCGTGGTTGGTAGATGCGTGGCTGCGGGTCTAAGGGTTTCCCATATGGAGGCCATGAGGGACAGGACCCCGGAAGCAGGTTGGGGAAGCAGGCGAGTGTTCCAGATCGGACTTCGTGATGGGCCTGGCCCCGTGGTAGAGCTCACGGATGGAACCCCCGCAAGTCGAGGATCCACGGGCGTTGTCCTCGCTGCATTCCATCTTGTTGAGTGCCTCTTGGCGGCAATCGGGTGCGGGCACTCACAGTGCCCTTCAGGGCCCCGAGGTGGGGGCGGCCCAGCAGACGTGCGGCGCCCGAATGACTTCGCCGGGCTTTTTCCGGCCAATTCTCACGAGCGTTCTGCCCAAACCAGGATTGGTTTGGGAAGAACGCTCGTGAGAATTGGCCGGCGTAGGACAGCCCTGCGGACCGCCGTGCTCTCCATGGCCCAGGGCCCTTTCTCGCCCAGGGCATGTTGCTGCCGCCAAGAAATGGCTCGGAAAAGACGCGGCCCACCCCGGCACGCCGGCGCATTGGAGCGTTCCCGGAGCAGAGTTGAAGAACGGGTGGTGGCCTGGTGTGCGCCTCTGTCTTTCGGTTAGAAGGGCCGGCCAAGGATGGGGATGACCTCATCTTGGTCATACAGGTTTATCTCACTCTGAGGGTTGTCCGAAGCACCAGAGGGGCCGATGGAGACTGCGTGGTTGGGAGATGCGTGGCTGCGGGTCTAAGGGTTTCCCATATGGAGGCCATGAGGGACAGGACCCCGGAAGCAGGTTGGGGAAGCAGGCGAGTGTTCCAGATCAGACTTCGTGATGGGCCTGGCCTCGTGGTAGAGCTCACGGATGGAACCCCCGCAAGTCGAGGATCCACGGGCGTTGTCCTCGCTGCATTCCATTTTGTGGAGTGCCTCTTGGCGGCAATCGGGTGCGGGCACTCATAGTGCCCTTCAGGGCCCCGAGGTGGGGGCGGCCCAGAAGACGTGCGGCGCACGAATTAATTCGCCGGGCTTTTTCCGGCCAATTCTCACGAGCGTTCTGCCCAAACCAGGATTGGTTTGGGCAGAACGCTCGTGAGAATTGGCCGGTGTAGGACAGCCCTGCGGACCGCCGTGCTCTCCATGGCCCAGGGCCCTTTCTCGCTCAGGGCATGTTGCTGCCGCCAAGAAATGGCTCGGAAAAGACGCGGCCCACCCCGGCACGCCGGCGCATTGGAGCGTTCCCGGAGCAGAGTTGAAGAACGGGTGGTGGCCTGGTGTGCGCCTCTGTCTTTCGGGTAGATGGGCCGGCCAAGGATGGGGATGACCTCATCTTGGTCATACAGGTTGATCTCCCTCTGAGGGTTGTCCGAAGCACCAGAGGGGCCGATGGAGACTGCGTGGTTGGGAGATGCGTGGCTGGGGGTCTAAGGGTTTCCCATATGGAGGCCATGAGGGACAAGACCCCGGAAGCAGGTTGGGGAAGCAGGCGAGTGTTCCAGACCGGACTTCGTGATGGGCCTGGCCCCGCGGTAGGGCGCAGGGATGGGACCCCGGCAAGTCGAGGATCCACGGGCGTTGTCCTCGCTGCATTCCATCTTGTGGAGTGCCTCTTGGCGGCGATCGGGTGCGGGCACTCACAGTGCCCTTCAGGGCCCCGAGGTGGGGGCGGCCCAGCAGACGTGCGGCGCCCGAATGACTTCGCCGGGCTTTTTCCGGTCAATTCTCACGAGCGTTCCGCCCAAACCAGGATTGGTTTGGGCGGAACGCTCGTGAGAATTGGCCGGCGTAGGACAGCCCTACGGACTGCCGTACTCTCCATGGCCCAGGGCCCTTTTTCGCCCTGGGCATGTTGCTGCCACCAAGAAATGGCTCGGAAAAGACGCGGCCCAAACCGTCACGCCGGTGCATAGGAGCGTTCCCGGAGCAGAGTTGAAGAACCGGTGGTGGCCTGGTGTGCGCCTCTATCTTTCGGGTAGATGGGCCGGCCAAGGATGGGGATGGCCTCATCTTGGTCATACAGGTTGATCTCACTCTGAGGGTTGTCCGAAGCACCAGAGGGGCCGATGGAGACTGCGTGGTTGGCAGATGCGTGGCTACGGGTCTAAGGGTTTCCCATATGGAGGCCATGAGGGACAGGACCCCGGAAGCAGGTGGGGGAAGCAGGCGAGTGTTCCCGACCGGACTTCGTGATGGGCCTGGCCCCGTGGTAGAGCGCACGGATGGGACCCCGGCAAGTCGAGGATCCACGGGCGTTGTCCTCGCTGCATTCCATCTTGTGGAGTGCCTCTTGGCGGCGATCGGGTGCGGGCACTCACAGTGCCCTTCAGGGCCCCGAGGTGGGGGCGGCCCAGCAGACGTGCGGCGCCCGAATGACTTCGCCGGGCTTTTTTCGGCCAATTCTCACGAGCGTTCTGCCCAAACCAGGATTGGTTTGGGCAGAACGCTCGTGTGAATTGGCCGGCGTAGGACAGCCCTGCGGACCGCCGTGCTCTCCATGGCCCAGGGCCCTTTCTCGCCCAGGGCATGTTGCTGTCGCCAAGAAATGGCTCAGAAAAGACGCGGCCCAACCCGGTACGCCGGCGCATTGGAGCGTTCCCGGAGCAGAGTAGAAGAACGGGTGGTGGCCTGGTGTGCGCCTCTGTCTTTCGGGTAGATGGGCCGGCCAAGGATGGGGATGACCTCATCTTGGTCATACAGGTTTATGTCACTCTGAGGGTTTTTCGAAGCACCAGAGGGGCCGATGGAGACTGCGTGCTTGGGAGATGCGTGGCTGCGGGTCTAAGGGTTTCCCATTTGGAGGCCATGAGGGACAGGACCCCGGAAGCGGGTTGGGGAAGCAGGCGAGTGTTCCAGACCGGACTTCGTGATGGGCCTGGCCCCGTGGTAGAGCGCAGGGATGGGACCCCCGCAAGTCGAGGATCCACGGACGTTGTCCTTGCTGCATTCCATATTGTGGAGTGCCTCTTGGCGGCGATCGGGTGCGGGCACTCACAGTGCCCTTCAGGGCCCCGAGGTGGGGGCGGCCCAGCAGACGTGCAGCGCCCGAATGACTTCGCCGGGCTTTTTCCGGCCAATTCTCATGAGCGTTCTCCCCAAACCAGGATTGGTTTGGGCAGAACGCTCGTGAGAATTGGCCGGCGTAGGACAGCCCTGCGGACCGCCGTGCTCTCCATGGCCCAGGGCCCTTTCTCGCCCAGGGCATGTTGCTGCCGCCAAGAAATGGATCGGAAAAGACGCGGCCCACCCTGGCACGCCGGCGCATTGGAGCGTTCCCGGAGCAGAGTTGAAGAACGGGTGGTGTCCTGGTGTGCGCCTCTGTCTTTCGGGTAGATGGGCCGGCCAAGGATGGGGATGACCTCATCTTGGTCATACAGGTTGATCTCACTCTGAGGGTTGTCCGAAGCACCAGAGGGGCCGATGGAGACTGCGTGGTTGGGAGATGCGTGGCTGCGGGTCTAAGGGTTTCCCATATGGAGGCCATGAGGGACAGGACCCCGGAAGCAGGTTGGGGAAGCAGGCGAGTGTTCCAGACCGGACTTCGTGATGGGACTGGCCCCGTGGTAGAGCGCTGGGATGGGACCTCGGCAAGTCGAAGATCCACGGGCGTTGTCCTCGCTGCATTCCATCTTGTGGAGTGCCTCTTGGCGGCGATCGGGTGCGGGCACTCACAGTGCCCTTCAGGGCCCCGAGGTGGGGGCGGCCCAGCAGACCTGCGGCGCCCGAATGACTTCGCCGGGCTTTTTCCGGCCAATTCTCACGAGCATTCTGCTCAAACCAGGATTGGTTTGGGCAAAACGCTCGTGAGAATTGGCCGGCGAAGGATAGCCCTGCGGACCGCCGTGTTCTCCATGGCCCAGGGCCCTTTCTCGCCCAGGGCATGTTGCTGCCGCCAAGAAATGGCTCGGAAAAGACGCGGCCCACCCCGGCACGCCGGTGCATTGGAGCGTTCATGGAGCAGAGTTGAAGAACGGGTGGTGGCCTGGTGTGCGCTCTTTCTTTCGGGTAGAAGGGCCGGCCAAGGATGGGGATGACCTCATCTTGGTCATACAGGTTTATCTCACTCTGAGGGTTGTCCGAAGCACCAGAGGGGCGGATGGAGACTGCGTGGTTGGGAGATGCGTGGCTGCGGGTCTAAGGGTTTCCCATATGGAGGCCATGAGGGACTGGACCCCGGATGCAGGTTGGGGATGCAGGCGAGTGTTCCAGATCGGACTTCGTGATGGGCCTGGCCCCGTCTAGAGCGCTGGAATGGGACCCCGGCAAGTCGAGGATCCACGGCCGTTGTCCTCGCTGCATTCCATCTTGTGGAGTGCCTCTTGGCGGCGATCGGGTGCGGGCACTCACAGTGCCCTTCAGGGCCCCGAGGTGGGGGCGGCCCAGCAGACGTGCGGCGCCCGAATGACTTCGCCGGGCTTTTTCCGGCCAATTCTCACGAGCGTTCTGCACAAACCAGGATTGGTTTGGGCAAAACGCTCGAGAGAATTGGCCGGCGTAGGATAGCCCTGCGGACCGCCGTGCTCTCCATGGCTCAGGGCCCTTTCTCGCCCAGGGCATGTTGCTGCCGCCTATAAATGGCTCGGAAAAGACGCGGCCCACCCCGGCACGCCGGCGCATTGGAGCGTTCATGGAGCAGAGTTGAAGAACGGGTGGTGGCCTGGTGTGCGCCTCTGTCTTTCGGGTAGAAGGGCCGGCCAAGGATGGGGATGACCTCATCTTGGTCATACAGGTTTATCTCACTCTGAGGGTTGTCCGAAGCACCAGAGGGGCCGATGGAGACTGCGTGGTAGGGAGATGCGTGGCTGCGGGTCTAAGGGTTTCCCATATGGAGGCCATGAGGGACAGGACCCCGGAAGCAGGTTGGGGAAGCAGGCGAGTGTTCCAGACCGGACTTCGTGATGGGACTGGCCCCGTGGTAGAGCGCTGGGATGGGACCCCGGCAAGTCGAGGATCCACGGGCGTTGTCCTCGCTGCATTCCATCTTGTGGAGTGCCTCTTGGCGGCGATCGGGTGCGGGCACTCACAGTGCCCTTCAGGGCCCCGAGGTGGGGGCGGCCCAGCAGACCTGCGGCGCCCGAATGACTTCGCCGGGCTTTTTCCGGCCAATTCTCACGAGCGTTCTGCCCAAACCAGGATTGGTTTGGGCAAAACGCTCGTGAGAATTGGCCGGCGAAGGATAGCCCTGCGGACCGCCGTGTTCTCCATGGCCCAGGGCCCTTTCTCGCCCAGGGCATGTTGCTGCCGCCAAGAAATGGCTCGGAAAAGACGCGGCCCACCACGGCACGCCGGTGCATTGGAGCGTTCATGGAGCAGAGTTGAAGAACGGGTGGTGGCCTGGTGTGCGCCTCTTTCTTTCGGGTAGAAGGGCCGGCCAAGGATGGGGATGACCTCATCTTGGTCATACAGGTTTATCTCACTCTGAGGGTTGTCCGAAGCACCAGAGGGGCCGATGGAGACTGCGTGGTTGGGAGATGCGTGGCTGCGGGTCTAAGGGTTTCCCATATGGAGGCCATGAGGGACTGGACCCCGGATGCAGGTTGGGGAAGCAGGCGAGTGTTCCAGATCGGACTTCGTGATGGGCCTGGCCCCGTCTAGAGCGCTGGAATGGGACCCCGGAAAGTCGAGGATCCACGGCCGTTGTCCTCGCTGCATTCCATCTTGTGGAGTGCCTCTTGGCGGCGATCGGGTGCGGGCACTCACAGTGCCCTTCAGGGCCCCGAGGTGGGGGCGGCCCAGCAGACGTGCAGCGCCCGAATGATTTCGCCGGGCTTTTTCCGGCCAATTCTCACGAGCGTTCTGCACAAACCAGGATTGGTTTGGGCAAAACGCTCGAGAGAATTGGCCGGCGTAGGATAGCCCTGCGGACCGCCGTGCTCTCCATGGCCGAGGGCCCTTTCTCGCCCAGGGCATGTTGCTGCCGCCTATAAATGGCTCGGAAAAGACGCGGCCCACCCCGGCACGCCGGCGCATTGGAGCGTTCATGGAGCAGAGTTGAAGAACGGGTGGTGGCCTGGTGTGCGCCTCTGTCTTTCGGGTAGAAGGGCCGGCCAAGGATGGGGATGACCTCATCTTGGTCATACAGGTTTATCTCACTCTGAGGGTTGTCCGAAGCACCAGAGGGGCCGATGGAGACTGCGTGGTTGGGAGATGCGTGGCTGCGGGTCTAAGGGTTTCCCATATGGAGGCCATGAGGGACAGGACCCCGGAAGCAGGTTGGGGAAGGAGGCGAGTGTTCCAGATCAGACTTCGTGATGGGCCTGGCCCCGTGGTAGAGCTCACGGATGGAACCCCCGCAAGTCGAGGATCCACGGGCGTTGTCCTCGCTGCATTCCATTTTGTGGAGTGCCTCTTGGCGGCAATCGGGTGCGGGCACTCACAGTGCCCTTCAGGGCCCCGAGGTGGGGGCAGCCCAGCAGACGTGCGGCGCCCAAATGACTTCGCCGGGCTTTTTCCGGCCAATTCTCGCGAGCGTTCTGTCCAAACCAGAATTGGTTTGGGCAGAACGCTCGCGAGAATTGGCCGGCGTAGGACAGCCCTGCGGACCGCCGAGCTCTCCATGGCCCAGGGCCCTTTCTCGCCCTGGGCATGTTGCTGCCGCCAAGAAATGGCTCGGAAAAGACGCGGCCCACCCCAGCATGCCGGCGCTTTGGAGCGTTCCCGGAGCAGAGTTGAAGAACGGGTGGTGGCCCGGTGTGCGCCTCTGTCTTTCGGGTAGATGGGCCGGCCAAGGATGGGGATGACCTCATCTTGGTCATACAGGTTGATCTCACTCTGAGGGTTGTCCGAAGCACCAGAGGGGCCGATGGAGACTGCGTGCTTGGGAGATGCGTGGCTGCGGGTCTAAGGGTTTCCCATTTGGAGGCCATGATGGACAGGACCCCGGAAGCGGGTTGGGGAAGCAGGCGAGTGTTCCAGACCGGACTTCGTGATGGGCCTGGCCCCGTGGTAGAGCGCAGGGATGGGACCCCCGCAAGTCGAGGATCCACGGACGTTGTCCTCGCTGCATTCCATCTTATGGAGTGCCTCTTGTCGGCGATCAGGTGCGGGAACTCACAGTGCCCTTCAGGGCCCCGAGGTGGGGGCGGCTCAGCAGACGTGCGGCGCCCGAATGACTTCGCCGTGATTTTTCCGGCAAATTCTCACGAGCGTTCTGCCCAAACCAATCCTGGTTTGGGCAGAAGGCTCGTGAGAATTGGCCGGCGTAGGACAGCCCTGCGGACCGCCGTGCTCTCAATGGCCCAGGGCCCTTTCTCTCCCAGGGCATGTTGCTGTCGCCAAGAAATGGCTCGGAAAAGACGCAGCCCACCCCGGCACGCCAGCGCATTGGAGCGTTCCCGGAGCAGAGTTGAAGAACGGGTGGTGGCCTGGTGTGCGCCTCTGTCTTTCGGGTAGATGGGCCGGCCAAGGATGGGGATGACCTCATCTTGGTCATACATGTTGATCTCACTGTGAGGGTTGTCCGAAGCACCAGAGGGGCCGATGGAGACTGCTTGGTTGGGAGATGCGTGGCTGCGGGTCTAAGGGTTTCCCATATGGAGGCCATGAGGGACAGGACCCCGCAAGCAGGTTGGGGAAGCAGGCGAGTGTTCCAATCGGACTTCGTGATGGGCCTGGCCCCGTGGTAGAGCTCACGGATGGAACCCCCGCAAGTCGAGGATCCACGGCCGTTGTCCTCACTGCATTCCATATTGTGGAGTGCCTCTTGGCGGCGATCGGGTGCGGGCACTCACAGTGCCCTTCAGGGCCCCGAGGTGGGGGCGGCCCAGCAGACGTGCAGCGCCCGAATGACTTCGCCGGGCTTTTTCCGGCCAATTCTCATGAGCGTTCTCCCCAAACCAGGATTGGTTTGGGCAGAACGCTCGTGAGAATTGGCCGGCGTAGGACAGCCCTGCGGACCGCCGTGCTCTCCATGGCCCAGGGCCCTTTCTCGCCCAGGGCATGTTGCTGCCGCCAAGAAATGGCTCGGAAAAGACGCGGCCCACCCTGGCACGTCGGCGCATTGGAGCGTTCCCGGAGCAGAGTTGAAGAACGGGTGGTGTCCTGGTGTGCGCCTCTGTCTTTCGGGTAGATGGGCCGGCCAAGGATGGGGATGACCTCATCTTGGTCATACAGGTTGATCTCACTCTGAGGGTTGTCCGAAGCACCAGAGGGGCCGATGGAGACTGCGTGGTTGGGAGATGCGTGGCTGCGGGTCTAAGGGTTTCCCATATGGAGGCCATGAGGGACAGGACCCCGGAAGCAGGTTGGGGAAGCAGGCGAGTGTTCCAGACCGGACTTCGTGATGGGACTGGCCCCGTGGTAGAGCGCTGGGATGGGACCCCGGCAATTCGAAGATCCACGGGCGTTGTCCTCGCTGCATTCCATCTTGTGGAGTGCCTCTTGGCGGCGATCGGGTGCGGGCACTCACAGTGCCCTTCAGGGCCCCGAGGTGGGGGCGGCCCAGCAGACCTGCGGCGCCCGAATGACTTCGCCGGGCTTTTTCCGGCCAATTCTCACGAGCATTCTGCTCAAACCAGGATTGGTTTGGGCAAAACGCTCGTGAGAATTGGCCGGCGAAGGATAGCCCTGCGGACCGCCGTGTTCTCCATGGCCCAGGGCCCTTTCTCGCCCAGGGCATGTTGCTGCCGCCAAGAAATGGCTCGGAAAAGACGCGGCCCACCCCGGCACGCCGGTGCATTGGAGCGTTCATGGAGCAGAGTTGAAGAACGGGTGGTGGCCTGGTGTGCGCCTCTTTCTTTCGGGTAGAAGGGCCGGCCAAGGATGGGGATGACCTCATCTTGGTCATACAGGTTTATCTCACTCTGAGGGTTGTCCGAAGCACCAGAGGGGCCGATGGAGACTGCGTGGTTGGGAGATGCGTGGCTGCGGGTCTAAGGGTTTCCCATATGGAGGCCATGAGGGACTGGACCCCGGATGCAGGTTGGGGAAGCAGGCGAGTGTTCCAGATCGGACTTCGTGATGGGCCTGGCCCCGTCTAGAGCGCTGGAATGGGACCCCGGCAAGTCGAGGATCCACGGCCGTTGTCCTCGCTGCATTCCATCTTGTGGAGTGCCTCTTGGCGGCGATCGGGTGCGGGCACTCACAGTGCCCTTCAGGGCCCCGAGGTGGGGGCGGCCCAGCAGACGTGCGGCGCCCGAATGACTTCGCCGGGCTTTTTCCGGCCCATTCTCACGAGCGTTCTGCCCAAACCAATCCTGGTTTGGGCAGAAGGCTCGTGAGAATTGGCCGGCGTAGGACAGCCCTGCGGACCGCCGTGCTCTCCATGGCCCAGGGCCCTTTCTCGCCCAGGGCATGTAGCTGCCGCCAAGAAATGGCTCGGAAAAGACGCGAACCACCCCGGCACGCCGGCGCATTGGAGCGTTCCCGGAGCAGAGTTGAAGAACGGGTGGTGGCCTGGTGTGCGCCTCTGTCTTTCGGGTAGATGGGCCGGCCAAGGATGTGGATGTCCTCTTCTTGGTCATACAGGTTGATCTCACTCTGAGGGTTGTCCGAAGCACCAGAGGGGCCGATGGAGACTGCGTGGTTGGGAGATACGTGGCTGCGGGTCTAAGGGTTTCCCATATGGAGGCCATGAGGGACAGGACTCCGGAAGCAGGTTGGGGAAGCAGGCGAGTGTTCCAGACCGGACTTCGAGATGGGCCTGGCCCCGTGGTAGAGCGCAGGGATGGGACCCCGGACAGTCGAGGATCCACGGGCGTTGTCCTCGCTGCATTCCATCTTGTGGAGTGCCTGTTGGCGGCGATCGGGTGCGGGCACTCACAGTGCCCTTCAGGGCCCCGAGGTGGGGGCGGCCCAGCAGACGTGCGGCGCCCGAATGACTTCGCCGGGCTTTTTCCGGCCCATTCTCACGAGCGTTCTGCCCAAACCAATCCTGGTTTGGGCAGAACGCTCGTGAGAATTGGCCGGCGTAGGACAGCCCTGCGGACCGCCGTGCTCTCCATGGCCCAGGGCCCTTTCTCGCCCAGGGCATGTTGCTGCCGCCAAGAAATGGCTCGGAAAAGACGCGGCCCACCCTGGCACGTCGGCGCATTGGAGCGTTCCCGGAGCAGAGTTGAAGAACGGGTGGTGTCCTGGTGTGCGCCTCTGTCTTTCGGGTAGATGGGCCGGCCAAGGATGGGGATGACCTCATCTTGGTCATACAGGTTTATCTCACTCTGAGGGTTGTCCGAAGCACCAGAGGGGCCGATGGAGACTGCGTGGTTGGGAGATGCGTGGCTGCGGGTCTAAGGGTTTCCCATATGGAGGCCATGAGGGACAGGACCCCGGAAGCAGGTTGGGGAAGCAGGCGAGTGTTCCAGACCGGACTTCGTGATGGGACTGGCCCCGTGGTAGAGCGCTGGGATGGGACCCCGGCAATTCGAGGATCCACGGGCGTTGTCCTCGCTGCATTCCATCTTGTGGAGTGCCTCTTGGCGGCGATCGGGTGCGGGCACTCACAGTGCCCTTCAGGGCCCCGAGGTGGGGGCGGCCCAGCAGACCTGCGGCGCCCGAATGACTTCGCCGGGCTTTTTCCGGCCAATTCTCACGAGCGTTCTGCCCAAACCAGGATTGGTTTGGGCAAAACGCTCGTGAGAATTGGCCGGCGAAGGATAGCCCTGCGGACCGCCGTGTTCTCCATGGCCCAGGGCCCTTTCTCGCCCAGGGCATGTTGCTGCCGCCAAGAAATGGCTCGGAAAAGACGCGGCCCACCACGGCACGCCGGTGCATTGGAGCGTTCATGGAGCAGAGTTGAAGAACGGGTGGTGGCCTGGTGTGCGCCTCTTTCTTTCGGGTAGAAGGGCCGGCCAAGGATGGGGATGACCTCATCTTGGTCATACAGGTTTATCTCACTCTGAGGGTTGTCCGAAGCACCAGAGGGGCCGATGGAGACTGCGTGGTTGGGAGATGCGTGGCTGCGGGTCTAAGGGTTTCCCATATGGAGGCCATGAGGGACTGGACCCCGGATGCAGGTTGGGGAAGCAGGCGAGTGTTCCAGATCGGACTTCGTGATGGGCCTGGCCCCGTCTAGAGCGCTGGAATGGGACCCCGGAAAGTCGAGGATCCACGGCCGTTGTCCTCGCTGCATTCCATCTTGTGGAGTGCCTCTTGGCGGCGATCGGGTGCGGGCACTCACAGTGCCCTTCAGGGCCCCGAGGTGGGGGCGGCCCAGCAGACGTGCAGCGCCCGAATGACTTCGCCGGGCTTTTTCCGGCCAATTCTCACGAGCGTTCTGCACAAACCAGGATTGGTTTGGGCAAAACGCTCGAGAGAATTGGCCGGCGTAGGATAGCCCTGCGGACCGCCGTGCTCTCCATGGCCCAGGGCCCTTTCTCGCCCAGGGCATGTTGCTTCCGCCTATAAATGGCTCGGAAAAGACGCGGCCCACCCCGGCACGACGGCGCATTGGAGCGTTCATGGAGCAGAGTTGAAGAACGGGTGGTGGCCTGGTGTGCGCCTCTGTCTTTCGGGTAGAAGGGCCGGCCAAGGATGGGGATGACCTCATCTTGGTCATACAGGTTTATCTCACTCTGAGGGTTGTCCGAAGCACCAGAGGGGCCGATGGAGACTGCGTGGTTGGGAGATGCGTTGCTGCGGGTCTAAGGGTTTCCCATATGGAGGCCATGAGGGACAGGACCCCGGAAGCAGGTTGGGGAAGGAGGCGAGTGTTCCAGATCAGACTTCGTGATGGGCCTGGCCCCGTGGTAGAGCTCACGGATGGAACCCCCGCAAGTCGAGGATCCACGGGCGTTGTCCTCGCTGCATTCCATTTTGTGGAGTGCCTCTTGGCGGCAATCGGGTGCGGGCACTCACAGTGCCCTTCAGGGCCCCGAGGTGGGGGCAGCCCAGCAGACGTGCGGCGCCCAAATGACTTCGCCGGGCTTTTTCCGGCCAATTCTCGCGAGCGTTCTGTCCAAACCAGAATTGGTTTGGGCAGAACGCTCGCGAGAATTGGCCGGCGTAGGACAGCCCTGCGGACCGCCGAGCTCTCCATGGCCTAGGGCCCTTTCTCGCCCTGGGCATGTTGCTGCCGCCAAGAAATGGCTCGGAAAAGACGCGGCCGACCCCAGCATGCCGGCGCATTGGAGCGTTCCCGGAGCAGAGTTGAAGAACGGGTGGTGGCCCGGTGTGCGCCTCTGTCTTTCGGGTAGATGGGCCGGCCAAGGATGGGGATGACCTCATCTTGGTCATACAGGTTGATCTCACTCTGAGGGTTGTCCGAAGCACCAGAGGGGCCGATGGAGACTGTGTGGTTGGGAGATGCGTGGCTGCGGGTCTAAGGGTTTCCCATACGGAGGCCATGAGGGACAGGACCCCGGAAGCAGGTTGGGGAAGCAGGCGAGTGTTCCAGACCGGACTTCGTGATGGGCCTGGCCCCGTGGTAGAGCGCAGGGATGGGACCCCGGCAAGTCGAGGATCCACGGGCGTTGTCCTCGTTGCATTCCATCTTGTGGAGTGCCTCTTGGCGGCGATCGGGTGCAGGCACTCACAGCGCCCTTCAGGGCCCCGAGGTGGGGGCAGCCCAGCAGACGTGCGGCGCCCAAATTACTTCGCCGTGCTTTTTCCGGCCAATTCTCGCGAGCGTTCTGCCCAAACCAGAATTGGTTTGGGCAGAACGCTCGCGAGAATTGGCCTGCGTAGGACAGCCCTGCGGACCGCCGTGCTCTCCATGGCCCAGGGCCCTTTCTCGCCCTGGGCATGTTGCTGCCGCCAAGAAATGGCTCTGAAAAGACGCGGCCCACCCCGGCACGCCGGTGCATTGGAGCGTTCATGGAGCAGAGTTGAAGAACGGGTGGTGGCCTGGTGTGCGCCTCTTTCTTTCGGGTAGAAGGGCCGGCCAAGAATGGGGATGACCTCATCTTGGTCATACAGGTTTATCTCACTCTGAGGGTTGTCCGAAGCACCAGAGGGGCCGATGGAGACTGCGTGGTTGGGAGATGCGTGGCTGCGGGTCTAAGGGTTTCCCATATGGAGGCCATGAGGGACTGGACCCCGGATGCAGGTTGGGGAAGCAGGCGAGTGTTCCAGATCGGACTTCGTGATGGGCCTGGCCCCGTGGTAGAGCGCACGGATGGGACCCCGGCAAGTCGAGGATCCACGGGCGTTGTCCTCGAGCATTCCATCTTGTGGAGTGCCTCTTGGCGGCGATCGGGTGCGGGCACTCACAGTGCCCTTCAGGGCCCCGAGGTGGGGGCGGCCCAGCAGACGTGCGGCGCCCGAATGACTTCGCCGGGCTTTTTCCGGCCAATTCTCACGAGCGTTCTGCCCAAACCAGGATTGGTTTGGGCAGAACGCTCGTGAGAATTGGCCGGCGTAGGACAGCCCTGCGGACCGCCGTGCTCTCCATGGCCCAGGGCCCTTTCTCGCCCAGGGCATGTTGCTGCCGCCAAGAAATGGCTCGGAAAAGACGCGGCCCACCCCGGCACGCCGGCGCATTGGAGCGTTCCCGGAGCAGAGTTGAAGAACGGGTGGTGGCCTGGTGTGCGCCTCTGTCTTTCGGGTAGATGGGCCGGCCAAGGATGGGGATGACCTCATCTTGGTCATACAGGTTGATCTCACTCTGAGGGTTGTCCGAAGCACCAGAGGGGCCGATGGAGACTGCGTGGTTGGGAGATGCGTGGCTGCGGGTCTAAGGGTTTCCCATATGGAGGCCATGAGGGACAGGACCCCGGAAGCAGGTTGGGGAAGCAGGCGAGTGTCCCAGACCGGACTTCGTGATGGGCCTGGCCCCGTGGTAGAGCGCTGGGATGGGACCCCGGCAAGTCGAGGATCCACGGGCATTGTCCTCGATGCATTCCATCTTGTGGAGTGCCTCTTGGCGGCGATCGGGTGCGGGCACTCACAGTGCCCTTCAGGGCCCCGAGTTGGGGGCGGCCCAGCAGCCGTGCCGAGCCCGAATGACTTCGCCGGGCTTTTTCCGGCCAATTCTCACGAGCGTTCTGCCCAAACCAGGATTGGTTTGGGCAGAACGCTCGTGAGAATTGGCCGGCGTAGGACAGCCCTGCGGACCGCCGTGCTCTCCATGGCCCAGGGCCCTTTCTCGCCCAGGGCATGTTGCTGCCGCCAAGAAATGGCTCGGAAAAGACGCGGCCCACCCCGGCACGCCGGCGCATTGGAGAGTTCCCGGAGCAGAGTTGAAGAACGGGTGGTGGCCTGGTGTGCGCCTCTGTCTTTCGGGTGATTGGCCGGCCAAGGATGGGGATGACCTCATCTTGGTCATACAGGTTTATGTCACTCTGAGTGTTGTCTGAAGCACCAGAGGGGCCTATGGAGACTGCGTGGTTGGGAGATGCGTGGCTGCGGGTCTAAGGGTTTCCCATATGGAGGCCATGAGGTACAGGACACCGGAAGCAGGTTGGGGAAGCAGGCGAGTGTTCCCGACCGGACTTCGGGAGGGGCCTGGCACCGTGTTAGAGCGCAGGGTTGGGATCCCGGCAAGTCGAGGATCCACGGGCGTTGTCCTCGCTGCATTGCATCTTGTGGAGTGCCTCTTGGCAGCGATCGGGTGCAGGCACTCACAGTGCCCTTCAGGGCCCCCAGGTGGGGGCGGCCCAGCAGCCGTGCGGTGCCCGAATGACTTCGCCGGGCTTTTTCCGGCCAATTCTCACGAGCGTTCTGCCAAAATCAGGACTGGTTTGGGCAGAACGCTCGTGAGAATTGGCCGGCGTAGGACAGCCCTGCGAACCGCCGTGCTCTCCATGGCCCAGGGCCCTTTCTCGCCCAGGGCATGTTGCTGCCGCCAAGAAATGGCTAGGAAAAGACACGGCCCACCCGGCACGCCGGCGCATTGGAGCGTTCCCGGAGCAGAGTTGAAGAACGGGTGGTGGCCTGGTGTGCGCCTCTGTCTTTCGGGTAGATGGGCCGGCCAAGGATGGGGATGACCTCATCTTGGTCATACAGGTTGATCTCACTCTGAGGGTTGTCCGAAGCACCAGAGGGGCCGATGGAGACTGCGTGGTTGGGAGATGCGTGGCTGCGGGTCTAAGGGTTTCCCATATGGAGGCCATGAGGGACAGGACCCCGGAAGCAGGTTGGGGAAGCAGGCGAGTGTTCCAGACCGGACTTCGTGATGGGCCTGGCCCCATGGTAGAGCGCTGGGATGTGACCCCGGCAAGTCGAGGATCCACGGGCGTTTTCCTCGCTGCATTCCATCTTGTGGAGTGCCTCTTGGCGGCGATCGGGTGCGGGCACACACCATGCCATTCAAGGCCCCAAGGTGGGGGCGGCCCAGCAGACGTGCGGCGCCAGAATGTCTTCGCCGGGCTTCTTCCGGCCAATTCTCACGAGCGTTCTGCCCAAACCAGGATTGGTTTGGGCAGAACGCTCGTGAGAATTGGCCGGCGTAGGACAGCCCTGCGGACCGCCGTGCTCTCCATGGCCCAGGGCCTTTTCACGCCCAGGGCATGTTGCTGCCGCCAAGAAATGGCTCGGAAAAGACGCGGCCAACCACGGCACGACGGCGCATTGGAGCGTTCCCGGAGCAGAGTTGAAGAACGGGTGGTGGCCTGGTGTGCGCCTCTGTCTTTCGGGTAGATGGGCCGGCCAAGGATGGGGATGACCTCATCTTGGTCGTACAGGTTTATCTCATTCTGAGGGTTGTCCGAAGCACCAGAGGGGCCGATGGAGACTGCGTGGTTGGGAGATGCGTGGCTGCGTATCTAAGGGTTTCAGATATGGAGGCCATGAGGGACAGGACCCAGGAAGCAGGTTGGGGAAGCAGGCGAGTATCCAAGACCGGACTTCGGGATGGGCCTGTCCCCATGGGAGAGCCAGGGATGGGACCCCTGCAAGTCGAGGATCCACGGGCGTTGTCCTCGCTGCATTCCATCTCGTGGAGTGCCCCTTGGCGGCGATCGGGTGCGGGCACTCACCATGCCCTTCAAGGCCCCGAGGTGGGTGCGGCCCAGCAGACGTGCGACGCCCGAATGACTTCGCCGGGCTTCTTCCGGATAATTCTCACGAGCGTTCTGCCCAAACCAGGATTGGTTTGGGCAGAACGCTCGTGAGAATTGGCCGGCGTAGGACAGCCCTGCGGACCGCCGTGCTCTCCATGGCCCAGGGCCCTTTCTCGCCGAGGGCATGTTGCTGCTGCCAAGAAATGGCTCGGAAAAGACGCGGCCCACCCCGGCACGCCGGCGCATTGGAGCGTTCCCGGAGCAGAGTTGAAGAACAGCTGGTGGCCTGGTGTGCGCCTCTGACTTTCGGGTAGATGGGCCGGCCAAGGATGGGGATGGCCTCATCTTGGTCATACAGTTTGATCTCACTCTGAGGGTTGTCCGAAGCACCAGAGGGGCCGATGGAGACTGCGTGGTTGGGAGATGCGTGGCTGCGGGTCTAAGGGTTTCCCATATGGAGGCCATGAGGGACAGGACCCCGGAAGCAGGTTGGGGAAGCAGGCGAGTGTCCCAGACCGGACTTCGTGATGGGCCTGGCCCCGTGGTAGAGCGCTGGGATGGGACCCCGGCAAGTCGAGGATCCACGGGCATTGTCCTCGATGCATTCCATCTTGTGGAGTGCCTCTTGGCGGCGATCGGGTGCGGGCACTCACAGTGCCCTTCAGGGCCCCGAGGTGGGGGCGGCCCAGCAGACGTGCGGCGCCCGAATGACTTCGCCGTGCTTTTTCCGGCCAATTCTCACGAGCGTTCTGCCCAAACCAGGATTGGTTTGGGCAGAACGCTCGTGAGCATTGGCCGGCGTAGGACAGCCCTGCGGACCGCCGTGCTCTCCATGGCCCAGGGCCCTTTCTCGCCCAGGGCATGTTGCTGCCGCCAAGAAATGGCTAGGAAAAGACACGGCCCACCCGGCACGCCGGCGCATTGGAGCGTTCCCGGAGCAGAGTTGAAGAACGGGTGGTGGCCTGGTGTGCGCCTCTGTCTTTCGGGTAGATGGGCCGGCCAAGGATGGGGATGACCTCATCTTGGTCATACAGGTTGATCTCACTCTGAGGGTTGTCCGAAGCACCAGAGGGGCCGATGGAGACTGCGTGGTTGGGAGATGCGTGGCTGCGGGTCTAAGGGTTTCCCATATGGAGGCCATGAGGGACAGGACCCCGGAAGCAGGTTGGGGAAGCAGGCGAGTGTTCCAGACCGGACTTCGTGATGGGCCTGGCCCCATGGTAGAGCGCTGGGATGTGACCCCGGCAAGTCGAGGATCCACGGGCGTTTTCCTCGCTGCATTCCATCTTGTGGAGTGCCTCTTGGCGGCGATCGGGTGCGGGCACACACCATGCCATTCAAGGCCCCAAGGTGGGGGCGGCCCAGCAGACGTGCGGCGCCAGAATGTCTTCGCCGGGCTTCTTCCGGCCAATTCTCACGAGCGTTCTGCCCAAACCAGGATTGGTTTGGGCAGAACGCTCGTGAGAATTGGCCGGCGTAGGACAGCCCTGCGGACCGCCGTGCTCTCCATGGCCCAGGGCCTTTTCACGCCCAGGGCATGTTGCTGCCGCCAAGAAATGGCTCGGAAAAGACGCGGCCAACCACGGCACGACGGCGCATTGGAGCGTTCCCGGAGCAGAGTTGAAGAACGGGTGGTGGCCTGGTGTGCGCCTCTGTCTTTCGGGTAGATGGGCCGGCCAAGGATGGGGATGACCTCATCTTGGTCGTACAGGTTTATCTCATTCTGAGGGTTGTCCGAAGCACCAGAGGGGCCGATGGAGACTGCGTGGTTGGGAGATGCGTGGCTGCGTATCTAAGGGTTTCAGATATGGAGGCCATGAGGGACAGGACCCAGGAAGCAGGTTGGGGAAGCAGGCGAGTATCCAAGACCGGACTTCGGGATGGGCCTGTCCCCATGGGAGAGCCAGGGATGGGACCCCTGCAAGTCGAGGATCCACGGGCGTTGTCCTCGCTGCATTCCATCTCGTGGAGTGCCCCTTTGCGGCGATCGGGTGCGGGCACTCACCATGCCCTTCAAGGCCCCGAGGTGGGTGCGGCCCAGCAGACGTGCGACGCCCGAATGACTTCGCCGGGCTTCTTCCGGATAATTCTCACGAGCGTTCTGCCCAAACCAGGATTGGTTTGGGCAGAACGCTCGTGAGAATTGGCCGGCGTAGGACAGCCCTGCGGACCGCCGTGCTCTCCATGGCCCAGGGCCCTTTCTCGCCGAGGGCATGTTGCTGCTGCCAAGAAATGGCTCGGAAAAGACGCGGCCCACCCCGGCACGCCGGCGCATTGGAGCGTTCCCGGAGCAGAGTTGAAGAACAGCTGGTGGCCTGGTGTGCGCCTCTGACTTTCGGGTAGATGGGCCGGCCAAGGATGGGGATGGCCTCATCTTGGTCATACAGTTTGATCTCACTCTGAGGGTTGTCCGAAGCACCAGAGGGGCCGATGGAGACTGCGTGGTTGGGAGATGCGTGGCTGCGGGTCTAAGGGTTTCCCATATGGAGGCCATGAGGGACAGGACCCCGGAAGCAGGTTGGGGAAGCAGGCGAGTGTCCCAGACCGGACTTCGTGATGGGCCTGGCCCCGTGGTAGAGCGCTGGGATGGGACCCCGGCAAGTCGAGGATCCACGGGCATTGTCCTCGATGCATTCCATCTTGTGGAGTGCCTCTTGGCGGCGATCGGGTGCGGGCACTCACAGTGCCCTTCAGGGCCCCGAGGTGGGGGCGGCCCAGCAGACGTGCGGCGCCCGAATGACTTCGCCGTGCTTTTTCCGGCCAATTTTCACGAGCGTTCTGCCCAAACCAGGATTGGTTTGGGCAGAACGCTCGTGAGCATTGGCCGGCGTAGGACAGCCCTGCGGACCGCCGTGCTCTCCATGGCCCAGGGCCCTTTCTCGCCCAGGGCATGTTGCTGCCGCCAAGAAATGGCTCGGAAAAGACGCGGCCCACCCCGGCACGCCGGCGCATTGGAGAGTTCCCGGAGCAGAGTTGAAGAACGGGTGGTGGCCTGGTGTGCGCCTCTGTCTTTCGAGTAGATTGGCCGGCCAAGGATGGGGATGACCTCATCTTGGTCATACAGGTTTATCTCACTCTGAGGGTTGTCCGAAGCACCAGAGGGGCCGTTGGAGACTGCGTGGTTGGGAGATGCGTGGCTCGGGTCTAAGGGTTTCCGATATGGAGGCCATGAGGGACAGGACCCCGGAATCAGGTTGGGGAAGCAGGCGAGTGTTCCAGACCGGACTTCGTGATGGGACTGGCACCGTGGTAGAGTGCACGGATGGGACCCCGGCAAGTCGAGGATCCACGGGCGTTGTCCTTGCTGCATTCCATCTTGTGGTGTGCCTCCTTGCGGCGATCGGGTGCGGGCACTCACAGTGCCCTTCAGGGCCCCCAGGTGGGGGCGGCCCAGCAGACGTGCGGCGCCCGAATGACTTCGCCGGGATTCTTCCGGCCAATTCTCACGAGCGTTCTGCCCAAACCAGGATTGGTTTGGGCAGAACGCTCGTGAGAATTGGACGGCGTAGGATAGCCCTGCGGACCGCTGTGCTCTCCATGGCCCAGGGCCCTTTCTCGCCCAGGGCATGTTGCTGCCGCCATGAAATGGCTCGGAAAAGACGCGGCCCACCCCGGCTCGCCGGCGCATTGGAGCGTTCATGGAGCAGAGTTGAAGAACGGGTGGTGGCCTGGTGTGCGCCTCTGTCTTTCGGGTAGAAGGGCCGGCCAAGGATGGGGATGACCTCATCTTGGTCATACAGGTTGATCTCACTCTGAGGGTTGTCCGAAGCACCAGAGGGGCCGATGGAGACTGCGTGGTTGGGAGATGCGTGGCTGCGGGTCTAAGGGTTTCCCATATGGAGGCCATGAGGGACAGGACCCCGGAAGCAGGTTGGGGAAGCAGGCGAGTGTTCCAGATCGGACTTCGTGATGGGCCTGGCCCCGTGGTAGAGCTCACGGATGGAACACCCGCAAGTCGAGGATCCACGGGCGTTGTCCTCGCTTCATTCCATCTTGTGGAGTGCCTCTTGGCGGCGACCGGGTGCGGGCACTAACAGTGCCCTTCAGGGCCCCGAGGTGGGGGCGGCCCAGCAGACGTGCTGCGCCCGAATGACTTCGCCGGGCTTTTTCCGGCCAATTCTCACGAGCGTTCTGCCCAAACCAGGATTGGTTTGGGCAGAACGCTCGTGAGAATTGGCCGGCCTAGGACAGCCCTGCGGACCGCCGTGCTCTCCATGGCCCAGGGCCCTTTCTCGCCCAGGGCATGTTGCTGCCGCCAAGAAATGGCTCCGAAAAGACGCGGCCCACCCCGGCACGCCGGCGCATTGGAGCGTTCCCGGAGCAGAGTTGAAGAACGGGTGGTAGCCTGGTGTGCGCCTCTGTCTTTCGGGTAGATGGGCCGGCCAAGGATGGGGATGACCTCTTCTTGGTCATACAGGTTTATGTCACTCTGAGGGTTGTCTGAAGCACCAGAGGGGCCTATGGAGACTGCGTGGTTGGGAGATGCGTGGCTGCGTATCTAAGGGTTTCCCATATGGAGGCCATGAGGGACAGGACCCCGCAAGCAGGTTGGGGAAGCAGGCGAGTGTCCCAGACCGGACTTCGGGATGGGCCTGGCCCCATGGGAGAGCGCAGGGATGGGACCCCTGCAAGTCGAGGATCCACGGGCGTTGTCCTCGCTGCATTCCATCTCTTGAAGTGCCCCATGGAGGCTTTCGGGTGCGGGCACTCACCATGCCCTTCAAGGCCCCGAGGTGTGGGCGGGCAGCAGACGTGCGGCGCCCGAATGACTTCGCCGGGCTTTTTCCGGCCAATTCTCACGTGCGTTCTGCCCAAACCAGGATTGGTTTGGGCAGAACGCTCGTGAGAATTGGCCGGCGTAGGACAGCCCTGCGGACCGCCGTGCTCTCCATGGCCCAGGGCCCTTTCTCGCCCAGGGCATGTTTCTTCCGCCAGGAAATGGCCTGGAAAAGACGCGGCCAACCCCGACACGACGGCGCATTGGAGCGTTCCCGGAGCAGAGTTGAAGAACGGGTTGTGGCCTGGTGTGGGCCTCTGTCTTTCGGATAGATGGGCCGGCCAAGGATGGGGATGACCTCATCTTGATCATACAGGTTTATCTCACTCTGAGGGTTGTCCGAGCACCAGAGGGGCCGAAGGAGACTGCGTGGTTGGGAGATGCGTGGCTGCGGGTCTAAGGGTTTCCGATATGGAGGCCATGAGGGACAGGACCCCGGAAGCAGGTTGGGGAAGCAGGCGAGTGTCCCAGACCGGACTTCGTGATGGGCCTGGCCCCATGGGAGAGCGCAGAGATGGGACCCCTGCAAGTCGAGGATCCATGGGCGTTGTCCTCGATGCATTCCATCTCGTGGAGTGCCCCATGGCGGAGATCGGGTGCGGGCACTCACCATGCCCTTCAGGGCCCCG
The DNA here is from genome assembly GCF_030435805.1 of Mustela lutreola. Classification (NCBI taxonomy): domain Eukaryota; kingdom Metazoa; phylum Chordata; class Mammalia; order Carnivora; family Mustelidae; genus Mustela; species Mustela lutreola. The sequence goes on along the minus strand of NC_081296.1, from coordinate 1,101,102 downwards.
AGGTGGGGGCGGCCCAGCAGACGTGCGGCGCCCGAATGACTTCGCCGGGCTTTTTCCGGCCAATTCTCACGAGCGTTCTGCCCAAACCAGGATTGGTTTGGGCAGAACGCTCGTGCGAATTGGCCGGCGTAGGACAGCCCTGCGGACCGCCGTGCTCTCCATGGCCCAGGGCCCTTTCTCGCCCAGGGCATGTTGCTGCCGCCAAGAAATGGCTCGGAAAAGACGCGGCCCACCCCGGCACGACGGCGCATTGGAGCGTTCCCGGAGCAGAGTTGAAGAACGGGTGGTGGCCTGGTGTGCGCCTCTGTCTTTCGGGTAGATGGGCCGGCCAAGGATGGGGATGTCCTCATCTTGGTCATACAGGTTGATCTCACTCTGAGGGTTGTCCGAAGCACCAGAGGGGCCAATGGAGACTGCGTGGTTGGGAGATGCGTGGCTGCGGGTCTAAGGGTTTCCCATATGGAGGCCATGAGGGACAGGACCCCGGAAGCAGGTTGGGGAAGCAGGCGAGTGTTCCAGACCGGACTTCGTGATGGGCCTGGCCCCGTGGTAGAGCGCTGGGATGGGACCCCGGCAAGTCGAGGATCGACGGGCGTTGTCCTCGCTGCATTGCATCTTGTGGAGTGCCTCTTGGCGGCGATCGGGTGCGGGCACTCACAGTGCCATTCAGGGCCCCGAGGTAGGGACGGCCCAGCAGACGTCTGGCGCCCGAATGACTTCGCCGGGCTTCTTCCGGCCAATTCTCACGAGCGTTGTGCCCAAACCAGGATTGGTTTGGGCAGAACGCTCGTGAGAATTGGCCGGCGTAGGACAGCCCTGCGGACCGCCGTGCTCTCCTTGGCCCAGGGCCCTTTCTCGCCGAGGGCATGTTGCTGCCGCCAAGAAATGGCTTGGAAAAGACGCGGCCAACCCCGGCACGACGGCGCATTGGAGCGTTCCCGGAGCAGAGTTGAAGAACGGGTGGTGGCCTGGTGTGGCCTCTGTCTTTCCGGTAGATGGGCCGGCCAAGGATGGGGATGAACTCATCTTGGTCGTACAGTTTTATCTCACTCTGAGGGTTGTCCGAAGCACCAGAGGGGCCTATGGAGACTGTGTGGTTGGGAAATGCGTGGCTGCGGGTCTAAGGGTTTCCGATATGGAGGCCATGAGGGACAGGACCCCGGAAGCAGGTTGGGGAAGCAGGCGAGTGTCCCAGACCGGACTTCGTGATGGGCCTGGCCCCATGGTAGAGCGCATGGATGGGACCCCTGCAAGTCGAGGAACCACGGGCGTTGTCCTCGCTGCAATCTATCTCTTGGAGTGCCCCTTGGCAGCGATCAGGAGCGGGCACTCACCATGCCCTTCAAGGCCCCCAGGTGGGGGCGGCCGGGAAGACGTGCGGCGCCCGAATGACTTCGCCGGGCTTCTTCCGGCCAATTCTCACGAGCGTTTTCCCCAAACCAGGATTAGTTTGGGCAGAACGCTCGTGAGTATTGGCCGGCGTAGGACAGCCCTGTGGACCGCCGTGCTCTCCATAGCCCAGGGCCCTTTCTCGCCCAGGCCATGTTGCTGCCGCCAAGAAATTGCTCGGAAAAGACGCGGCCTACCCCGGCACGACAGCGCATTGGAGCGTTCCCGGAGCAGAGTTGAAGAACGGGTGGTGGCCTGGTGTGCGTCTCTGTCTTGCGGGTAGATGGGCCCGCCAAGGATGGGGATGACCTCATCTTGGTCGTACAGGTTTATCTCACTCTGAGGGTTGTCCGAAGCACCAGAGGGGCCGATGGAGACGGCGTGGTTGGGAGATGCGTTGCTGCGGGTCTAAGGGATTCCGGTATGGAGGCCATGAGGGACAGGACCCCGGAAGCATGTTGGGGAAGCAGGGAGTGTCGCAGTCCGGACTTCGGGATGGGCCTGGCCCCATGGGAGAGTGCAGGGATGGGACCCCTGCAAGTCGAGGAACCACGGGCGGTGTCCTCGCTGCATTACATCTCGTGAAGTGCCCCTTGGCGGATATCGGGTGCGGGCACTCACCATGCCCTTCAAGGCCCCGAGGTGGGGGCCGAACAGCAGACGTGCGGCGCCCGAATGACTTCGCCGTGCTTCATCCGGGCAATTCTCACGAGCGTTCTGCCCAAACCAATCCTGGTTTGGGCAGAAGGCTCATGAGAATTGGCCGGCGTAGGACAGCCCTGCGGACCGCCGTGCTCTCAATGGCCCAGGGCCCTTTCTCTCCCAGGGCATGTTGCTGTCGCCAAGAAATGGCTCGGAAAAGACGCAGCCCACCCCGGCACGCCGGCGCATTGGAGCGTTCCCGGAGCAGAGTTGAAGAACGGGTGGTGGCCTGGTGTGCGCCTCTGTCTTTCGGGTAGATGGGCCGGCCAAGGATGGGGATGACCTCATCTTGGTCATACAGGTTGATCTCACTCTGACGGTTGTCCGAAGCACCAGAGGGGCCGATGGAGACTGCGTGGTTGGGAGATGCGTGGCTGCGGGTCTAAGGGTTTTCCATATGGATGCCATGAGGGACAGGACCCCGGAAGCAGTTTGGGGAAGCAGGCGAGTGTTCCAGACCGGACTTCGTGATGGGCCTGGCCCCGTGGTAGAGCACAGGGATGGGACCCCGGGAAGTCGAGGATCCACGGTCGTCGTCCTCGCTGCATTCCATCTTGTGGAGTACCTCTTGGCGGCGATCGGGTGCGGGCACTCACAGTGCCCTTCAGGGCCCCGAGGTGGGGGCGGCCCAGCAGACGTGCTGCGCCCGAATGACTTCGCCGGGCTTTTTCCGGCCAATTTTCACGAGCGGTCTGCCCAAACCAATCCTGGTTTGGGCAGAACGCTCGTGAGAATTGGCCGGCGTAGGACAGCCATGCGGACCGCCGTGCTCTCCATGGCCCAAGGCCCTTTCTCGCCCAGGGCATGTTGCTGCCGCCAAGAAATGGCTCGGAAAAGACGCGGCCCACCCCGGCACGCCGGCGCATTGGAGCGTTCCCGGAGCAGAGTTGAAGATCGGGTGGTGGCCAGGTGTGGGCCTCTGTCTTTCGGGTAGATGGGCCGGCCAAGGATGGGGATGGCCTCATCTTGGTCATACAGGTTGATCTCACTGTGAGGGTTGTCCGAAGCACCAGAGGGGCCGATGGAGACTGCTTGGTTGGGAGATGCGTGGCTGCGGGTCTAAGGGTTTCCCATATGGAGGCCATGAGGGACAGGACCCCGGAAGCAGGTTGGGGAAGCAGGCGAGTGTTCCAGATCGGACTTCGTGATGGGCCTGGCCCCGTGGTAGAGCTCACGGATGGAACCTCCGCAAGTCGAGGATTCACGGCCGTTGTCCTCACTGCATTCCATCTTGTGGAGTGCCTCTTGGCGGCGATCGGGTGCGGGCACTCACAGTGCCCTTCAGGGCCCCGAGGTGGGGGCGGCCCAGCAGACGTGCAGCGCCCGAATGACTTCGCCGGGCTTTTTCCGGCCAATTCTCACGAGCGTTCTCCCCAAACCAGGATTGGTTTGGGCAGAACGCTCGTGAGAATTGGCCGGCGTAGGACAGCCCTGCGGACCGCCGTGCTCTCCATGGCCCAGGGCCCTTTCTCGCCCAGGGCATGTTGCTGCCGCCAAGAAATGGCTCGGAAAAGACGCGGCCCACCCTGGCACGCCGGCGCATTGGAGCGTTCCCGGAGCAGAGTTGAAGAACGGGTGGTGGCCTGGTGTGCGCCTCTGTCTTTCGGGTAGATGGGCCGGCCAAGGATGGGGATGACCTCATATTGGTCATACAGGTTGATCTCACTCTGAGGGTTGTCCGAAGCACCAGAGGGGCCGATGGAGACTGCGTGGTTGGGAGATGCGTGGCTGCGGGTCTAAGGGTTTCCCATATGGAGGCCATGAGGGACAGGACCCCGGAAGCAGGTTGGGGAAGCAGGCGAGTGTTCCAGACCGTACTTCGTGATGGGACTGGCCCCGTGGTAGAGCGCTGGGATGGGACCCCGGCAAGTCGAGGATCCACGGGCGTTGTCCTCGCTGCATTCCATCTTGTGGAGTGCCTCTTGGCGGCGATCGGGTGCGGGCACTCACAGTGCCCTTCAGGGCCCCGAGGTGGGGGCGGCCCAGCAGACCTGCGGCGGCCGAATGACTTCGCCGGGCTTTTTCAGGCCAATTCTCACGAGCGTTCTGCCCAAACCAGGATTGGTTTGGGCAGAACGCTCGTGAGAATTGGCCGGCGAAGGATAGCCCTGCGGACCGCCGTGTTCTCCATGGCCCAGGGCCCTTTCTCGCCCAGGGCATGTTGCTGCCGCCAAGAAATGGCTCGGAAAAGACGCGGCCCACCCCGGCACGCCGGTGCATTGGAGCGTTCATGGAGCAGAGTTGAAGAACGGGTGGTGGCCTGGTGTGCGCCTCTTTCTTTCGGGTAGAAGGGCCGGCCAAGGATGGGGATGACCTCATCTTGGTCATACAGGTTTATCTCACTCTGAGGGTTGTCCGAAGCACCAGAGGGGCCAATGGAGACTGCGTGGTTGGGAGATGCGTGGCTGCGGGTCTAAGGGTTTCCCATATGGAGGCCATGAGGGACAGGACCCCGGATGCAGGTTGGGGAAGCAGGCGAGTGTTCCAGATCGGACTTCGTGATGGGCCTGGCCCCGTCTAGAGCGCTGGGATGGGACCCCGGCAAGTCGAGGATCCACGGCCGTTGTCCTCGCTGCATTCCATCTTGTGGAGTGCCTCTTGGCGGCGATCGGGTGTGGGCACTCACAGTGCCTTTCAGGGCCCCGAGGTGGGGGCGGCCCAGCAGACGTGCGGCGCCCGAATGACTTCGCCGGGCTTTTTCCGGCCAATTCTCACGAGCGTTCTGCACAAACCAGGATTGGTTTGGGCAAAACGCTCGAGAGAATTGGCCGGCGTAGGATAGCCCTGCGGACCGCCGTGCTCTCCATGGCCCAGGGCCCTTTCTCGCCCAGGGCATGTTGCTGCCGCCAAGAAATGGCTCGGAAAAGACGCGGCCCACCCCGGCACGCCGGCGCATTGGAGCGTTCCCGGAGCAGAGTTGAAGAACGGGTGGTGGCCTGGTGTGCGCCTCTGTCTTTCGGGTAGATGGGTCGGCCAAGGATGGGGATGACCTCATCTTGGTCATACAGGTTTATGTCACTCTGAGGGTTGTCTGAAGCACCAGAGGGGCCGATGGAGACTGTGTGGTTGGGAGATGCGTGGCTCGGGTCTAAGGGTTTCCGATATGGAGGCCATGAGGGACAGGACCCCGGAAGCAGGTTGGGGAAGCAGGCGAGTGTCCCAGACCGGACTTCGTGATGGGCCTGGCCCCATGGGAGAGCGCAGAGATGGGACGCCTGCAAGTCGAGGATCCATGGGCGTTGTCCTCGATGCATTCCATCTCGTGGAGTGCCCCATGGCGGAGATCGGGTGCGGGCACTCACCATGCCCTTCAGGGCCCCGAGGTGGGGGCGGCCCAGCAGACGTGCGGCGCCCGAATGACTTCGCCGGGCTTTTTCCGGCCAATTCTCACGAGCGTTCTGCCCAAACCAGGATTGGTTTGGGCAGAACGCTCGTGAGAATTGGCCGGCGTAGGACAGCCCTGCGGACCGCCGTGCTCTCCATGGCCCAAGGCCCTTTCTCGCCCAGGGCATGTTGCTGCCGCCAAGAAATGGCTCGGAAAAGACGCGGCCCACCCCGGCACACCGGCGCATTGGAGCGTTCCCGGAGCAGAGTTGAAGAACGGGTGGTGGCCTGGTGTGCGCCTCTGTCTTTCGGGTAGATGGGCCGGCCAAGGATGGGGATGACCTCATCTTGGTCATACAGGTTGATCTCACTCTGAGGGTTGTCCGAAGCACCAGAGGGGCCGATGGAGACTGCGTGGTTGGGAGATGCGTGGCTGCGGGTCTAAGGGTTTCCCATATGGAGGCCATGAGGGACAGGACCCCGGAAGCAGGTTGGGGAAGCAGGCGAGTGTCCCAGACCGGACTTCGTGATGGGCCTGGCCCCGTGGTAGAGCGCTGGGATGGGACCCCGGCAAGTCGAGGATCCACGGGCATTGTCCTCGATGCATTCCATCTTGTGGAGTGCCTCTTGGCGGCGATCGGGTGCGGGCACTCACAGTGCCCTTCAGGGCCCCGAGTTGGGGGCGGCCCAGCAGCCGTGCCGAGCCCGAATGACTTCGCCGGGCTTTTTCCGGCCAATTCTCACGAGCGTTCTGCCCAAACCAGGATTGGTTTGGGCAGAACGCTCGTGAGAATTGGCCGGCGTAGGACAGCCCTGCGGACCGCCGTGCTCTCCATGGCCCAGGGCCCTTTCTCGCCCAGGGCATGTTGCTGCCGCCAAGAAATGGCTCGGAAAAGACGCGGCCCACCCCGGCACGCCGGCGCATTGGAGAGTTCCCGGAGCAGAGTTGAAGAACGGGTGGTGGCCTGGTGTGCGCCTCTGTCTTTCGGGTGATTGGCCGGCCAAGAATGGGGATGACCTCATCTTGGTCATACAGGTTTATGTCACTCTGAGTGTTGTCTGAAGCACCAGAGGGGCCTATGGAGACTGCGTGGTTGGGAGATGCGTGGCTGCGGGTCTAAGGGTTTCCCATATGGAGGCCATGAGGTACAGGACACCGGAAGCAGGTTGGGGAAGCAGGCGAGTGTTCCCGACCGGACTTCGGGAGGGGCCTGGCACCGTGTTAGAGCGCAGGGTTGGGATCCCGGCAAGTCGAGGATCCACGGGCGTTGTCCTCGCTGCATTGCATCTTGTGGAGTGCCTCTTGGCAGCGATCGGGTGCAGGCACTCACAGTGCCCTTCAGGGCCCCCAGGTGGGGGCGGCCCAGCAGCCGTGCGGTGCCCGAATGACTTCGCCGGGCTTTTTCCGGCCAATTCTCACGAGCGTTCTGCCAAAATCAGGACTGGTTTGGGCAGAACGCTCGTGAGAATTGGCCGGCGTAGGACAGCCCTGCGAACCGCCGTGCTCTCCATGGCCCAGGGCCCTTTCTCGCCCAGGGCATGTTGCTGCCGCCAAGAAATGGCTAGGAAAAGACACGGCCCACCCGGCACGCCGGCGCATTGGAGCGTTCCCGGAGCAGAGTTGAAGAACGGGTGGTGGCCTGGTGTGCGCCTCTGTCTTTCGGGTAGATGGGCCGGCCAAGGATGGGGATGACCTCATCTTGGTCATACAGGTTGATCTCACTCTGAGGGTTGTCCGAAGCACCAGAGGGGCCGATGGAGACTGCGTGGTTGGGAGATGCGTGGCTGCGGGTCTAAGGGTTTCCCATATGGAGGCCATGAGGGACAGGACCCCGGAAGCAGGTTGGGGAAGCAGGCGAGTGTTCCAGACCGGACTTCGTGATGGGCCTGGCCCCATGGTAGAGCGCTGGGATGTGACCCCGGCAAGTCGAGGATCCACGGGCGTTTTCCTCGCTGCATTCCATCTTGTGGAGTGCCTCTTGGCGGCGATCGGGTGCGGGCACACACCATGCCATTCAAGGCCCCAAGGTGGGGGCGGCCCAGCAGACGTGCGGCGCCAGAATGTCTTCGCCGGGCTTCTTCCGGCCAATTCTCACGAGCGTTCTGCCCTAACCAGGATTGGTTTGGGCAGAACGCTCGTGAGAATTGGCCGGCGTAGGACAGCCCTGCGGACCGCCGTGCTCTCCATGGCCCAGGGCCTTTTCACGCCCAGGGCATGTTGCTGCCGCCAAGAAATGGCTCGGAAAAGACGCGGCCAACCACGGCACGACGGCGCATTGGAGCGTTCCCGGAGCAGAGTTGAAGAACGGGTGGTGGCCTGGTGTGCGCCTCTGTCTTTCGGGTAGATGGGCCGGCCAAGGATGGGGATGACCTCATCTTGGTCGTACAGGTTTATCTCATTCTGAGGGTTGTCCGAAGCACCAGAGGGGCCGATGGAGACTGCGTGGTTGGGAGATGCGTGGCTGCGTATCTAAGGGTTTCAGATATGGAGGCCATGAGGGACAGGACCCAGGAAGCAGGTTGGGGAAGCAGGCGAGTATCCAAGACCGGACTTCGGGATGGGCCTGTCCCCATGGGAGAGCCAGGGATGGGACCCCTGCAAGTCGAGGATCCACGGGCGTTGTCCTCGCTGCATTCCATCTCGTGGAGTGCCCCTTGGCGGCGATCGGGTGCGGGCACTCACCATGCCCTTCAAGGCCCCGAGGTGGGTGCGGCCCAGCAGACGTGCGACGCCCGAATGACTTCGCCGGGCTTCTTCCGGATAATTCTCACGAGCGTTCTGCCCAAACCAGGATTGGTTTGGGCAGAACGCTCGTGAGAATTGGCCGGCGTAGGACAGCCCTGCGGACCGCCGTGCTCTCCATGGCCCAGGGCCCTTTCTCGCCGAGGGCATGTTGCTGCTGCCAAGAAATGGCTCGGAAAAGACGCGGCCCACCCCGGCACGCCGGCGCATTGGAGCGTTCCCGGAGCAGAGTTGAAGAACAGCTGGTGGCCTGGTGTGCGCCTCTGACTTTCGGGTAGATGGGCCGGCCAAGGATGGGGATGGCCTCATCTTGGTCATACAGTTTGATCTCACTCTGAGGGTTGTCCGAAGCACCAGAGGGGCCGATGGAGACTGCGTGGTTGGGAGATGCGTGGCTGCGGGTCTAAGGGTTTCCCATATGGAGGCCATGAGGGACAGGACCCCGGAAGCAGGTTGGGGAAGCAGGCGAGTGTCCCAGACCGGACTTCGTGATGGGCCTGGCCCCGTGGTAGAGCGCTGGGATGGGACCCCGGCAAGTCGAGGATCCACGGGCATTGTCCTCGATGCATTCCATCTTGTGGAGTGCCTCTTGGCGGCGATCGGGTGCGGGCACTCACAGTGCCCTTCAGGGCCCCGAGGTGGGGGCGGCCCAGCAGACGTGCGGCGCCCGAATGACTTCGCCGTGCTTTTTCCGGCCAATTCTCACGAGCGTTCTGCCCAAACCAGGATTGGTTTGGGCAGAACGCTCGTGAGCATTGGCCGGCGTAGGACAGCCCTGCGGACCGCCGTGCTCTCCATGGCCCAGGGCCCTTTCTCGCCCAGGGCATGTTGCTGCCGCCAAGAAATGGCTAGGAAAAGACACGGCCCACCCGGCACGCCGGCGCATTGGAGCGTTCCCGGAGCAGAGTTGAAGAACGGGTGGTGGCCTGGTGTGCGCCTCTGTCTTTCGGGTAGATGGGCCGGCCAAGGATGGGGATGACCTCATCTTGGTCATACAGGTTGATCTCACTCTGAGGGTTGTCCGAAGCACCAGAGGGGCCGATGGAGACTGCGTGGTTGGGAGATGCGTGGCTGCGGGTCTAAGGGTTTCCCATATGGAGGCCATGAGGGACAGGACCCCGGAAGCAGGTTGGGGAAGCAGGCGAGTGTTCCAGACCGGACTTCGTGATGGGCCTGGCCCCATGGTAGAGCGCTGGGATGTGACCCCGGCAAGTCGAGGATCCACGGGCGTTTTCCTCGCTGCATTCCATCTTGTGGAGTGCCTCTTGGCGGCGATCGGGTGCGGGCACACACCATGCCATTCAAGGCCCCAAGGTGGGGGCGGCCCAGCAGACGTGCGGCGCCAGAATGTCTTCGCCGGGCTTCTTCCGGCCAATTCTCACGAGCGTTCTGCCCAAACCAGGATTGGTTTGGGCAGAACGCTCGTGAGAATTGGCCGGCGTAGGACAGCCCTGCGGACCGCCGTGCTCTCCATGGCCCAGGGCCTTTTCACGCCCAGGGCATGTTGCTGCCGCCAAGAAATGGCTCGGAAAAGACGCGGCCAACCACGGCACGACGGCGCATTGGAGCGTTCCCGGAGCAGAGTTGAAGAACGGGTGGTGGCCTGGTGTGCGCCTCTGTCTTTCGGGTAGATGGGCCGGCCAAGGATGGGGATGACCTCATCTTGGTCGTACAGGTTTATCTCATTCTGAGGGTTGTCCGAAGCACCAGAGGGGCCGATGGAGACTGCGTGGTTGGGAGATGCGTGGCTGCGTATCTAAGGGTTTCAGATATGGAGGCCATGAGGGACAGGACCCAGGAAGCAGGTTGGGGAAGCAGGCGAGTATCCAAGACCGGACTTCGGGATGGGCCTGTCCCGATGGGAGAGCCAGGGATGGGACCCCTGCAAGTCGAGGATCCACGGGCGTTGTCCTCGCTGCATTCCATCTCGTGGAGTGCCCCTTGGCGGCGATCGGGTGCGGGCACTCACCATGCCCTTCAAGGCCCCGAGGTGGGTGCGGCCCAGCAGACGTGCGACGCCCGAATGACTTCGCCGGGCTTCTTCCGGATAATTCTCACGAGCGTTCTGCCCAAACCAGGATTGGTTTGGGCAGAACGCTCGTGAGAATTGGCCGGCGTAGGACAGCCCTGCGGACCGCCGTGCTCTCCATGGCCCAGGGCCCTTTCTCGCCGAGGGCATGTTGCTGCTGCCAAGAAATGGCTCGGAAAAGACGCGGCCCACCCCGGCACGCCGGCGCATTGGAGCGTTCCCGGAGCAGAGTTGAAGAACAGCTGGTGGCCTGGTGTGCGCCTCTGACTTTCGGGTAGATGGGCCGGCCAAGGATGGGGATGGCCTCATCTTGGTCATACAGTTTGATCTCACTCTGAGGGTTGTCCGAAGCACCAGAGGGGCCGATGGAGACTGCGTGGTTGGGAGATGCGTGGCTGCGGGTCTAAGGGTTTCCCATATGGAGGCCATGAGGGACAGGACCCCGGAAGCAGGTTGGGGAAGCAGGCGAGTGTCCCAGACCGGACTTCGTGATGGGCCTGGCCCCGTGGTAGAGCGCTGGGATGGGACCCCGGCAAGTCGAGGATCCACGGGCATTGTCCTCGATGCATTCCATCTTGTGGAGTGCCTCTTGGCGGCGATCGGGTGCGGGCACTCACAGTGCCCTTCAGGGCCCCGAGGTGGGGGCGGCCCAGCAGACGTGCGGCGCCCGAATGACTTCGCCGTGCTTTTTCCGGCCAATTTTCACGAGCGTTCTGCCCAAACCAGGATTGGTTTGGGCAGAACGCTCGTGAGCATTGGCCGGCGTAGGACAGCCCTGCGGACCGCCGTGCTCTCCATGGCCCAGGGCCCTTTCTCGCCCAGGGCATGTTGCTGCCGCCAAGAAATGGCTCGGAAAAGACGCGGCCCACCCCGGCACGCCGGCGCATTGGAGAGTTCCCGGAGCAGAGTTGAAGAACGGGTGGTGGCCTGGTGTGCGCCTCTGTCTTTCGAGTAGATTGGCCGGCCAAGGATGGGGATGACCTCATCTTGGTCATACAGGTTTATCTCACTCTGAGGGTTGTCCGAAGCACCAGAGGGGCCGTTGGAGACTGCGTGGTTGGGAGATGCGTGGCTCGGGTCTAAGGGTTTCCGATATGGAGGCCATGAGGGACAGGACCCCGGAATCAGGTTGGGGAAGCAGGCGAGTGTTCCAGACCGGACTTCGTGATGGGACTGGCACCGTGGTAGAGTGCACGGATGGGACCCCGGCAAGTCGAGGATCCACGGGCGTTGTCCTTGCTGCATTCCATCTTGTGGTGTGCCTCCTTGCGGCGATCGGGTGCGGGCACTCACAGTGCCCTTCAGGGCCCCCAGGTGGGGGCGGCCCAGCAGACGTGCGGCGCCCGAATGACTTCGCCGGGATTCTTCCGGCCAATTCTCACGAGCGTTCTGCCCAAACCAGGATTGGTTTGGGCAGAACGCTCGTGAGAATTGGACGGCGTAGGATAGCCCTGCGGACCGCTGTGCTCTCCATGGCCCAGGGCCCTTTCTCGCCCAGGGCATGTTGCTGCCGCCATGAAATGGCTCGGAAAAGACGCGGCCCACCCCGGCTCGCCGGCGCATTGGAGCGTTCATGGAGCAGAGTTGAAGAACGGGTGGTGGCCTGGTGTGCGCCTCTGTCTTTCGGGTAGAAGGGCCGGCCAAGGATGGGGATGACCTCATCTTGGTCATACAGGTTGATCTCACTCTGAGGGTTGTCCGAAGCACCAGAGGGGCCGATGGAGACTGCGTGGTTGGGAGATGCGTGGCTGCGGGTCTAAGGGTTTCCCATATGGAGGCCATGAGGGACAGGACCCCGGAAGCAGGTTGGGGAAGCAGGCGAGTGTTCCAGATCGGACTTCGTGATGGGCCTGGCCCCGTGGTAGAGCTCACGGATGGAACACCCGCAAGTCGAGGATCCACGGGCGTTGTCCTCGCTTCATTCCATCTTGTGGAGTGCCTCTTGGCGGCGACCGGGTGCGGGCACTAACAGTGCCCTTCAGGGCCCCGAGGTGGGGGCGGCCCAGCAGACGTGCTGCGCCCGAATGACTTCGCCGGGCTTTTTCCGGCCAATTCTCACGAGCGTTCTGCCCAAACCAGGATTGGTTTGGACAGAACGCTCGTGAGAATTGGCCGGCCTAGGACAGCCCTGCGGACCGCCGTGCTCTCCATGGCCCAGGGCCCTTTCTCGCCCAGGGCATGTTGCTGCCGCCAAGAAATGGCTCCGAAAAGACGCGGCCCACCCCGGCACGCCGGCGCATTGGAGCGTTCCCGGAGCAGAGTTGAAGAACGGGTGGTAGCCTGGTGTGCGCCTCTGTCTTTCGGGTAGATGGGCCGGCCAAGGATGGGGATGACCTCTTCTTGGTCATACAGGTTTATGTCACTCTGAGGGTTGTCTGAAGCACCAGAGGGGCCTATGGAGACTGCGTGGTTGGGAGATGCGTGGCTGCGTATCTAAGGGTTTCCCATATGGAGGCCATGAGGGACAGGACCCCGCAAGCAGGTTGGGGAAGCAGGCGAGTGTCCCAGACCGGACTTCGGGATGGGCCTGGCCCCATGGGAGAGCGCAGGGATGGGACCCCTGCAAGTCGAGGATCCACGGGCGTTGTCCTCGCTGCATTCCATCTCTTGAAGTGCCCCATGGAGGCTTTCGGGTGCGGGCACTCACCATGCCCTTCAAGGCCCCGAGGTGTGGGCGGGCAGCAGACGTGCGGCGCCCGAATGACTTCGCCGGGCTTTTTCCGGCCAATTCTCACGTGCGTTCTGCCCAAACCAGGATTGGTTTGGGCAGAACGCTCGTGAGAATTGGCCGGCGTAGGACAGCCCTGCGGACCGCCGTGCTCTCCATGGCCCAGGGCCCTTTCTCGCCCAGGGCATGTTTCTTCCGCCAGGAAATGGCCTGGAAAAGACGCGGCCAACCCCGACACGACGGCGCATTGGAGCGTTCCCGGAGCAGAGTTGAAGAACGGGTTGTGGCCTGGTGTGGGCCTCTGTCTTTCGGATAGATGGGCCGGCCAAGGATGGGGATGACCTCATCTTGATCATACAGGTTTATCTCACTCTGAGGGTTGTCCGAGCACCAGAGGGGCCGAAGGAGACTGCGTGGTTGGGAGATGCGTGGCTGCGGGTCTAAGGGTTTCCGATATGGAGGCCATGAGGGACAGGACCCCGGAAGCAGGTTGGGGAAGCAGGCGAGTGTCCCAGACCGGACTTCGTGATGGGCCTGGCCCCATGGGAGAGCGCAGAGATGGGACCCCTGCAAGTCGAGGATCCATGGGCGTTGTCCTCGATGCATTCCATCTCGTGGAGTGCCCCATGGCGGAGATCGGGTGCGGGCACTCACCATGCCCTTCAGGGCCCCGAGGTGGGGGCGGCCCAGCAGACGTGCGGCGCCCGAATGACTTCGCCGGGCTTTTTCCGGCCAATTCTCACGAGCGTTCTGCCCAAACCAGGATTGGTTTGGGCAGAACGCTCGTGCGAATTGGCCGGCGTAGGACAGCCCTGCGGACCGCCGTGCTCTCCATGGCCCAGGGCCCTTTCTCGCCCAGGGCATGTTGCTGCCGCCAAGAAATGGCTCGGAAAAGACGCGGCCCACCCCGGCACGACGGCGCATTGGAGCGTTCCCGGAGCAGAGTTGAAGAACGGGTGGTGGCCTGGTGTGCGCCTCTGTCTTTCGGGTAGATGGGCCGGCCAAGGATGGGGATGTCCTCATCTTGGTCATACAGGTTGATCTCACTCTGAGGGTTGTCCGAAGCACCAGAGGGGCCAATGGAGACTGCGTGGTTGGGAGATGCGTGGCTGCGGGTCTAAGGGTTTCCCATATGGAGGCCATGAGGGACAGGACCCCGGAAGCAGGTTGGGGAAGCAGGCGAGTGTTCCAGACCGGACTTCGTGATGGGCCTGGCCCCGTGGTAGAGCGCTGGGATGGGACCCCGGCAAGTCGAGGATCGACGGGCGTTGTCCTCGCTGCATTGCATCTTGTGGAGTGCCTCTTGGCGGCGATCGGGTGCGGGCACTCACAGTGCCATTCAGGGCCCCGAGGTAGGGACGGCCCAGCAGACGTCTGGCGCCCGAATGACTTCGCCGGGCTTCTTCCGGCCAATTCTCACGAGCGTTGTGCCCAAACCAGGATTGGTTTGGGCAGAACGCTCGTGAGAATTGGCCGGCGTAGGACAGCCCTGCGGACCGCCGTGCTCTCCTTGGCCCAGGGCCCTTTCTCGCCGAGGGCATGTTGCTGCCGCCAAGAAATGGCTTGGAAAAGACGCGGCCAACCCCGGCACGACGGCGCATTGGAGCGTTCCCGGAGCAGAGTTGAAGAACGGGTGGTGGCCTGGTGTGGCCTCTGTCTTTCCGGTAGATGGGCCGGCCAAGGATGGGGATGAACTCATCTTGGTCGTACAGTTTTATCTCACTCTGAGGGTTGTCCGAAGCACCAGAGGGGCCTATGGAGACTGTGTGGTTGGGAGATGCGTGGCTGCGGGTCTAAGGGTTTCCGATATGGAGGCCATGAGGGACAGGACCCCGGAAGCAGGTTGGGGAAGCAGGCGAGTGTCCCAGACCGGACTTCGTGATGGGCCTGGCCCCATGGTAGAGCGCATGGATGGGACCCCTGCAAGTCGAGGAACCACGGGCGTTGTCCTCGCTGCAATCTATCTCTTGGAGTGCCCCTTGGCAGCGATCAGGAGCGGGCACTCACCATGCCCTTCAAGGCCCCCAGGTGGGGGCGGCCGGGAAGACGTGCGGCGCCCGAATGACTTCGCCGGGCTTCTTCCGGCCAATTCTCACGAGCGTTTTCCCCAAACCAGGATTAGTTTGGGCAGAACGCTCGTGAGTATTGGCCGGCGTAGGACAGCCCTGTGGACCGCCGTGCTCTCCATAGCCCAGGGCCCTTTCTCGCCCAGGCCATGTTGCTGCCGCCAAGAAATTGCTCGGAAAAGACGCGGCCTACCCCGGCACGACAGCGCATTGGAGCGTTCCCGGAGCAGAGTTGAAGAACGGGTGGTGGCCTGGTGTGCGTCTCTGTCTTGCGGGTAGATGGGCCCGCCAAGGATGGGGATGACCTCATCTTGGTCGTACAGGTTTATCTCACTCTGAGGGTTGTCCGAAGCACCAGAGGGGCCGATGGAGACGGCGTGGTTGGGAGATGCGTTGCTGCGGGTCTAAGGGATTCCGGTATGGAGGCCATGAGGGACAGGACCCCGGAAGCATGTTGGGGAAGCAGGGAGTGTCGCAGTCCGGACTTCGGGATGGGCCTGGCCCCATGGGAGAGTGCAGGGATGGGACCCCTGCAAGTCGAGGAACCACGGGCGGTGTCCTCGCTGCATTACATCTCGTGAAGTGCCCCTTGGCGGATATCGGGTGCGGGCACTCACCATGCCCTTCAAGGCCCCGAGGTGGGGGCCGAACAGCAGACGTGCGGCGCCCGAATGACTTCGCCGTGCTTCATCCGGGCAATTCTCACGAGCGTTCTGCCCAAACCAATCCTGGTTTGGGCAGAAGGCTCATGAGAATTGGCCGGCGTAGGACAGCCCTGCGGACCGCCGTGCTCTCAATGGCCCAGGGCCCTTTCTCTCCCAGGGCATGTTGCTGTCGCCAAGAAATGGCTCGGAAAAGACGCAGCCCACCCCGGCACGCCGGCGCATTGGAGCGTTCCCGGAGCAGAGTTGAAGAACGGGTGGTGGCCTGGTGTGCGCCTCTGTCTTTCGGGTAGATGGGCCGGCCAAGGATGGGGATGACCTCATCTTGGTCATACAGGTTGATCTCACTCTGACGGTTGTCCGAAGCACCAGAGGGGCCGATGGAGACTGCGTGGTTGGGAGATGCGTGGCTGCGGGTCTAAGGGTTTTCCATATGGATGCCATGAGGGACAGGACCCCGGAAGCAGTTTGGGGAAGCAGGCGAGTGTTCCAGACCGGACTTCGTGATGGGCCTGGCCCCGTGGTAGAGCACAGGGATGGGACCCCGGGAAGTCGAGGATCCACGGTCGTCGTCCTCGCTGCATTCCATCTTGTGGAGTACCTCTTGGCGGCGATCGGGTGCGGGCACTCACAGTGCCCTTCAGGGCCCCGAGGTGGGGGCGGCCCAGCAGACGTGCTGCGCCCGAATGACTTCGCCGGGCTTTTTCCGGCCAATTTTCACGAGCGTTCTGCCCAAACCAATCCTGGTTTGGGCAGAACGCTCGTGAGAATTGGCCGGCGTAGGACAGCCATGCGGACCGCCGTGCTCTCCATGGCCCAAGGCCCTTTCTCGCCCAGGGCATGTTGCTGCCGCCAAGAAATGGCTCGGAAAAGACGCGGCCCACCCCGGCACGCCGGCGCATTGGAGCGTTCCCGGAGCAGAGTTGAAGAACGGGTGGTGGCCAGGTGTGGGCCTCTGTCTTTCGGGTAGATGGGCCGGCCAAGGATGGGGATGGCCTCATCTTGGTCATACAGGTTGATCTCACTGTGAGGGTTGTCCGAAGCACCAGAGGGGCCGATGGAGACTGCTTGGTTGGGAGATGCGTGGCTGCGGGTCTAAGGGTTTCCCATATGGAGGCCATGAGGGACAGGACCCCGGAAGCAGGTTGGGGAAGCAGGCGAGTGTTCCAGATCGGACTTCGTGATGGGCCTGGCCCCGTGGTAGAGCTCACGGATGGAACCTCCGCAAGTCGAGGATTCACGGCCGTTGTCCTCACTGCATTCCATCTTGTGGAGTGCCTCTTGGCGGCGATCGGGTGCGGGCACTCACAGTGCCCTTCAGGGCCCCGAGGTGGGGGCGGCCCAGCAGACGTGCAGCGCCCGAATGACTTCGCCGGGCTTTTTCCGGCCAATTCTCACGAGCGTTCTCCCCAAACCAGGATTGGTTTGGGCAGAACGCTCGTGAGAATTGGCCGGCGTAGGACAGCCCTGCGGACCGCCGTGCTCTCCATGGCCCAGGGCCCTTTCTCGCCCAGGGCATGTTGCTGCCGCCAAGAAATGGCTCGGAAAAGACGCGGCCCACCCTGGCACGCCGGCGCATTGGAGCGTTCCCGGAGCAGAGTTGAAGAACGGGTGGTGGCCTGGTGTGCGCCTCTGTCTTTCGGGTAGATGGGCCGGCCAAGGATGGGGATGACCTCATATTGGTCATACAGGTTGATCTCACTCTGAGGGTTGTCCGAAGCACCAGAGGGGCCGATGGAGACTGCGTGGTTGGGAGATGCGTGGCTGCGGGTCTAAGGGTTTCCCATATGGAGGCCATGAGGGACAGGACCCCGGAAGCAGGTTGGGGAAGCAGGCGAGTGTTCCAGACCGTACTTCGTGATGGGACTGGCCCCGTGGTAGAGCGCTGGGATGGGACCCCGGCAAGTCGAGGATCCACGGGCGTTGTCCTCGCTGCATTCCATCTTGTGGAGTGCCTCTTGGCGGCGATCGGGTGCGGGCACTCACAGTGCCCTTCAGGGCCCCGAGGTGGGGGCGGCCCAGCAGACCTGCGGCGGCCGAATGACTTCGCCGGGCTTTTTCAGGCCAATTCTCACGAGCGTTCTGCCCAAACCAGGATTGGTTTGGGCAGAACGCTCGTGAGAATTGGCCGGCGAAGGATAGCCCTGCGGACCGCCGTGTTCTCCATGGCCCAGGGCCCTTTCTCGCCCAGGGCATGTTGCTGCCGCCAAGAAATGGCTCGGAAAAGACGCGGCCCACCCCGGCACGCCGGTGCATTGGAGCGTTCATGGAGCAGAGTTGAAGAACGGGTGGTGGCCTGGTGTGCGCCTCTTTCTTTCGGGTAGAAGGGCCGGCCAAGGATGGGGATGACCTCATCTTGGTCATACAGGTTTATCTCACTCTGAGGGTTGTCCGAAGCACCAGAGGGGCCAATGGAGACTGCGTGGTTGGGAGATGCGTGGCTGCGGGTCTAAGGGTTTCCCATATGGAGGCCATGAGGGACAGGACCCCGGATGCAGGTTGGGGAAGCAGGCGAGTGTTCCAGATCGGACTTCGTGATGGGCCTGGCCCCGTCTAGAGCGCTGGGATGGGACCCCGGCAAGTCGAGGATCCACGGCCGTTGTCCTCGCTGCATTCCATCTTGTGGAGTGCCTCTTGGCGGCGATCGGGTGCGGGCACTCACAGTGCCTTTCAGGGCCCCGAGGTGGGGGCGGCCCAGCAGACGTGCGGCGCCCGAATGACTTCGCCGGGCTTTTTCCGGCCAATTCTCACGAGCGTTCTGCACAAACCAGGATTGGTTTGGGCAAAACGCTCGAGAGAATTGGCCGGCGTAGGATAGCCCTGCGGACCGCCGTGCTCTCCATGGCCCAGGGCCCTTTCTCGCCCAGGGCATGTTGCTGCCGCCAAGAAATGGCTCGGAAAAGACGCGGCCCACCCCGGCACGCCGGCGCATTGGAGCGTTCCCGGAGCAGAGTTGAAGAACGGGTGGTGGCCTGGTGTGCGCCTCTGTCTTTCGGGTAGATGGGTCGGCCAAGGATGGGGATGACCTCATCTTGGTCATACAGGTTTATGTCACTCTGAGGGTTGTCTGAAGCACCAGAGGGGCCGATGGAGACTGTGTGGTTGGGAGATGCGTGGCTCGGGTCTAAGGGTTTCCGATATGGAGGCCATGAGGGACAGGACCCCGGAAGCAGGTTGGGGAAGCAGGCGAGTGTCCCAGACCGGACTTCGTGATGGGCCTGGCCCCATGGGAGAGCGCAGAGATGGGACGCCTGCAAGTCGAGGATCCATGGGCGTTGTCCTCGATGCATTCCATCTCGTGGAGTGCCCCATGGCGGAGATCGGGTGCGGGCACTCACCATGCCCTTCAGGGCCCCGAGGTGGGGGCGGCCCAGCAGACGTGCGGCGCCCGAATGAATTCGCCGGGCTTTTTCCGGCCAATTCTCACGAGCGTTCTGCCCAAACCAGGATTGGTTTGGGCAGAACGCTCGTGAGAATTGGCCGGCGTAGGACAGCCCTGCGGACCGCCGTGCTCTCCATGGCCCAAGGCCCTTTCTCGCCCAGGGCATGTTGCTGCCGCCAAGAAATGGCTCGGAAAAGACGCGGCCCACCCCGGCACACCGGCGCATTGGAGCGTTCCCGGAGCAGAGTTGAAGAACGGGTGGTGGCCTGGTGTGCGCCTCTGTCTTTCGGGTAGATGGGCCGGCCAAGGATGGGGATGACCTCATCTTGGTCATACAGGTTGATCTCACTCTGAGGGTTGTCCGAAGCACCAGAGGGGCCGATGGAGACTGCGTGGTTGGGAGATGCGTGGCTGCGGGTCTAAGGGTTTCCCATATGGAGGCCATGAGGGACAGGACCCCGGAAGCAGGTTGGGGAAGCAGGCGAGTGTTCCAGACCGGACTTCGTGATGGGCCTGGCCCCGTGGTAGAGCGCTGGGATGGGACCCCGGCAAGTCGAGGATCCACGGGCGTTGTCCTCGCTGCATTGCATCTTGTGGAGTGCCTCTTGGCGGCGATCGGGTGCGGGCACTCACAGTGCCATTCAGGGCCCCGAGGTAGGGACGGCCCAGCAGACGTCTGGCGCCCGAATGACTTCGCCGGGCTTCTTCCGGCCAATTCTCACGAGCGTTGTGCCCAAACCAGGATTGGTTTGGGCAGAACGCTCGTGAGAATTGGCCGGCGTAGGACAGCCCTGCGAACCGCCGTGCTCTCCATGGCCCAGGGCCCTTTCGCGCCCAGGGCATGTTGCTGCCGCCAAGAAATGGCTCGGAAAAGACGCGGCCCACCCCGGCACGCCGGCGCATTGGAGCGTTCCCGGAGCAGAGTTGAAGAACGGGTGGTGGCCTGGTGTGCGCCTCTGTCTTTCGGGTAGATGGGCCGGCCAAGGATGGGGATGACCTCATCTTGGTCATACAGGTTTATGTCACTCTGAGTGTTGTCTGAAGCACCAGAGGGGCCTATGGAGACTGCGTGGTTGGGAGATGCGTGGCTGCGTGTCTAAGGGTTTCCCATATGGAGGCCATGAGGTACAGGACACCGGAAGCAGGTTGGGGAAGCAGGCGAGTGTTCCCGACCGGACTTCGGGAGGGGCCTGGCCCCGTGTTAGAGCGCAGGGTTGGGATCCCGGCAAGTCGAGGATCCACGGGCGTTGTCCTCGCTGCATTGCATCTTGTGGAGTGCCTCTTGGCAGCGATCGGGTGCAGGCACTCACAGTGCCCTTCAGGGCCCCCAGGTGGGGGCGGCCCAGCAGCCGTGCGGTGCCCGAATGACTTCGCCGGGCTTTTTCCGGCCAATTTTCACGAGCGTTGTGCCCAAACCAGGACTGGTTTGGGCAGAACGCTCGTGAGAATTGGCCGGCGTAGGACAGCCCTGCGAACCGCCGTGCTCTCCATGGCCCAGGGCCCTTTCTCGCCCAGGGCATGTTGCTGCCGCCAAGAAATGGCTAGGAAAAGACACGGCCCACCCGGCACGCCGGCGCATTGGAGCGTTCCCGGAGCAGAGTTGAAGAACGGGTGGTGGCCTGGTGTGCGCCTCTGTCTTTCGGGTAGATGGGCCGGCCAAGGATGGGGATGACCTCATCTTGGTCATACAGGTTGATCTCACTCTGAGGGTTGTCCGAAGCACCAGAGGGGCCGATGGAGACTGCGTGGTTGGGAGATGCGTGGCTGCGGGTCTAAGGGTTTCCCATATGGAGGCCATGAGGGACAGGACCCCGGAAGCAGGTTGGGGAAGCAGGCGAGTGTTCCAGACCGGACTTCGTGATGGGCCTGGCCCCATGGTAGAGCGCTGGGATGTGACCCCGGCAAGTCGAGGATCCACGGGCGTTTTCCTCGCTGCATTCCATCTTGTGGAGTGCCTCTTGGCGGCGATCGGGTGCGGGCACACACCATGCCCTTCAAGGCCCCGAGGTGGGTGCGGCCCAGCAGACGTGCGACGCCCGAATGACTTCGCCGGGCTTCTTCCGGATAATTCTCACGAGCGTTCTGCCCAAACCAGGATTGGTTTGGGCAGAACGCTCGTGAGAATTGGCCGGCGTAGGACAGCCCTGCGGACCGCCGTGCTCTCCATGGCCCAGGGCCCTTTCTCGCCGAGGGCATGTTGCTGCTGCCAAGAAATGGCTCGGAAAAGACGCGGCCCACCCCGGCACGCCGGCGCATTGGAGCGTTCCCGGAGCAGAGTTGAAGAACGGGTGGTGGCCTGGTGTGCGCCTCTGTCTTTCGGGTAGATGGGCCGGCCAAGGATGGGGATGTCCTCATCTTGGTCATACAGGTTGATCTCACTCTGAGGGTTGTCCGAAGCACCAGAGGGGCCAATGGAGACTGCGTGGTTGGGAGATGCGTGGCTGCGGGTCTAAGGGTTTCCCATATGGAGGCCATGAGGGACAGGACCCCGGAAGCAGGTTGGGGAAGCAGGCGAGTGTTCCAGACCGGACTTCGTGATGGGCCTGGCCCCGTGGTAGAGCGCTGGGATGGGACCCCGGGAAGTCGAGGATCGACGGGCGTTGTCCTCGCTGCATTGCATCTTGTGGAGTGCCTCTTGGCGGCGATCGGGTGCGGGCACTCACAGTGCCATTCAGGGCCCCGAGGTAGGGACGGCCCAGCAGACGTCTGGCGCCCGAATGACTTCGCCGGGCTTCTTCCGGCCAATTCTCACGAGCGTTGTGCCCAAACCAGGATTGGTTTGGGCAGAACGCTCGTGAGAATTGGCCGGCGTAGGACAGCCCTGCGGACCGCCGTGCTCTCCTTGGCCCAGGGCCCTTTCTCGCCGAGGGCATGTTGCTGCCGCCAAGAAATGGCTTGGAAAAGACGCGGCCAACCCCGGCACGCCGGCGCATTGGAGCGTTCCCGGAGCAGAGTTGAAGAACGGGTGGTGGCCTGGTGTGGCCTCTGTCTTTCCGGTAGATGGGCCGGCCAAGGATGGGGATGAACTCATCTTGGTCGTACAGTTTTATCTCACTCTGAGGGTTGTCCGAAGCACCAGAGGGGCCTATGGAGACTGTGTGGTTGGGAGATGCGTGGCTGCGGGTCTAAGGGTTTCCGATATGGAGGCCATGAGGGACAGGACCCCGGAAGCAGGTTGGGGAAGCAGGCGAGTGTCCCAGACCGGACTTCGTGATGGGCCTGGCCCCATGGTAGAGCGCATGGATGGGACCCCTGCAAGTCGAGGAACCACGGGCGTTGTCCTCGCTGCAATCTATCTCTTGGAGTGCCCCTTGGCAGCGATCAGGAGCGGGCACTCACCATGCCCTTCAAGGCCCCCAGGTGGGGGCGGCCGGGAAGACGTGCGGCGCCCGAATGACTTCGCCGGGCTTCTTCCGGCCAATTCTCACGAGCGTTTTCCCCAAACCAGGATTAGTTTGGGCAGAACGCTCGTGAGTATTGGCCGGCGTAGGACAGCCCTGTGGACCGCCGTGCTCTCCATAGCCCAGGGCCCTTTCTCGCCCAGGCCATGTTGCTGCCGCCAAGAAATTGCTCGGAAAAGACGCGGCCTACCCCGGCACGACAGCGCATTGGAGCGTTCCCGGAGCAGAGTTGAAGAACGGGTGGTGGCCTGGTGTGCGTCTCTGTCTTGCGGGTAGATGGGCCCGCCAAGGATGGGGATGACCTCATCTTGGTCGTACAGGTTTATCTCACTCTGAGGGTTGTCCGAAGCACCAGAGGGGCCGATGGAGACGGCGTGGTTGGGAGATGCGTTGCTGCGGGTCTAAGGGATTCCGGTATGGAGGCCATGAGGGACAGGACCCCGGAAGCATGTTGGGGAAGCAGGGAGTGTCGCAGTCCGGACTTCGGGATGGGCCTGGCCCCATGGGAGAGTGCAGGGATGGGACCCCTGCAAGTCGAGGAACCACGGGCGGTGTCCTCGCTGCATTACATCTCGTGAAGTGCCCCTTGGCGGATATCGGGTGCGGGCACTCACCATGCCCTTCAAGGCCCCGAGGTGGGGGCCGAACAGCAGACGTGCGGCGCCCGAATGACTTCGCCGTGCTTCATCCGGGCAATTCTCACGAGCGTTCTGCCCAAACCAATCCTGGTTTGGGCAGAAGGCTCATGAGAATTGGCCGGCGTAGGACAGCCCTGCGGACCGCCGTGCTCTCAATGGCCCAGGGCCCTTTCTCTCCCAGGGCATGTTGCTGTCGCCAAGAAATGGCTCGGAAAAGACGCAGCCCACCCCGGCACGCCGGCGCATTGGAGCGTTCCCGGAGCAGAGTTGAAGAACGGGTGGTGGCCTGGTGTGCGCCTCTGTCTTTCGGGTAGATGGGCCGGCCAAGGATGGGGATGACCTCATCTTGGTCATACAGGTTGATCTCACTCTGACGGTTGTCCGAAGCACCAGAGGGGCCGATGGAGACTGCGTGGTTGGGAGATGCGTGGCTGCGGGTCTAAGGGTTTTCCATATGGATGCCATGAGGGACAGGACCCCGGAAGCAGTTTGGGGAAGCAGGCGAGTGTTCCAGACCGGACTTCGTGATGGGCCTGGCCCCGTGGTAGAGCACAGGGATGGGACCCCGGGAAGTCGAGGATCCACGGTCGTCGTCCTCGCTGCATTCCATCTTGTGGAGTACCTCTTGGCGGCGATCGGGTGCGGGCACTCACAGTGCCCTTCAGGGCCCCGAGGTGGGGGCGGCCCAGCAGACGTGCTGCGCCCGAATGACTTCGCCGGGCTTTTTCCGGCCAATTTTCACGAGCGTTCTGCCCAAACCAATCCTGGTTTGGGCAGAACGCTCGTGAGAATTGGCCGGCGTAGGACAGCCATGCGGACCGCCGTGCTCTCCATGGCCCAAGGCCCTTTCTCGCCCAGGGCATGTTGCTGCCGCCAAGAAATGGCTCGGAAAAGACGCGGCCCACCCCGGCACGCCGGCGCATTGGAGCGTTCCCGGAGCAGAGTTGAAGAACGGGTGGTGGCCAGGTGTGGGCCTCTGTCTTTCGGGTAGATGGGCCGGCCAAGGATGGGGATGGCCTCATCTTGGTCATACAGGTTGATCTCACTGTGAGGGTTGTCCGAAGCACCAGAGGGGCCGATGGAGACTGCTTGGTTGGGAGATGCGTGGCTGCGGGTCTAAGGGTTTCCCATATGGAGGCCATGAGGGACAGGACCCCGGAAGCAGGTTGGGGAAGCAGGCGAGTGTTCCAGATCGGACTTCGTGATGGGCCTGGCCCCGTGGTAGAGCTCACGGATGGAACCTCCGCAAGTCGAGGATTCACGGCCGTTGTCCTCACTGCATTCCATCTTGTGGAGTGCCTCTTGGCGGCGATCGGGTGCGGGCACTCACAGTGCCCTTCAGGGCCCCGAGGTGGGGGCGGCCCAGCAGACGTGCAGCGCCCGAATGACTTCGCCGGGCTTTTTCCGGCCAATTCTCACGAGCGTTCTCCCCAAACCAGGATTGGTTTGGGCAGAACGCTCGTGAGAATTGGCCGGCGTAGGACAGCCCTGCGGACCGCCGTGCTCTCCATGGCCCAGGGCCCTTTCTCGCCCAGGGCATGTTGCTGCCGCCAAGAAATGGCTCGGAAAAGACGCGGCCCACCCTGGCACGCCGGCGCATTGGAGCGTTCCCGGAGCAGAGTTGAAGAACGGGTGGTGGCCTGGTGTGCGCCTCTGTCTTTCGGGTAGATGGGCCGGCCAAGGATGGGGATGGCCTCATCTTGGTCATACAGGTTGATCTCACTCTGAGGGTTGTCCGAAGCACCAGAGGGGCCGATGGAGACTGCGTGGTTGGGAGATGCGTGGCTGCGGGTCTAAGGGTTTCCCATATGGAGGCCATGAGGGACAGGACCCGGAAGCAGGTTGGGGAAGCAGGCGAGTGTTCCAGACCGTACTTCGTGATGGGACTGGCCCCGTGGTAGAGCGCTGGGATGGGACCCCGGCAAGTCGAGGATCCACGGGCGTTGTCCTCGCTGCATTCCATCTTGTGGAGTGCCTCTTGGCGGCGATCGGGTGCGGGCACTCACAGTGCCCTTCAGGGCCCCGAGGTGGGGGCGGCCCAGCAGACCTGCGGCGGCCGAATGACTTCGCCGGGCTTTTTCAGGCCAATTCTCACGAGCGTTCTGCCCAAACCAGGATTGGTTTGGGCAGAACGCTCGTGAGAATTGGCCGGCGAAGGATAGCCCTGCGGACCGCCGTGTTCTCCATGGCCCAGGGCACTTTCTCGCCCAGGGCATGTTGCTGCCGCCAAGAAATGGCTCGGAAAAGACGCGGCCCACCCCGGCACGCCGGTGCATTGGAGCGTTCATGGAGCAGAGTTGAAGAACGGGTGGTGGCCTGGTGTGCGCCTCTTTCTTTCGGGTAGAAGGGCCGGCCAAGGATGGGGATGACCTCATCTTGGTCATACAGGTTTATCTCACTCTGAGGGTTGTCCGAAGCACCAGAGGGGCCAATGGAGACTGCGTGGTTGGGAGATGCGTGGCTGCGGGTCTAAGGGTTTCCCATATGGAGGCCATGAGGGACAGGACCCCGGATGCAGGTTGGGGAAGCAGGCGAGTGTTCCAGATCGGACTTCGTGATGGGCCTGGCCCCGTCTAGAGCGCTGGGATGGGACCCCGGCAAGTCGAGGATCCACGGCCGTTGTCCTCGCTGCATTCCATCTTGTGGAGTGCCTCTTGGCGGCGATCGGGTGCGGGCACTCACAGTGCCTTTCAGGGCCCCGAGGTGGGGGCGGCCCAGCAGACGTGCGGCGCCCGAATGACTTCGCCGGGCTTTTTCCGGCCAATTCTCACGAGCGTTCTGCACAAACCAGGATTGGTTTGGGCAAAACGCTCGAGAGAATTGGCCGGCGTAGGATAGCCCTGCGGACCGCCGTGCTCTCCATGGCCCAGGGCCCTTTCTCGCCCAGGGCATGTTGCTGCCGCCAAGAAATGGCTCGGAAAAGACGCGGCCCACCCCGGCACGCCGGCGCATTGGAGCGTTCCCGGAGCAGAGTTGAAGAACGGGTGGTGGCCTGGTGTGCGCCTCTGTCTTTCGGGTAGATGGGTCGGCCAAGGATGGGGATGACCTCATCTTGGTCATACAGGTTTATGTCACTCTGAGGGTTGTCTGAAGCACCAGAGGGGCCGATGGAGACTGTGTGGTTGGGAGATGCGTGGCTCGGGTCTAAGGGTTTCCGATATGGAGGCCATGAGGGACAGGACCCCGGAAGCAGGTTGGGGAAGCAGGCGAGTGTCCCAGACCGGACTTCGTGATGGGCCTGGCCCCATGGGAGAGCGCAGAGATGGGACGCCTGCAAGTCGAGGATCCATGGGCGTTGTCCTCGATGCATTCCATCTCGTGGAGTGCCCCATGGCGGAGATCGGGTGCGGGCACTCACCATGCCCTTCAGGGCCCCGAGGTGGGGGCGGCCCAGCAGACGTGCGGCGCCCGAATGAATTCGCCGGGCTTTTTCCGGCCAATTGTCACGAGCGTTCTGCCCAAACCAGGATTGGTTTGGGCAGAACGCTCGTGAGAATTGGCCGGCGTAGGACAGCCCTGCGGACCGCCGTGCTCTCCATGGCCCAAGGCCCTTTCTCGCCCAGGGCATGTTGCTGCCGCCAAGAAATGGCTCGGAAAAGACGCGGCCCACCCCGGCACACCGGCGCATTGGAGCGTTCCCGGAGCAGAGTTGAAGAACGGGTGGTGGCCTGGTGTGCGCCTCTGTCTTTCGGGTAGATGGGCCGGCCAAGGATGGGGATGACCTCATCTTGGTCATACAGGTTGATCTCACTCTGAGGGTTGTCCGAAGCACCAGAGGGGCCGATGGAGACTGCGTGGTTGGGAGATGCGTGGCTGCGGGTCTAAGGGTTTCCCATATGGAGGCCATGAGGGACAGGACCCCGGAAGCAGGTTGGGGAAGCAGGCGAGTGTTCCAGACCGGACTTCGTGATGGGCCTGGCCCCGTGGTAGAGCGCTGGGATGGGACCCCGGCAAGTCGAGGATCCACGGGCGTTGTCCTCGCTGCATTGCATCTTGTGGAGTGCCTCTTGGCGGCGATCGGGTGCGGGCACTCACAGTGCCATTCAGGGCCCCGAGGTAGGGACGGCCCAGCAGACGTCTGGCGCCCGAATGACTTCGCCGGGCTTCTTCCGGCCAATTCTCACGAGCGTTGTGCCCAAACCAGGATTGGTTTGGGCAGAACGCTCGTGAGAATTGGCCGGCGTAGGACAGCCCTGCGAACCGCCGTGCTCTCCATGGCCCAGGGCCCTTTCGCGCCCAGGGCATGTTGCTGCCGCCAAGAAATGGCTCGGAAAAGACGCGGCCCACCCCGGCACGCCGGCGCATTGGAGCGTTCCCGGAGCAGAGTTGAAGAACGGGTGGTGGCCTGGTGTGCGCCTCTGTCTTTCGGGTAGATGGGCCGGCCAAGGATGGGGATGACCTCATCTTGGTCATACAGGTTTATGTCACTCTGAGTGTTGTCTGAAGCACCAGAGGGGCCTATGGAGACTGCGTGGTTGGGAGATGCGTGGCTGCGTGTCTAAGGGTTTCCCATATGGAGGCCATGAGGTACAGGACACCGGAAGCAGGTTGGGGAAGCAGGCGAGTGTTCCCGACCGGACTTCGGGAGGGGCCTGGCCCCGTGTTAGAGCGCAGGGTTGGGATCCCGGCAAGTCGAGGATCCACGGGCGTTGTCCTCGCTGCATTGCATCTTGTGGAGTGCCTCTTGGCAGCGATCGGGTGCAGGCACTCACAGTGCCCTTCAGGGCCCCCAGGTGGGGGCGGCCCAGCAGCCGTGCGGTGCCCGAATGACTTCGCCGGGCTTTTTCCGGCCAATTTTCACGAGCGTTGTGCCCAAACCAGGACTGGTTTGGGCAGAACGCTCGTGAGAATTGGCCGGCGTAGGACAGCCCTGCGAACCGCCGTGCTCTCCATGGCCCAGGGCCCTTTCTCGCCCAGGGCATGTTGCTGCCGCCAAGAAATGGCTAGGAAAAGACACGGCCCACCCGGCACGCCGGCGCATTGGAGCGTTCCCGGAGCAGAGTTGAAGAACGGGTGGTGGCCTGGTGTGCGCCTCTGTCTTTCGGGTAGATGGGCCGGCCAAGGATGGGGATGACCTCATCTTGGTCATACAGGTTGATCTCACTCTGAGGGTTGTCCGAAGCACCAGAGGGGCCGATGGAGACTGCGTGGTTGGGAGATGCGTGGCTGCGGGTCTAAGGGTTTCCCATATGGAGGCCATGAGGGACAGGACCCCGGAAGCAGGTTGGGGAAGCAGGCGAGTGTTCCAGACCGGACTTCGTGATGGGCCTGGCCCCATGGTAGAGCGCTGGGATGTGACCCCGGCAAGTCGAGGATCCACGGGCGTTTTCCTCGCTGCATTCCATCTTGTGGAGTGCCTCTTGGCGGCGATCGGGTGCGGGCACACACCATGCCCTTCAAGGCCCCGAGGTGGGTGCGGCCCAGCAGACGTGCGACGCCCGAATGACTTCGCCGGGCTTCTTCCGGATAATTCTCACGAGCGTTCTGCCCAAACCAGGATTGGTTTGGGCAGAACGCTCGTGAGAATTGGCCGGCGTAGGACAGCCCTGCGGACCGCCGTGCTCTCCATGGCCCAGGGCCCTTTCTCGCCGAGGGCATGTTGCTGCTGCCAAGAAATGGCTCGGAAAAGACGCGGCCCACCCCGGCACGCCGGCGCATTGGAGCGTTCCCGGAGCAGAGTTGAAGAACGGCTGGTGGCCTGGTGTGCGTCTCTGTCTTGCGGGTAGATGGGCCGGCCAAGGATGGGGATGACCTCATCTTGGTCATACAGGTTTATCTCACTCTGAGGGTTGTCCGAAGCGCCAGAGGGGCCAATGGAGACGGCGTGGTTGGGAGACGCGTTGCTGCGGGTCTAAGGGTTTCCGGTATGGAGGCCATGAGGGACAGGACCCCGGTAGCAGGTTGGGGAAGCTGGGAGTGTCCCAGACCGGACTTCGGGATGGGCCTGGCCCCATGGGAGAGCGCAGGGATGGGACCCCTGCAAGTCGAGGATCCACGGGCGTTGTCCTCGCTGCATTCCATCTCTTGAAGTGCCCCATGGAGGCTTTCGGGTGCGGGCACTCACCATGCCCTTCAAGGCCCCGAGGTGTGGGCGGGCAGCAGACGTGCGGCGCCCGAATGACTTCGCCGGGCTTTTTCCGGCCAATTCTCACGTGCGTTCTGCCCAAACCAGGATTGGTTTGGGCAGAACGCTCGTGAGAATTGGCCGGCGTAGGACAGCCCTGCGGACCGCCGTGCTCTCCATGGCCCAGGGCCCTTTCTCGCCCAGGGCATGTTTCTTCCGCCAGGAAATGGCCTGGAAAAGACGCGGCCAACCCCGACACGACGGCGCATTGGAGCGTTCCCGGAGCAGAATTGAAGAACGGGTGGTGGCCTGGTGTGGGCCTCTGTCTTTCGGATAGATGGGCCGGCCAAGGATGGGGATGACCTCATCTTGATCATACAGGTTTATCTCACTCTGAGGGTTGTCCGAGCACCAGAGGGGCCGAAGGAGACTGCGTGGTTGGGAGATGCGTGGCTGCGGGTCTAAGGGTTTCCGATATGGAGGCCATGAGGGACAGGACCCCGGAAGCAGGTTGGGGAAGCAGGCGAGTGTCCCAGACCGGACTTCGTGATGGGCCTGGCCCCATGGGAGAGCGCAGAGATGGGACCCCTGCAAGTCGAGGATCCATGGGCGTTGTCCTCGATGCATTCCATCTCGTGGAGTGCCCCATGGTGGAGATCGGGTGCGGGCACTCACCATGCCCTTCAGGGCCCCGAGGTGGGGGCGGCCCAGCAGACGTGCGGCGCCCGAATGACTTCGCCGGGCTTTTTCCGGCCAATTCTCACGAGCGTTCTGCCCAAACCAGGATTGGTTTGGGCAGAACGCTCGTGCGAATTGGCCGGCGTAGGACAGCCCTGCGGACCGCCGTGCTCTCCATGGCCCAGGGCCCTTTCTCGCCCAGGGCATGTTGCTGCCGCCAAGAAATGGCTCGGAAAAGACGCGGCCCACCCCGGCACGCCGGCGCATTGGAGCGTTCCCGGAGCAGAGTTGAAGAACGGGTGGTGGCCTGGTGTGCGCCTCTGTCTTTCGGGTAGATGGGCCGGCCAAGGATGGGGATGTCCTCATCTTGGTCATACAGGTTGATCTCACTCTGAGGGTTGTCCGAAGCACCAGAGGGGCCAATGGAGACTGCGTGGTTGGGAGATGCGTGGCTGCGGGTCTAAGGGTTTCCCATATGGAGGCCATGAGGGACAGGACCCCGGAAGCAGGTTGGGGAAGCAGGCGAGTGTTCCAGACCGGACTTCGTGATGGGCCTGGCCCCGTGGTAGAGCGCTGGGATGGGACCCCGGGAAGTCGAGGATCGACGGGCGTTGTCCTCGCTGCATTGCATCTTGTGGAGTGCCTCTTGGCGGCGATCGGGTGCGGGCACTCACAGTGCCATTCAGGGCCCCGAGGTAGGGACGGCCCAGCAGACGTCTGGCGCCCGAATGACTTCGCCGGGCTTCTTCCGGCCAATTCTCACGAGCGTTGTGCCCAAACCAGGATTGGTTTGGGCAGAACGCTCGTGAGAATTGGCCGGCGTAGGACAGCCCTGCGGACCGCCGTGCTCTCCTTGGCCCAGGGCCCTTTCTCGCCGAGGGCATGTTGCTGCCGCCAAGAAATGGCTTGGAAAAGACGCGGCCAACCCCGGCACGCCGGCGCATTGGAGCGTTCCCGGAGCAGAGTTGAAGAACGGGTGGTGGCCTGGTGTGGCCTCTGTCTTTCCGGTAGATGGGCCGGCCAAGGATGGGGATGAACTCATCTTGGTCGTACAGTTTTATCTCACTCTGAGGGTTGTCCGAAGCACCAGAGGGGCCTATGGAGACTGTGTGGTTGGGAGATGCGTGGCTGCGGGTCTAAGGGTTTCCGATATGGAGGCCATGAGGGACAGGACCCCGGAAGCAGGTTGGGGAAGCAGGCGAGTGTCCCAGACCGGACTTCGTGATGGGCCTGGCCCCATGGTAGAGCGCATGGATGGGACCCCTGCAAGTCGAGGAACCACGGGCGTTGTCCTCGCTGCAATCTATCTCTTGGAGTGCCCCTTGGCAGCGATCAGGAGCGGGCACTCACCATGCCCTTCAAGGCCCCCAGGTGGGGGCGGCCGGGAAGACGTGCGGCGCCCGAATGACTTCGCCGGGCTTCTTCCGGCCAATTCTCACGAGCGTTTTCCCCAAACCAGGATTAGTTTGGGCAGAACGCTCGTGAGTATTGGCCGGCGTAGGACAGCCCTGTGGACCGCCGTGCTCTCCATAGCCCAGGGCCCTTTCTCGCCCAGGCCATGTTGCTGCCGCCAAGAAATTGCTCGGAAAAGACGCGGCCTACCCCGGCACGACAGCGCATTGGAGCGTTCCCGGAGCAGAGTTGAAGAACGGGTGGTGGCCTGGTGTGCGTCTCTGTCTTGCGGGTAGATGGGCCCGCCAAGGATGGGGATGACCTCATCTTGGTCGTACAGGTTTATCTCACTCTGAGGGTTGTCCGAAGCACCAGAGGGGCCGATGGAGACGGCGTGGTTGGGAGATGCGTTGCTGCGGGTCTAAGGGATTCCGGTATGGAGGCCATGAGGGACAGGACCCCGGAAGCATGTTGGGGAAGCAGGGAGTGTCGCAGTCCGGACTTCGGGATGGGCCTGGCCCCATGGGAGAGTGCAGGGATGGGACCCCTGCAATTCGAGGAACCACGGGCGGTGTCCTCGCTGCATTACATCTCGTGAAGTGCCCCTTGGCGGATATCGGGTGCGGGCACTCACCATGCCCTTCAAGGCCCCGAGGTGGGGGCCGAACAGCAGACGTGCGGCGCCCGAATGACTTCGCCGTGCTTCATCCGGGCAATTCTCACGAGCGTTCTGCCCAAACCAATCCTGGTTTGGGCAGAAGGCTCATGAGAATTGGCCGGCGTAGGACAGCCCTGCGGACCGCCGTGCTCTCAATGGCCCAGGGCCCTTTCTCTCCCAGGGCATGTTGCTGTCGCCAAGAAATGGCTCGGAAAAGACGCAGCCCACCCCGGCACGCCGGCGCATTGGAGCGTTCCCGGAGCAGAGTTGAAGAACGGGTGGTGGCCTGGTGTGCGCCTCTGTCTTTCGGGTAGATGGGCCGGCCAAGGATGGGGATGACCTCATCTTGGTCATACAGGTTGATCTCACTCTGACGGTTGTCCGAAGCACCAGAGGGGCCGATGGAGACTGCGTGGTTGGGAGATGCGTGGCTGCGGGTCTAAGGGTTTTCCATATGGATGCCATGAGGGACAGGACCCCGGAAGCAGTTTGGGGAAGCAGGCGAGTGTTCCAGACCGGACTTCGTGATGGGCCTGGCCCCGTGGTAGAGCACAGGGATGGGACCCCGGGAAGTCGAGGATCCACGGTCGTCGTCCTCGCTGCATTCCATCTTGTGGAGTACCTCTTGGCGGCGATTGGGTGCGGGCACTCACAGTGCCCTTCAGGGCCCCGAGGTGGGGGCGGCCCAGCAGACGTGCTGCGCCCGAATGACTTCGCCGGGCTTTTTCCGGCCAATTTTCACGAGCGTTCTGCCCAAACCAATCCTGGTTTGGGCAGAACGCTCGTGAGAATTGGCCGGCGTAGGACAGCCATGCGGACCGCCGTGCTCTCCATGGCCCAAGGCCCTTTCTCGCCCAGGGCATGTTGCTGCCGCCAAGAAATGGCTCGGAAAAGACGCGGCCCACCCCGGCACGCCGGCGCATTGGAGCGTTCCCGGAGCAGAGTTGAAGAACGGGTGGTGGCCAGGTGTGGGCCTCTGTCTTTCGGGTAGATGGGCCGGCCAAGGATGGGGATGGCCTCATCTTGGTCATACAGGTTGATCTCACTGTGAGGGTTGTCCGAAGCACCAGAGGGGCCGATGGAGACTGCTTGGTTGGGAGATGCGTGGCTGCGGGTCTAAGGGTTTCCCATATGGAGGCCATGAGGGACAGGACCCCGGAAGCAGGTTGG
This sequence comes from Mustela lutreola, assembly GCF_030435805.1. NCBI lineage: Eukaryota > Metazoa > Chordata > Mammalia > Carnivora > Mustelidae > Mustela > Mustela lutreola. Next base: position 1,068,136 of record NC_081296.1, on the reverse strand, counting down.
GGAAGCAGGCGAGTGTTCCAGATCGGACTTCGTGATGGGCCTGGCCCCGTGGTAGAGCTCACGGATGGAACCTCCGCAAGTCGAGGATTCACGGCCGTTGTCCTCACTGCATTCCATCTTGTGGAGTGCCTCTTGGCGGCGATCGGGTGCGGGCACTCACAGTGCCCTTCAGGGCCCCGAGGTGGGGGCGGCCCAGCAGACGTGCAGCGCCCGAATGACTTCGCCGGGCTTTTTCCGGCCAATTCTCACGAGCGTTCTCCCCAAACCAGGATTGGTTTGGGCAGAACGCTCGTGAGAATTGGCCGGCGTAGGACAGCCCTGCGGACCGCCGTGCTCTCCATGGCCCAGGGCCCTTTCTCGCCCAGGGCATGTTGCTGCCGCCAAGAAATGGCTCGGAAAAGACGCGGCCCACCCTGGCACGCCGGCGCATTGGAGCGTTCCCGGAGCAGAGTTGAAGAACGGGTGGTGGCCTGGTGTGCGCCTCTGTCTTTCGGGTAGATGGGCCGGCCAAGGATGGGGATGGCCTCATATTGGTCATACAGGTTGATCTCACTCTGAGGGTTGTCCGAAGCACCAGAGGGGCCGATGGAGACTGCGTGGTTGGGAGATGCGTGGCTGCGGGTCTAAGGGTTTCCCATATGGAGGCCATGAGGGACAGGACCCCGGAAGCAGGTTGGGGAAGCAGGCGAGTGTTCCAGACCGTACTTCGTGATGGGACTGGCCCCGTGGTAGAGCGCTGGGATGGGACCCCGGCAAGTCGAGGATCCACGGGCGTTGTCCTCGCTGCATTCCATCTTGTGGAGTGCCTCTTGGCGGCGATCGGGTGCGGGCACTCACAGTGCCCTTCAGGGCCCCGAGGTGGGGGCGGCCCAGCAGACCTGCGGCGGCCGAATGACTTCGCCGGGCTTTTTCAGGCCAATTCTCACGAGCGTTCTGCCCAAACCAGGATTGGTTTGGGCAGAACGCTCGTGAGAATTGGCCGGCGAAGGATAGCCCTGCGGACCGCCGTGTTCTCCATGGCCCAGGGCCCTTTCTCGCCCAGGGCATGTTGCTGCCGCCAAGAAATGGCTCGGAAAAGACGCGGCCCACCCCGGCACGCCGGTGCATTGGAGCGTTCATGGAGCAGAGTTGAAGAACGGGTGGTGGCCTGGTGTGCGCCTCTTTCTTTCGGGTAGAAGGGCCGGCCAAGGATGGGGATGACCTCATCTTGGTCATACAGGTTTATCTCACTCTGAGGGTTGTCCGAAGCACCAGAGGGGCCAATGGAGACTGCGTGGTTGGGAGATGCGTGGCTGCGGGTCTAAGGGTTTCCCATATGGAGGCCATGAGGGACAGGACCCCGGATGCAGGTTGGGGAAGCAGGCGAGTGTTCCAGATCGGACTTCGTGATGGGCCTGGCCCCGTCTAGAGCGCTGGGATGGGACCCCGGCAAGTCGAGGATCCACGGCCGTTGTCCTCGCTGCATTCCATCTTGTGGAGTGCCTCTTGGCGGCGATCGGGTGCGGGCACTCACAGTGCCTTTCAGGGCCCCGAGGTGGGGGCGGCCCAGCAGACGTGCGGCGCCCGAATGACTTCGCCGGGCTTTTTCCGGCCAATTCTCACGAGCGTTCTGCACAAACCAGGATTGGTTTGGGCAAAACGCTCGAGAGAATTGGCCGGCGTAGGATAGCCCTGCGGACCGCCGTGCTTTCCATGGCCCAGGGCCCTTTCTCGCCCAGGGCATGTTGCTGCCGCCAAGAAATGGCTCGGAAAAGACGCGGCCCACCCCGGCACGCCGGCGCATTGGAGCGTTCCCGGAGCAGAGTTGAAGAACGGGTGGTGGCCTGGTGTGCGCCTCTGTCTTTCGGGTGATGGGCCGGCCAAGGATGGGGATGACCTCATCTTGGTCATACAGGTTTATGTCACTCTGAGGGTTGTCTGAAGCACCAGAGGGGCCGATGGAGACTGTGTGGTTGGGAGATGCGTGGCTCGGGTCTAAGGGTTTCCGATATGGAGGCCATGAGGGACAGGACCCCGGAAGCAGGTTGGGGAAGCAGGCGAGTGTCCCAGACCGGACTTCGTGATGGGCCTGGCCCCATGGGAGAGCGCAGAGATGGGACGCCTGCAAGTCGAGGATCCATGGGCGTTGTCCTCTATGCATTCCATCTCGTGGAGTGCCCCATGGCGGAGATCGGGTGCGGGCACTCACCATGCCCTTCAGGGCCCCGAGGTGGGGGCGGCCCAGCAGACGTGCGGCGCCCGAATGACTTCGCCGGGCTTTTTCCGGCCAATTCTCACGAGCGTTCTGCCCAAACCAGGATTGGTTTGGGCAGAACGCTCGTGAGAATTGGCCGGCGTAGGACAGCCCTGCGGACCGCCGTGCTCTCCATGGCCCAAGGCCCTTTCTCGCCCAGGGCATGTTGCTGCCGCCAAGAAATGGCTCGGAAAAGACGCGGCCCACCCCGGCACGCCGGCGCATTGGAGCGTTCCCGGAGCAGAGTTGAAGAACGGGTGGTGGCCTGGTGTGCGCCTCTGTCTTTCGGGTAGATGGGCCGGCCAAGGATGGGGATGACCTCATCTTGGTCATACAGGTTGATCTCACTCTGAGGGTTGTCCGAAGCACCAGAGGGGCCGATGGAGACTGCGTGGTTGGGAGATGCGTGGCTGCGGGTCTAAGGGTTTCCCATATGGAGGCCATGAGGGACAGGACCCCGGAAGCAGGTTGGGGAAGCAGGCGAGTGTTCCAGACCGGACTTCGTGATGGGCCTGGCCCCGTGGTAGAGCGCTGGGATGGGACCCCGGCAAGTCGAGGATCCACGGGCGTTGTCCTCGCTGCATTGCATCTTGTGGAGTGCCTCTTGGCGGCGATCGGGTGCGGGCACTCACAGTGCCATTCAGGGCCCCGAGGTAGGGACGGCCCAGCAGACGTCTGGCGCCCGAATGACTTCGCCGGGCTTCTTCCGGCCAATTCTCACGAGCGTTGTGCCCAAACCAGGATTGGTTTGGGCAGAACGCTCGTGAGAATTGGCCGGCGTAGGACAGCCCTGCGAACCGCCGTGCTCTCCATGGCCCAGGGCCCTTTCGCGCCCAGGGCATGTTGCTGCCGCCAAGAAATGGCTCGGAAAAGACGCGGCCCACCCCGGCACGCCGGCGCATTGGAGCGTTCCCGGAGCAGAGTTGAAGAACGGGTGGTGGCCTGGTGTGCGCCTCTGTCTTTCGGGTAGATGGGCCGGCCAAGGATGGGGATGACCTCATCTTGGTCATACAGGTTTATGTCACTCTGAGGGTTGTCTGAAGCACCAGAGGGGCCGATGGAGACTGCGTGGTTGGGAGATGCGTGGCTCGGGTCTAAGGGTTTCCGATATGGAGGCCATGAGGGACAGGACCCCGGAAGCAGGTTGGGGAAGCAGGCGAGTGTCCCAGACCGGACTTCGTGATGGGCCTGGCCCCATGGGAGAGCGCAGAGATGGGACGCCTGCAAGTCGAGGATCCATGGGCGTTGTCCTCGATGCATTCCATCTCGTGGAGTGCCCCATGGCGGAGATCGGGTGCGGGCACTCACCATGCCCTTCAGGGCCCCGAGGTGGGGGCGGCCCAGCAGACGTGCGGCGCCCGAATGACTTCGCCGGGCTTTTTCCGGCCAATTCTCACGAGCGTTCTGCCCAAACCAGGATTGGTTTGGGCAGAACGCTCGTGAGAATTGGCCGGCGTAGGACAGCCCTGCGGACCGCCGTGCTCTCCATGGCCCAAGGCCCTTTCTCCCCCAGGGCATGTTGCTGCCGCCAAGAAATGGCTCGGAAAAGACGCGGCCCACCCCGGCACGCCGGCGCATTGGAGCGTTCCCGGAGCAGAGTTGAAGAACGGGTGGTGGCCTGGTGTGCGCCTCTGTCTTTCGGGTAGATGGGCCGGCCAAGGATGGGGATGACCTCATCTTGGTCATACAGGTTGATCTCACTCTGAGGGTTGTCCGAAGCACCAGAGGGGCCGATGGAGACTGCGTGGTTGGGAGATGCGTGGCTGCGGGTCTAAGGGTTTCCCATATGGAGGCCATGAGGGACAGGACCCCGGAAGCAGGTTGGGGAAGCAGGCGAGTGTTCCAGACCGGACTTCGTGATGGGCCTGGCCCCGTGGTAGAGCTCACGGATGGAACCCCCGCAAGTCGAGGATCCACGGGCGTTGTCCTCGCTGCATTGCATCTTGTGGAGTGCCTCTTGGCGGCGATCGGGTGCGGGCACTCACAGTGCCATTCAGGGCCCCGAGGTAGGGACGGCCCAGCAGACGTCTGGCGCCCGAATGACTTCGCCGGGCTTCTTCCGGCCATTTCTCACGAGCGTTGTGCCCAAACCAGGATTGGTTTGGGCAGAACGCTCGTGAGAATTGGCCGGCGTAGGACAGCCCTGCGGACCGCCGTGCTCTCCATGGCCCAGGGCCCTTTCTCGCCGAGGGCATGTTGCTGCCGCCAAGAAATGGCTTGGAAAAGACGCGGCCAACCCCGGCACGACGGCGCATTGGAGCGTTCCCGGAGCAGAGTTGAAGAACGGGTGGTGGCCTGGTGTGCGCCTCTGTCTTTCCGGTAGATGGGCCGGCCAAGGATGGGGATGAACTCATCTTGGTCGTACAGTTTTATCTCACTCTGAGGGTTGTCCGAAGCACCAGAGGGGCCTATGGAGACTGCCTGGTTGGGAGATGCGTGGCTGCGGGTCTAAGGGTTTCTGATATGGAGGCCATGAGGGACAGGACCCCGGAAGCAGGTTGGGGAAGCAGGCGAGTGTCCCAGACCGGACTTCGTGATGGGCCTGGCCCCATGGTAGAGCGCATGGATGGGACCCCTGCAAGTCGAGGAACCACGGGCGTTGTCCTTGCTGCAATCTATCTCTTGGAGTGCCCCTTGGCAGCGATCAGGAGCGGGCACTCACCATGCCCTTCAAAGCCCCCAGGTGGGGGCGGCCGGGCAGACGTGCGGCGCCCGAATGACTTCGCCGGGCTTCTTCCGGCCAATTCTCACGAGCGTTTTCCCCAAACCAGGATTAGTTTGGGCAGAACGCTCGTGAGTATTGGCCGGCGTGGGACAGCCCTGTGGACCGCCCTGCTCTCCATAGCCCAGGGCCCTTTCTCGCCCAGGCCATGTTGCTGCCGCCAAGAAATTGCTCGGAAAAGACGCGGCCAACCCCGGCACGACAGCGCATTGGAGCGTTCCCGGAGCAGAGTTGAAGAACGGGTGGTGGCCTGGTGTGCGTCTCTGTCTTGCGGGTAGATGGGCCCGCCAAGGATGGGGATGACCTCATCTTGGTCGTACAGGTTTATCTCACTCTGAGGGTTGTCCGAAGCACCAGAGGGGCCGATGGAGACGGCGTGGTTGGGAGATGCGTTGCTGCAGGTCTAAGGGATTCCGGTATGGAGGCCATGAGGGACAGGACCCCGGAAGCATGTTGGGGAAGCAGGGAGTGTCGCAGTCCGGACTTCGGGATGGGCCTGGCCCCATGGGAGAGTGCAGGGATGGGACCCCTGCAAGTCGAGGATACACGGGCGGTGTCCTCGCTGCATTACATCTCGCGAAGTGCCCCTTGGCGGATATCGGGTGCGGGCACTCACCATGCCCTTCAAGGCCCCGAGGTGGGGGCCGAACAGCAGACGTGCGGCGCCCGAATGACTTCGCCGGGCTTCATCCAGGCAATTCTCACGAGCGTTCTGCCCAAACCAATCCTGGTTTGGGCAGAAGGCTCGTGAGAATTGGCCGGCGTAGGACAGCCCTGCGGACCGCCGTGCTCTCAATGGCCCAGGGCCCTTTCTCTCCCAGGGCATGTTGCTGTCGCCAAGAAATGGCTCGGAAAAGACGCAGCCCACCCCGGCACGCCGGCGCATTGGAGCGTTCCCGGAGCAGAGTTGAAGAACGGGTGGTGGCCTGGTGTGCGCCTCTGTCTTTCGGGTAGATGGGCCGGCCAAGGATGGGGATGACCTCATCTTGGTCATACAGGTTGATCTCACTCTGACGGTTGTCCGAAGCACCAGAGGGGCCGATGGAGACTGCGTGGTTGGGAGATGCGTGGCTGCGGGTCTAAGGGTTTCCCATATGGATGCCATGAGTGACAGGACCCCGGAAGCAGGTTGGGGAAGCAGGCGAGTGTTCCAGACCGGACTTCGTGATGGGCCTGGCCCCGTGGTAGAGCACAGGGATGGGACCCCGGGAAGTCGAGGATCCACGGGCGTCGTCCTCGCTGCATTCCATCTTCTGGAGTGCCTCTTGGCGGCGATCGGGTGCGGGCACTCACAGTGCCCTTCAGGGCCCCGAGGTGGGGGCGGCCCAGCAGACGTGCTGCGCCCGAATGACTTCGCCGGGCTTTTTCCGGCCAATTTTCACGAGCGTTCTGCCCAAACCAATCCTGGTTTGGGCAGAACGCTCGTGAGAATTGGCCGGCGTAGGACAGCCATGCGGACCGCCGTGCTCTCCATGGCCCAAGGCCCTTTCTCGCCCAGGGCATGTTGCTGCCGCCAAGAAATGGCTCGGAAAAGACGCGGCCCACCCCGGCACGCCGGCGCATTGGAGCGTTCCCGGAGTAGAATTGAAGAACGGGTGGTGGCCAGGTGTGGGCCTCTGTCTTTCGGGTAGATGGGCCGGCCAAGGATGGGGATGGCCTCATCTTGGTCATACAGGTTGATCTCACTGTGAGGGTTGTCCGAAGCACCAGAGGGGCCGATGGAGACTGCTTGGTTGGGAGATGCGTGGCTGCGGGTCTAAGGGTTTCCCATATGGAGGCCATGAGGGACAGGACCCCGGAAGCAGGTTGGGGAAGCAGGCGAGTGTTCCAGATCGGACTTCGTGATGGGCCTGGCCCCGTGGTAGAGCTCACGGATGGAACCCCCGCAAATCGAGGATCCACGGCCGTTGTCCTCACTGCATTCCATCTTGTGGAGTGCCTCTTGGCGGCGATCGGGTGCGGGCACTCACAGTGCCCTTCAGGGCCCCGAGGTGGGGGCGGCCCAGCAGACGTGCAGCGCCCGAATGATTTCGCCGGGCTTTTTCCGGCCAATTCTCATGAGCGTTCTCCCCAAACCAGGATTGGTTTGGGCAGAACGCTCGTGAGAATTGGCCGGCGTAGGACAGCCCTGCGGACCGCCGTGCTCTCCATGGCCCAGGGCCCTTTCTCGCCCAGGGCATGTTGCTGCCGCCAAGAAATGGCTCGGAAAAGACGCGGCCCACCCCGGCACGCCGGCGCATTAGAGCGTTCATGGAGCAGAGTTGAAGAACGGGTGGTGGCCTGGTGTGCGCCTCTGTCTTTCGGGAAGAAGGGCCGGCCAAGCATGGGGATGACCTCATCTTGGTCATACAGGTTTATCTCACTCTGAGGGTTGTCCGAAGCACCAGAGGGGCCGATGGAGACTGCGTGGTTGGGAGATGCGTGGCTGCGGGTCTAAGGGTTTCCCATATGGAGGCCATGAGGGACAGGACCCCGGAAGTAGGTTGGGGAAGCAGGCGAGTGTTCCAGATCGGACTTCGTGATGGGCCTGGCCCCGTGGTAGAGCTCACGGATGGAACCCCCGCAAGTTGAGGATCCACGGGCGTTGTCCTCGCTGCATTGCATCTTGTGGAGTGCCTCTTGGCAGCGATCGGGTGCGGGCACTCACAGTGCCCTTCAGGGCCCCGAGGTCGGGGCGGCCCAGCAGACGTGCGGCGCCCGAATGTCTTCGCCGAGCTTTTTCCGGCCAATTCTCACGAGCGTTCTGCCCAAACCAGGATTGGTTTGGGAAGAACGCTCGTGAGAATTGGCTGGCGTAGGACAGCCCTGCGGACCGCCGTGCTCTCAATGGCCCAGGGACCTTTCTCGCCCAGGGCATGTTGCTGCCGCCAAGAAATGGCTCGGAAAAGACGTGGCCACCCCGGCACGCCTGCGCATTGGAGCGTTCCCGGAGCAGAGTTGAAGAATGGGTGGTAGCCTGGTGTGCGCCTCTGTCTTTCGGGTAGATGGGCCGGCCAAGGATGGGGATGACCTCATCTTGGTCATACAGGTTGATCTCACTCTGAGGTTTGTCCGAAGCACCAGAGGGGCCGATGGAGACTGCGTGGTTGGGAGATGCGTGGCTGCGGGTCTAAGGGTTTCCCATATGGAGGCCATGAGGGACAGGACCCCGGAAGCAGGTTGGGGAAGCAGGCAAGTGTTCCAGACCGGACTTCGTGATGGGCCTGGCCCCGTGGTAGAGCGCTGGGATGGGACCCCGGCAAGTCGAGGTTCCACGGCCGTTGTCCTCGCTGCATTCCATCTTGTGGAGTGCCTCTTGGAGGCGATCGGGTGCGGGCACTCACAGTGCCCTTCAGGGCCCCGAGGTGGGGGAGGCCGAGCAGACGTGCGGCTCCCGAATGACTTCGCCGGGCTTTTTCCGGCCAATTTTCACGAGTGTTCTGCCCAAACCAGGATTGGTTTGGGCAGAACGCTCGTGAGAATTGGCCGGCGTAGGACAGCCCTGCGTACCGCCGTGCTCTCCATGGCCCAGGGCCCTGTCTCGCCCAGGGCATGTTGCTGCCGCCAAGAAATGGCTCGGAAAAGACGCGGCCCACCCCGGCACGCCGGCGCATTGGAGCGTTCCCGGAGCAGAGTTGAAGAACGGGTGGTGGCCTGCTGTGCGCCACTGTCTTTCGGGTAGATGGGCCGGCCAAGGATGGGGATGACCTCATCTTGGTCATACAGGTTGATCTCACTCTGAGGGTTGTCCGAAGCACCAGAGGGGCCTATGGAGACTGCGTGGTTGGGAGATGCGTGGCTGCGGGTCTAAGGGTTTCACATATGGAGGCCATGAGGGACAGGACCCCGGAAGCAAGTTGGGGAAGCAGGCGAGTGTTCCAGACCGGACTTCGTGATGGGCCTGGCCCCGTGGTAGAGCGCTGGGATGGGACCCCGGCAAGTCGAGGATCCACGGGCGTTGTCCTCGCTGCATTCCATCTTGTGGAGTGCCTCTTGGCAGCGATCGGGTGCGGGCACTCACAGTGCCCTTCAGGGCCCCGAGGTGGGGGCGGCCCAGCAGACGTGCGGCGCCCGAATGACTTCGCCGGGCTTTTTCCGGCCAATTCTCACGAGCGTTCTGCCCAAACCAGGATTGGTTTGGGAAGAACGCTCGTGAGAATTGGCCGGCGTAGGACAGCCCTGCGGACCGCCGTGCTCTCCATGGCCCAGGGCCCTTTCTCGCCCAGGGCATGTTGCTGCCGCCAAGAAATGGCTCGGAAAAGACGCGGCCCACCCCGGCACGCCGGCGCATTGGAGCGTTCCCGGAGCAGAGTTGAAGAACGGGTGGTGGCCTGGTGTGCGCCTCTGTCTTTCGGGTAGAAGGGCCGGCCAAGGATGGGGATGACCTCATCTTGGTCATACAGGTTTATATCACTCTGAGGGTTGTCCGAAGCACCAGAGGGGCCGATGGAGACTGCGTGGTTGGTAGATGCGTGGCTGCGGGTCTAAGGGTTTCCCATATGGAGGCCATGAGGGACAGGACCCCGGAAGCAGGTTGGGGAAGCAGGCGAGTGTTCCAGATCGGACTTCGTGATGGGCCTGGCCCCGTGGTAGAGCTCACGGATGGAACCCCCGCAAGTCGAGGATCCACGGGCGTTGTCCTCGCTGCATTCCATCTTGTTGAGTGCCTCTTGGCGGCAATCGGGTGCGGGCACTCACAGTGCCCTTCAGGGCCCCGAGGTGGGGGCGGCCCAGCAGACGTGCGGCGCCCGAATGACTTCGCCGGGCTTTTTCCGGCCAATTCTCACGAGCGTTCTGCCCAAACCAGGATTGGTTTGGGAAGAACGCTCGTGAGAATTGGCCGGCGTAGGACAGCCCTGCGGACCGCCGTGCTCTCCATGGCCCAGGGCCCTTTCTCGCCCAGGGCATGATGCTGCCGCCAAGAAATGGCTCGGAAAAGACGCGGCCCACCCCGGCACGCCGGCGCATTGGAGCGTTCCCGGAGCAGAGTTGAAGAACGGGTGGTGGCCTGGTGTGCGCCTCTGTCTTTCGGGTAGAAGGGCCGGCCAAGGATGGGGATGACCTCATCTTGGTCATACAGGTTTATATCACTCTGAGGGTTGTCCGAAGCACCAGAGGGGCCGATGGAGACTGCGTGGTTGGTAGATGCGTGGCTGCGGGTCTAAGGGTTTCCCATTTGGAGGCCATGAGGGACAGGACCCCGGACGCAGGTTGGGGAAGCAGGCGAGTGTTCCAGATCGGACTTCGTGATGGGCCTGGCACCGTGGTAGAACTCACGGATGGAACCCCCGCAAGTCGAGGATCCACGGGCGTTGTCCTCGCTGCATTCCATCTTGTGGAGTGCCTCTTGGCTGCGATCGGGTGCGGGCACTCACAGTGCCCTTCAGGGCCCCGAGGTGGGGGCGGCCCAGCAGACGTGCGGCGCCCGAATGACTTCGCCGGGCTTTTTCCGGCCAATTCTCACGAGCGTTCTTCCCAAACCAGGATTGGTTTGGGCAAAACGCTCGTGAGAATTGGCCGGCCTAGGACAGCCCTGCGGACCGCCGTGCTCTCCATGGCCCAGGGCCCTTTCTCGCCCAGGGCATGTTGCTGCCGCCAAGAAATGGCTCGGAAAAGACGCGGCCCAACCCGGCACGCCGGCGCATTGGAGCGTTCCCGGAGCAGAGTTGAAGAACGGGTGGTGGCCTGGTGTGCGCCTCTGTCTTTCGGGTAGATGGGCCGGCCAAGAATGGGGATGACCTCATCTTGGTCATACAGGTTGATCTCACTCTGAGGGTTGACCGAAGCACCAGAGGGGCCGATGGAGACTGCGTGGTTGGGAGATGCGTGGCTGCGGGTCTAAGGGTTTCCCATATGGAGGCCATGAGGGACAGGACCCCGGAAGCAGGTTGGGGAAGCAGGCGAGTGTTCCAGACCGGACTTCGTGATGGGCCTGGCCCCGTGGTAGAGCGCTGGGATGGGACCCCGGCAAGTCGAGGATCCACGGGCGTTGTCCTCGCTGCATTCCATCTTGTGGAGTGCCTCTTGGCGGCGATCGGGTGCGGGCACTCACAGTGCCCTTCAGGGCCCCGAGGTGGGGGCGGCCCAGCAGACGTGCGGCGCCCGAATGACTTCGCCGGGATTCTTCCGGCCAATTTTCACGAGCGTTGTGCCCAAACCATGATTGGTTTGGGCAGAACGCTCGTGAGAATTGGCCGGCGTAGGACAGCCCTGCGTACCGCCGTGCTCTCCATGGCCCAGGGCCCTTTCTCGCCCAGGGCATGTTGCTGCCGCCAAGAAATGGCTCGGAAAAGACGCGGCCCACCCCGGCACGCCGGCGCATTGGAGCGTTCCCGGAGCAGAGTTGAAGAACGGGTGGTGGCCTGCTGTGCGCCACTGTCTTTCGGGTAGATGGGCCGGCCAAGGATGGGGATGACCTCATCTTGGTCATACAGGTTGATCTCACTCTGAGGGTTGTCCGAAGCACCAGAGGGGCCTATGGAGACTGCGTGGTTGGGAGATGCGTGGCTGCGGGTCTAAGGGTTTCCCATATGGAGGCCATGAGGGACAGGACCCCGGAAGCAAGTTGGGGAAGCAGGCGAGTGTTCCAGACCGGACTTCGTGATGGGCCTGGCCCCGTGGTAGAGCGCTGGGATGGGACCCAGGCAAGTCGAGGATCCACGGGCGTTGTCCTCGCTGCATTCCATCTTGTGGAGTGCCTCTTGGCAGCGATCGGGTGCGGGCACTCACAGTGCCCTTCAGGGCCCCGAGGTGGGGGCGGCCCAGCAGACGTGCGGCGCCCGAATGACTTCGCCGGGATTCTTCCGGCCAATTCTCACGAGCGTTCTGCCCAAACCAGGATTGGTTTGGGCAGAACGCTCGTGAGAATTGGCCGGCGTAGGACAGCCCTGCGGACCGCCGTGCTCTCCATGGCCCAGGGCCCTTTCTCGCCGAGGGCATGTTGCTGCCGCCAAGAAATGGCTCGGAAAAGACGCGGCCCACCCCGGCACGCCGGCGCATTGGAGCGTTCATGGAGCAGAGTTGAAGAACGGGTGGTGGCCTGGTGTGTGCCTCTGTCTTTCGGGTAGAAGGGCCGGCCAAGGATGGGGATGACCTCATCTTGGTCATACAGGTTGATCTCACTCTGAGGGTTGTCCGAAGCACCAGAGGGGCCGATGGAGACTGCGTGGTTGGGAGATGCGTGGCTGCGGGTCTAAGGGTTTCCCATATGGAGGCCATGAGGGACAGGACCCCGGAAGCAGGTTGGGGAAGCAGGCGAGTGTTCCAGATCGGACTTCGTGATGGGCCTGGCCCCGTGGTAGAGCTCACGGATGGAACCCCCGCAAGTCGAGGATCCACGGGCGTTGTCCTCGCTGCATTCCATCTTGTGGAGTGCCTCTTGGCGGCAATCGGGTGCGGGCACTCACAGTGCCCTTCAGGGCCCCGAGGTGGGGGCGGCCCAGCAGACGTGCGGCGCCCGAATGACTTCGCCGGGCTTTTTCCGGCCAATTCTCACGAGCGTTCTGCCCAAACCAGGATTGGTTTGGGAAGAACGCTCGTGAGAATTGGCCGGCGTAGGACAGCCCTGCGGACCGCCGTGCTCTCCATGGCCCAGGGCCCTTTCTCGCCCAGGGCATGTTGCTGCCGCCAAGAAATGGCTCGGAAAAGACGCGGCCCACCCCGGCACGCCGGCGCATTGGAGCGTTCCCGGAGCAGAGTTGAAGAATGGGTGGTGGCCTGGTGTGCGCCTCTGTCTTTCGGGTAGATGGGCCGGCCAAGGATGGGGATGACCTCATCTTGGTCATACAGGTTTATGTCACTCTGATGGTTGTCTGAAGCACCAGAGGGGCCGATGGAGACTGCGTGGTTGGGAGATGCGTGGCTCGGGTCTAAGGGTTTCCGATATGGAGGCCATGAGGGACAGGACCCCGGAATCAGGTTGGGGAAGCAGGCGAGTGTTCCAGACCGGACTTCGTGATGGGACTGGCACCGTGGTAGAGTGCAAGGATGGGACCCCGGCAAGTCGAGGATCCACGGGCGTTATCCTTGCTGCATTCCATCTTGTGGTGTGCCTCCTTGCGGCGATCGGGTGCGGGCACTCACAGTGCCCTTCAGGGCCCCGAGGTGGGGGCGGCCCAGCAGACGTGCGACGCCCGAATGTCTTCGCCGGGCTTTTTCCGGCCAATTCTCACGAGCGTTCTGCCCAAACCAGGATTGGTTTGGGCAGAACGCTCGTGAGAATTGGCCGGCTTAGGACAGCCCTGCGGACCGCCGTGCTCTCCATGGCCCAGGGCCCTTTCTCGCACAGGGCATGTTGCTGCCACCAAGAAATGGCTCGGAAAAGACGCGGCCCACCCCGGCACGCCGGCTCATTGGAGCGTTCCCGGAGCAGAGTTGAAGAACGGGTGGTGGCCTGGTGTGCGCCTCTGTCTTTCGGGTAGATTGGCCGGCCAAGGATGGGGATGACCTCATCTTGGTCATACAGGTTGATCTCACTCTGAGGGTTGTCCGAAGCACCAGAGGGGCCGATGGAGACTGCGTGGTTGGGAGATGCGTGGCTGCGGGTCTAAGGGTTTCCCATATGGAGGCCATGAGGGACAGGACCCCGGAAGCAGGTTGGGGAAGCAGGCGAGTGTTCCAGACCGGACTTCGTGATGGGCCTGGCCCCGTGGTAGAGCGCTGGGATGGGACCCCGGCAAGTCGAGGATCCACGGGCGTTGTCCTTGCTGCATTCCATCTTTGGAGTGCCTCTTGGCGGCGATCGGGTGCGGGCACTCACAGTGCCCTTCAGGGCCCCGAGGTGGGGGCGGCCCAGCAGACGTGCGGCGCCCGAATGACTTCGCAGGGATTCTTCGGGCCAATTGTCACGAGCGTTCTGCCCAAACCAGGATTGGTTTGGGAAGAACGCTCGTGAGAATTGGCCGGCGTAGGACAGCCCTGCGGACCGCCGTGCTCTCCATGGCCCAGGGTCCTTTCTCGCCCAGGGCATGTTGCTGCCGCCAAGAAATGGCTCGGAAAAGACGCGGCCCACCCCGGCACGCCGGCGCATTGGAGCGTTCCCGGAGCAGAGTTGAAGAACGGGTGGTGGCCTGGTGTGCGCCTCTGTCTTTCGGGTAGATGGGCCGGCCAAGGATGGGGATGACCTCATCTTGGTCATACAGGTTTATGTCACTCTGAGGGTTGTCTGAAGCACCAGAGGGGCCTATGGAGACTGCGTGGTTGGGACATGCGTGGCTGCGGGTCTAAGGGTTTCCCATATGGAGGCCATGAGGGACAGGACCCCGGAAGGAGGTTGGGGAAGCAGGCGAGTGTTCCAGACCGGACTTCGAGATGGGCCTGGCCCCGTGGTAGAGCGCTGGGATGGGACCCCGGCAAGTCGAGGATCCACGGGTGTTGTCCTCGCTGCATTCTATCTTGTGGAGTGCCTCTTGGCGGCGATCGGGTGCGGGCACTCGCAGTGCCCTTCAGGGCCCCGAGGTGGGGGCGGCCCAGCAGCCGTGCGGCTCCCGAATGACTTCGCCGGGCTTTTTCCGGCCAATTTTCACGAGCGTTGTGCCCAAACCAGGATTGGTTTGTGCAGAACGCTCGTGAGAATTGGCCAGCGTAGGACAGCCCTGCGAACCGCCGTGCTCTCCATGGCCCAGGGCCCTTTCTCGCCCAGGGCATGTTGCTGCCGCCAAGAAATGGCTCGGAAAAGACGCGGCCCACCCCGGCACGCCGGCGCATTGGAGCGTTCCCGGAGCAGAGTTGAAGAACGGGTGGTGGCCTGGTATGCGCCTCTGTCTTTCGGGTAGATGGGCCGGCCAAGGATGGGGATGACCTCATCTTGGTCATACAGGTTTATGTCACTCTGAGGGTTGTCTGAAGCACCAGAGGGGCCGATGGAGACTGCGTGGTTGGGATATGCGTGGCTCGGGTCTAAGGGTTTCCGATATGGAGGCCATGAGGGACAGGACCCCGGAATCAGGTTGGGGAAGCAGGCGAGTGTTCCAGACCGGACTTCGTGATGGGACTGGCACCGTGGTAGAGTGCAAGGTTGGGACCCCGGCAAGTCGAGGATCCACGGGCGTTGTCCTCGATGCATTCCATCTCGTGGAGTGCCCCATGGCGGAGATCGGGTGCGGTCACTCACCATGCCCTTCAAGGCCCCGAGGTAGGGACGGCCCAGCAGACGTCTGGCGCCCGAATGACTTCGCCGGGCTTCTTCCGGACAATTCTCACGAACGTTGTGCCCAAACCAGGATTGGTTTGGGCAGAACGCTCGTGAGAATTGGCCGGCGTAGGACAGCCCTGCGGACCGCCGTGCTCTCCATGGCCCAGGGCCCTTTCTCGCCGAGGGCATGATGCTGCCGCCAAGAAATGGCTCGGAAAAGACGCGGCCAACCCCGGCACGACGGCGCATTGGAGCGTTCCCGGAGCAGAGTTGAAGAACGGGTGGTGGCCTGGTGTGCGCCTCTGTCTTTCCGGTAGATGGGCCGGCCAAGGATGGGGATGAACTCATCTTGGTCGTACAGTTTTATCTCACTCTGAGGGTTGTCCGAAGCACCAGAGGGGCCGATGGAGACTGCCTGGTTGGGAGATGCGTGGCTGCGGGTCTAAGGGTTTCCCATATGGAGGCCATGAGGGACAGGACCCCGGAAGCAGGTTGGGGAAGCAGGCGAGTGTTCCAGATCGGACTTCGTGATGGGCCTGGCCCCGTGGTAGAGCTCACGGATGGAACCCCCGCAAGTCGAGGATCCACGGGCGTTGTCCTCGCTGCATTCCATCTTGTGGAGTGCCTCTTGGCGGCAATCGGGTGCGGGCACTCACAGTGCCCTTCAGGGCCCCGAGGTGGGGGCGGCCCAGCAGACGTGCGGCGCCCGAATGACTTCGCCGGGCTTTTTCCGGCCAATTCTCACGAGCGTTCTGCCCAAACCAGGATTGGTTTGGGAAGAACGCTCGTGAGAATTGGCCGGCGTAGGACAGCCCTGCGGACCGCCGTGCTCTCCATGGCCCAGGGCCCTTTCTCGCCCAGGGCATGTTGCTGCCGCCAAGAAATGGCTCGGAAAAGACGCGGCCCACCCCGGCACGCCGGCGCATTGGAGCGTTCCCGGAGCAGAGTTGAAGAACGGGTGGTGGCCTGGTGTGCGCCTCTGTCTTTCGGGTAGAAGGGCCGGCCAAGGATGGGGATGACCTCATCTTGGTCATACAGGTTTATATCACTCTGAGGGTTGTCCGAAGCACCAGAGGGGCCGATGGAGACTGCGTGGTTGGTAGATGCGTGGCTGCGGGTCTAAGGGTTTCCCATATGGAGGCCATGAGGGACAGGACCCCGGAAGCAGGTTGGGGAAGCAGGCGAGTGTTCCAGATCGGACTTCGTGATGGGCCTGGCACCGTGGTAGAACTCACGGATGGAACCCCCGCAAGTCGAGGATCCACGGGCGTTGTCCTCGCTGCATTCCATCTTGTGGAGTGCCTCTTGGCTGCGATCGGGTGCGGGCACTCACAGTGCCCTTCAGGGCCCCGAGGTGGGGGCGGCCCAGCAGACGTGCGGCGCCCGAATGACTTCGCCGGGCTTCTTCCGGCCAATTCTCACGAGCGTTCTGCCCAAACCAGGATTGGTTTGGGCAGAACGCTCGTGAGAATTGGCCGGCGTAGGACAGCCCTGCGGACCGCCGTGCTCTCCATGGCCCAGGGCCCTTTCTCGCCCAGGGCATGTTGCTGCCGCCAAGAAATGGCTCAGAAAAGACGCGGCCAACCCCGGCACGATGGCGCATTGGAGCGTTCCCGGAGCAGAGTTGAAGAACGGGTGGTGGCCTGGTGTGCGCCTCTGTCTTTCGGGTAGATGGGCGGGCCAAGGATGGGGATGACCTCATCTTGGTCGTACAGGTTTATCTCACTCTGAGGGTAGTCCGAATTACCAGAGGGGCCGATGGAGACTGCGTGGTTGGGAGATGCATGGCTGCGGGTCTAAGGGTTTCCGATATGGAGGCCATGAGGGACTGGACCCCGGAAGCAGGTTGGGGAAGCAGGCGAATGTCCCAGACCGGACTTCGTGATGGGCCTGGCCCCATGGGAGAGCGCAGGGATGGGACCCCTGCAAGTCGAGGATCCACGGGCGTTGTCCTCGCTACATTACTTCTTGTATAGTGCCTCTTGGCGGCGATCCGGCGCGGGCACTCACAAGGCCTTTCAAGGCCCCAGGGGGTGGTGGGCTACCCAGTAGACGTGCGGCGCCCGTATGAATTCGCCGGGCTTTTTCCTGCCAATTCTCACGAGCGTTCTGCCCAAACCAGGACTGGTTTGGGTAGAACGCTCGTGAGAATTGTCCGGCGTAGGACAGCCCTGCGGACCGCCGTGCTCTCCATGGCCCAGGGCCCTTTCTCCCCCATGGCATGTTGCTGCCGCCAAGAAATTGCACAGAAAAGACACGCCCTTCCACGGGCTCGCCGGCGTAGTGTAGCGTTCCCGGAGCAGAGTTGAAGAACGGGTTGTGGCCTGGTGTGGGCCTCTGTCTTTCGGGTAGATGGGGCGGCCATAGATGGGGATGACCTCATTTTGGTCATACAGGTTTATCTCAATCTGAGGGTTGTCTGAATCACCAGGAGGCGGCGATGGAGACTGCGTGGTTGGGAAATGCGTGCCTGCGGGACTAAGGGTTTCCGATATGGAGGCCATGAGGGACAGGACCCCGGAAGCTGAAGGTTGGGGAAGCAGGCGAGCGTTCCAGACCGGACTTCGTGATGGGCCTGGCCCCATGGTAGAGCGCAGGGATGGAACCCCTGCAAGTCGAGGATCCACGGGTATTGTCCTCGCTACATTACTTCTTGTGGAGTGCCTCTTGGCGTCGATCTGGCGCGGGCACTCACAATGCCCTTCAAGGCCCCGGGGGGGGGGCGACCCAGCAGACGTGCGGCGCCCGTATGACTTCGCCGGGCTTTTCCCGGCCAATTCTCACGAGCGTTCTGCCCAAACCAGGATTGGTTTGGGCAGAACGCTCGTGAGAATTGGCCGGCGTCGGGCTGCCCTGTGGACCGCCGTGCTCTCCATGGCCCAGGGCCCTTTCTCGCCCAGGGCATGTTGCTGCTGCGAGGATAAGGCTCGGAAAAGACGCGGCCCACCAGGCACGCCGGCGCATTGGAGCGTTCCCGGAGCAGAGTTGAAGAACGGGTGGTGGCCTGGTGTGCGCCTCTGTCTTTCGGGTAGATTGGCCGGCCAAGGATGGGGATGACCTCATCTTGGTCATACAGGTTTATCTCACTCTGAGGGTTGTCCGAAGCACCAGAGGGGCCGATGGAGACTGCGTGGTTGGGAGATGCGTGGCTGCGGGTCTAAGGGTTTCCGATATGGAGGCCATGAGGGACACGACCCCGGAAGCTGAAGGTTGGGGAAGCAGGCGAGCGTTCCAGACCGGACTTCGTGATGGGCCTGGCCCCATGGTAGAGCGCAGGGATTGGACCCCTGCAAGTCTAGGATCCCCGGGCGTTGTCCTCGCTAATTCCTTCTTGTGGAGTGCCTCTTGGCGGCGATCGGGCGCGGGCACTCACAAGGCCCTTCAAGGCCCCAGGGGGTGGTGGGCTACCCAGTAGACGTGCGGCGCCCGTATGAATTCGCCGAGCTTTTTCCTACCAATTCTCACGAGCGTTCTGCCCAAACCAGGATTCGTTTGGGAAGAACGCTCGTGAGAATTGGCCCGTGTAGGACAGCCCTGCGGACCGCCGTGCTCTCCATGGCCCAAGTCCCTTACTCCCCTAGGGCATGTTGCTGCCGCTAAGAAATTGCACGGAAAAGACGCGCCCTTCCCCGGGCTCGCCGGCGTAGTGTAGCGTTCCCGGAGCAGAGTGGAAGAACGGGTGGTGGCCTGGTGTGCGCCTCTGTCTTTCGGGTAGATGGCGCGGCCAAAGTGGGGATGACCTCACCTTGGCATACATATTTGTCTCACTCTGAGGTTTGTCTGAAGCACCAGGAGGCGCCGATGGAGACTGCGTGGTTGGGAGATGCGTGCCCGCGGGACTAAGGGTTCAGATATGGAGGCCATGAGGGACCGGACCCCGGAGCTGAATGTTGGGGAAGCAGGCGAGCGTTCCAGACCGGACTTCATGATAGGCCTGGCCCCATGGTAGAGCGCAGGGATGGGACCCCTGCAAGTGAAGGATCCACAAGCATTGTCCTCGCTACATTCCTTCTTGTGGAGTGCCTCTTGGCGGCGATCGGGCGCGGGCACTCACAATGCCCTTCATGGCCCCGGGGGGGGGGGCGACCCAGCAGACGTGCGGCGCCCGAATGACTTCGCCGGGCTCTTTTAGGCCAATTCTCACGAGCGTTCTGACCAAAGCAGGATTGGTTTGGGCAGAACGCTCGTGAGAATTGGCCGGCGTAGGGCAGCCCTGCGGACCGCCCTGCTCTCCATGGCACAGGGCCCTTACTCGCCCACGGCATGTTGCTGCCGCCAGAAATGGATCGGAAAAGACCCTGCCCACCCTGGCACGCCGGCGCATTGGAGCGTTCCCGTAGCAGAGTTGAAGAACGTGTGGTTGCCTGGTGTGCGCCTCCGTCTTTCGGGTAGATGGGCCGGCCAAGGATGGGGATGACCTCATCTTGGTCATACAGGTTTATCTCACTCTGAGGGTTGTCCGAAGCACCAGAGGGGCCGATGGAGACTGCGTGGTTGAGAGATGCGTGGCTGCAGGTCTAAGGGTTTCCCATATGGAGGCCATGAGGGACAGGACCCCGGAAGCTGAAGGTTGGGGAAGCAGGCGAGCGTTCCCGACTGTATTTCGTGATGGTCCTGGCCCCATGGTAGAGCGCAGGGATGGGACCCCTGCAAGTCGAGGATCCACGGGCATTGTCCTCGCTGCATTGCATCTTTTGGAGTGCCTCTTGGCGGCGATTGGTTGCAGGCACTCACAATGCCCTTCATGGCCCGGAGGGGGGGGCGGCCCAGCAGACGTGCGGCGCCCGAATGACTTTGCCGGGCGTTTTCCGGCCAATTCTCACGAGCGTTCTGCCCAAACCAGGAATCTTCCCGAACATTTTATATGTTTATAAAAAATTAAAAAATTTAAAAAATCATTAAAAAAAAAAAGAAACAAGGTTGGTGGGAGAGCGACCTGGGGTCCTGGGCTCGGCCGTCATCAGCTCCCAGGCCCCGGGCCGCCCTGTCAGGCAGGTGCTGCGTGCTCGGGCACAGGGACCGGGAGCCCCTTATCCAGGCTTTGACTTATTTCACTCAGCATGATCTCCTCCAGTCCCATCCATGTCAATAAAAAAAGTTGGGTATTCATCCTTTCTGATGACTGAGGACTATTCCATTGTGTATAGGAACCAGTTGCTTTCCTGTACACTAAGAATGTAACTGTAGAAAGAGAAATTAGAGAATCAATTCCATTTACAATACCTAAGATACCTGGGAATAAACTTAACCAAAAAGGTAAAGGATCTGTCTCGTGAAAGACATGTAAGAGCATCCCATCAGAAAGGATGAATACCCCTTTTTTTATCGACATGGATGTTTTATAAACATATATTTTTATCTCCAGGGGTACAGGTCTGTGAATCACCAGGCTTACACACTTCACAGCACTCACCAAAGCACATACCCTCCCCAATGTCCATAACCCCACCTCCTTCTCCCAACCCCCCTCCCCCCAGTAACCCTCAGTTTGTTTTGTGAGATTAAGAGTCACTTATGGTTTGTCTCCCTCCCAGTCCCATGTTGTTTCATTGATTCTTCTCCTACCCACTTAAGCCCCCATGTTGCATCTCCACTTCCTCATATCAGAGAGATCCGTCCATCCTGCTGGAATAGTAGAGGGGCGTCCTCAGAGAGCTCCCCTCCCTGTCTTCCTCTCAGGTCTGCTGGTCACCAGGAGAGGGAATTGGAAGAATACATACTGTGAAAATGTCCGTGCTCCCCAGAGCAATGTGCACTTTCAATGCCATCCTGATCAAAATATCAACAGCATTTTTCATAGAGCTGGAACAAGCAACCCTAACTTGTAAGGAACCAGAAAGACCTCGAATTGCTAAGGAAATGTCGAAAAAGAAACCAAAGCTGGGGGCATCACGTTGCCTGACTTCCAGCTCTATTACAAAGCTGTGATCACCAAGACAGCATGGTACTGGCACATAAAACAGACACATAGACCAGTGGAACAGAGTAGAGAGCCCAGATATGGACCCTCAATGCTATGGTCAAATACATCTTGAACCCTGCATCTCTCTCTCTCTCTCTCTCTCTCACACACACACACACACACACACACACACACACAAGGGGCCCCCAGTGATGAGGGACCCTAGCGGCCAGTTACTGGTGGGGCTTAACCACTTTAGGCCAAACAAAGGGAAAGGGTGGTTGAGGACAGCTAAGGAAGGAAGTCAGGGAAGTAGTTGTGAAGAGGGCTGCATAGTTAGGTTTGTTACCCAGATTTAAGTTGATGACTTCCCCATTGACAGAAGGTGTGAAGATTCCTCCAGGAGTTCAGGGAGGAAGGCCCTTTTAGAAATGTGATTTTGCTTTGCAAAAGGGAGACTTTGCCTGTTATTGAATCCTCAACAGGCCTTAGCTCAAAATAATCCACATGCCAAAGAGGCCTCTCTTGGAGGTGACCTCTGGTACTCTCCAGCATGATTAACTCTGCATAGAATAGGAGCCTGGCTCCACAGTGGCCAGGGGGTGCAGTGTGAACTGGGCTCTGTGCACCCGTGTCTACTCATGATTCAGTGAGGCCGTCGGAAGGAGCTGCTGTCCCTACTTGAGTAGGCAGCTAAAACCGAGTTCTTGAAGGCCATCCCTCAAAGGCTTCCAACTCAAGTGCTGTACTTGAGTTGGGCAGGTACGTGCCTGTCCTCATGGGACCTAAATCTTACAGGCTTCAAGCATTGAGGAGGGACCAATTCACAATCCAGTTCACAATCCCTACCTTCCTCCTCAATCATTGGGTTCCTGGTGTGACCCTTCTCCCACAGCGTCCCAGCCTCATGATGGGATTTCAGAATATAGGTGGGGTTCACTGGGGTGAGGTCTGGAGCCAAGAATGAACTCTTGAGACATCTTTGGTGCAAAATGGTGGGTCTACATGTCTGTTTTTGTGCCGGTACCAAGCACAGGGACAGGACCTGTGGGCAGAAAGAGCAGCTGCCCTGGGGTTTCCAGGGCTGGTGATTATATACTATGGGGCTGGGGAGGTAAGGAAGAGGGGGGTTTCAAAAGGATTTTCCTGTGTTAAAGAAGACTTGCAGGACGCTGGGAGGCCTTGCCATTGTCAAGTTAAGGTTGTTTCCCCCTCTAGCAAGGCATTAACAAGAAGACAGTAGGAAGCTTCCTGGAGAAACACTGCACTCTGCCTGCTTCAAGAATCTGTCATGGGCTGTAGGTTCCAAGGACATTTAACTGTATCTACATTTCCTTCTGGAAGCTAAGCCATTGACAGAAATACTTTGTTCTTGTGGATCGCTAAGACATTTGTAAACTGAAGGAGACTCGTCTTGCAGGACTGTGATCTACAAGCTAACTATTAGTTCTTCCTTTAGGGCCACCGGAGTGCCTGAATGTCACACATACCCATGGCAGGGGGATGGTGGGGCGCCAGCGCCCGCTTTGTCCTCAGCTTGCCTGCCACTCCGGGGTCACTCATGCGCAAGACCGTTTAGCTCTTTACACGTGAGGCATTGGCAAATATTTCGTATTAATTTTGTTCCCTCTGCAGAGGTTCAGATCTCTAGGAAGAACCCTCTGCTTCCCACACACCTAGGCACTCACGCACTTTGTTCTTTTGTTCTGGGCTTCTTGTGAGGGGTGATGGGACAGCTCACCCCCACTGGGCTGGGAGGCCAACAGTGTGAGCTGTCAGCCCCGCCTCTCCTGGTGACCAGCAGACCTGACAGGAAGACAGGGAGGGGAGCTCTCTGTGGACGCCCCTCTACTATTCCAGCAGGATGGACGGAGCCTTCTCAGCCCCGCCCCTAGAGCCGCTCAGGCAGTGAAAAGCAACCACGCTTTGAATCCCCAGCTTACCGCAAGGGACTGGTAGTTCCTAACAGCATTCTCCACTCAGTCCTTTAATCCTTAAGAAGAAAAAAGTGTAACTCTCCTGTGTTTCCTGGACTTGTGTTCCGTTTTGCTGAATCTCGTTTGTCCTGGATTATAATTCTTTTTTTTTTAAAGACTTTATTTATTTATTGGACAGACAGAGATCACAAGTAGGCAGAGACAGGGGGACGTAGGATCCCTGCTGAGACCCTGGGATCATGACCTGAGCCGAAGGCAGAGGCTTAACCCACTGAGCCACCCAGGCACCCCTGCATTTTTTTTTTTAATCCCTGAGTAAACCCATCTCATGCTGGTGAGATAACTGATGGGTTTGACTCGTAAGGCTAACAGCCTCATACTCAGTTACATAAGCTGGAAATCTGTCTCCGACCACCTCTGTCTTCCCTGCACACTTCGAGGGTTATTGTTAAGTTTAGCATAGATTTCCTCCTGACGTTTTGAGTAGATAACATCACACGGAGAATTAATTCAGACTGAAATGCTAGTTCTAAAGCCTGTGTTAAGCCCTTTATTCAAACACGTCAGGTTTCATTAAAACAGTTCCTTTCAGACTGCTTCATGTCAGGCTCTGTTGTGTCCCCCACAGGCTTCTGTACGATCAGAGCTGAAGAGCGGGTGCAGGCGAGAAAAGGTGGCGGGTCAGGAGAAAAAGAAATGCCATGATCTGAAAAGTGAGATCAGGGTCAGTAGTACTTGCAGGGATGAGATGAGGCTATTACTACCAGCTGGGGGATCTACATTAAGAGCGGGACGTGGTCTGAGAGGAGCATGAGGGACATAAGGGTACTGCCCGTGGCTTGCTGGGAGGCTCAGGATGAACACGGAGTTAAGTCTGCTGTTGTGTGCTGCTGCTGCAGGGAGAAAATGTTCCGCCAAAGCCATTTTGTGCTGGGGTTAGAATAAAAGTAGAATTTTCCCATTTTCTTATTTCATCAGCATGCGCCAAAGAGAATTTGGTGTTGTCATTGCCACGGAAAAGCTGAGAGACAGCATGTGTGCGATTAGGATCTCCAGAAAGCCATATGCATTCTTTGGAGAGATTCATTCATTCATTCATAGAATTAATTGGGTGCCAATTTTCCACAACATTTTGGCCCTTGCCTTCTGGGAGTCTGAAGCCTTCTGGGGCATCTAAGCCAGGAATGCATACCATGAGCCGTAACAAAACTTCCAACCACTTACTGCGGCGTCTTGATCACATGGGATGCTTTGAGGCCTTCAATAATTTCTTATTCCCAGGAAGGAAACTTCCCTTGGATGCAAAATTGGTTTAGATTTGTTTCTAGATTGGGATGAGTTCCTCAAAGTTTACTGAGAAGCTGAGACTTCTTACCTGGGCAGTAGAAGCACTGTTTCTACCAAAAGACAGGGTTAAGGACGTAGAGACTTGAGTCAGCCTCCTGGGGACAGATTGCTGACCTGAAGCTGCTGCTTAGCTCTGTGTCTTATGAAAAAGACTCTGTGCATCTGAAAAAGCTAGGATCCACCTCATGGTGTGACAGGGATTAAATGCATTGATACGCGTAAATCACGTACATGGTACAATGCATTGATACGCGTAAATCACGTACATGGTACAATGCATTGATACGCGTAAATCACGTACATGGTACAATGCATTGATACACGTAAATCACGTACATGGTACCTGGAGTGCCCTAATCAGTGCACACTCAGTGACGACAACGGTCTGAGCAGAATGCGGGGCTGATGATGACCTCCAGGAGAATCCCTGTGGGTCCACCTGGTGGACACGTTCCTGCTCAGTGCCCACGGTGGGGGCGCTCCTGGCTCTGAGATTTTCCTCTGCCCAGAGGATAACACCCGCACCTAGGTGACCCGTGCACGTGGGGGGAAGGAATGTCCATGCCAAAGTGACTCATGGGTGCTGGGGAAGGAGTGGAGAAATCTAGGTGACCCATGGATGCTGGAGGAAGGAACGCCTGCACTGAGATGACCCGTGGACACTGGGGGAAAGGCATGGAGAAGCCAAGGAGACCTGTGGATGCTGATGGAAGGAATGGAGGGACCGAGGTGACCCTTGGACACCAAGGGAAGGAATGTCCACACTTAGGGGACCTGTGGACACCAGGGGAGTGAATGTCCACACTGAGGTGACCCATGGATGCCAGGGGAAGGAATGTCTACACCAAAGTGGCCTGTGGACACTGAGAGAAGGAATGTCCACACCGAGGTAACCTGTGGATGCTGGAGGAAAGAATGTCCACACCAAGGTTTCCTGTGGACACCAGGGAAAGCAATGCTGGGGCCGAGGTGACCTCTAGGGTGGGGATGGGGGGGTAAAATGCAGGTGCTGATGTGACCCATGGTGTGTGTGTGTGTGTGTGTGTGTGTGTGTGTGTGTGCGTGTGTGTGTGCGTGTGTGTGTGTGTGAAATGCAGGCATTAAGTGACTCCCCTCTCTGTCCCGAGGCTGCTCTGTTCCCAGGCTGAAGGTGCGAGGACATCTGAGTACCCTAAGAGAGGTTGCGTGGCTTAGATATTAGATCTAAAGTCTGTGCTCCTGGGCTGGTTTCAGAGCTTGCCTGACCTCAGCTCCCCCTCCTGCTGTCATTTGGGAGGATGAAATGAATGAACAATGCAAAACACACAGAAGGAAGTGTGGGAAAAACTGAAGGGAGAAGCAAAATGGTGTGGCAGGGATCAGAAATGGGTGTGAAACCATTAGGACAGATGGTGTAGACACATCGTGGTGAAGGCAAAGACCATTAAAGACAAAATAGATCAAAGAGGAGATCATCTGAAATCTCTCCTGTTTCACGTATCGGTGCCTTCCGCACCTCAGCCCACTTCCTGTCCCTGCCTTACAGATAGGGCACATGCAAGCACCCCTGCGTGCACACACGTGGCCATCATCCACTGGCGTGGCACCGTGGGGGAGGGCACAGGTGCGGGGAACACAGGCTTCCTGCCAGCGGCACGAGGACCTCTTCTGGACTGGGCAGCACATGGACCCGCACTCAGCTCCGCCTTGTGTCCCTGTCCTTCCCCAGCAGTCTCCTGAAGGCTCTCTTGACTTCCTTGTTCCTCAGGTGAGAGGGTAAGTGCTGGGGTGCCCACGGCATAGAAGAGACCAAAGAACTTGCCCCATTTGTGAGCATAGGAACTCTGGGGCTGGAGGGAGACGACAATGCCTGAGCTGTACCAGAGGGTGACCGCTGTGAGATGGGAGGGGAAGGTCCCAAACATCTTCCTCCACTCTTGCGCCAAGTTAATCCTCAGCACTGCTCGGGCGATGGCACAGTAAGAGACAAGGATGAGGCCGAGGGGCACGACCAGAATGAGGACACTGGCCACAGCCCTCCGGGTCTCATTGTAGGTGGTGGTCCCACAGGACAATGTGATTAGAGCTGGGACCTCACACACGAAGCCATCCATCTGCCGATGGGGACAGAGGGGCAGGCGGAGAGGGGGTGGCGTCTGGACTACTGACTCCAGCAGCCCGATGACCCTGGCCACGGATGCCAGCTGCTGGCACCGGCAGGGCTAGATGATGGTGGTGTAGTGGGGGCGCTGGCGGGTGGCCGCATAGCAGTCGGAGGCCATCACTGCCAGGAGGGTGCACTCAGTGGTCCCCGGGAACAGAAAGATGAAGAGCTGAACAGAGCAGCCAAGGAAGCTGATGGGTTTTGGGCCCCAGGGGTTGACCAGCATCTGGAGGATGGAACTCATCCAAGAAGGTCCAAGAAGGACAGGTCAGAGAGGAAAAAGGTCAGACAGCAGAATGGTGAGGGTGTTGCCCACCTGAGTCAGAAGGTAGGACAACCACGAAGAGGCTTCTTTCAAGTCCTGGGCGTTCAGAGAAACCCCAAAGGAGGAAGCCGCCAGGGGAGCTCTGGGTGGCCATGACCTCTTCCTGCCCCGGTCTGGAGGGACGTCTATCGTCTGAGACCCCAGCTGGTACTGGTCAGGCCACAGCAGGTGCACCTTTCTCTTCCCATCGTCCCACCAGTGTCCTCTCCTGGACACCACCCTCAGCGGCTCGTCCCTTCTCATCTCTCCTGGTCAGTGTGGGCTAGCTGGCGTGGGGGCAGCAGGACGTGCTGGCAGACGGACAGAGCTGTCTGCTGGGGCCCTGGGCTGCTGGCTGAGCGTAAAGGAGGCTGGTGGAAAGCAAGCAGGTGTGAGCTGACGGAGCACTTCAGCACCGCCTGTACGGAGCGCCTCTGCGTCCTGTTCTAAGTGTTAAGTGTTTCGTTGTCCTTATGTTTGTTGGAAGAGCCAGCAAAGTCATGTATTTTCAAGTGGATTTTCAGGTTATAAGCTATCTACATAGAGTTCATCATTTCTCTGTCAGGTAACTGTTGTGGAGCTCTTTATACCACATTATATTCTGTGCATCTTTTTTGCAGGGGAGCCTTAGAGAGAGAGTGTTGTATCTGGGAGAGAGGTTTTCCCTTTGTGTGTAAGGACACCATTCCCAGAGCCGTTTGGTTGCTCAAGTAGCTGAGCTGGCTGTCTGGCTGGGGGGACTGGCCCACATGTTCAGTCACTGCCCCGAGACGCTTACAGGTGGGAGGCAGGCATGACCCCGAGCATATTAAAACCACTGAGCAGTTCACAGAGACAATATCAAAGACCCCAAGCCTTCAAGGTCGGGACACCAGCATCCTGAGTGAGGGAGTAGGGTCTATAAGGTGGCAAGGGACCAGTTTGGTTGGCTATATCAGGGAAAACATCCTGGAGGAGGTGGCTGTATATTTTATATAAAAAAAGAGGAACATTGGGCATAGAAAGCCAAGTCAGAGCTGGGGCAGGAGGCTGAGGCCATTGGCAGCTCCCCAGCTAAGCTTAGCTGACCTCCAGCCTCAGGGAGGGCTTGGGGTAGGGCCGGCTGGCAGAAGTGCCTGGGCAGCCTACAGGGTGGCCTGAGCATCTCCTGATGCAGGTTCCCATCCCGCTGCATCTCTTCTAGATATTTCTGCTCCGGTATCTTCCTCGGTTTGTTCTTTTTCTCCCATGCTTTTCTCCCTTATAGGACGCATTTTAACTTTTTGTCATATTTTTATACAATCAAAAAAGCATAAGTAAAGCATATCTCTACAGTTTAATGAGTAAGAAAATCAACCCCTGGCATGACCATGAAGAACTGAGCACATGTTTCGAGTGTCTTCAGTGCTCCCGCGCGCACACACCCCAGATGGGACCAGCACGCTGCATTTCCCCTTATTCCTTTTACTGTCTGGAGATAGAGTTTACATAGACCCAATTAAAAATGTATAATTTAGTGGTTTTAGTATATTCGCTATGGTGCAAGCAATACTGTCAGCCTCCAGAACATCTCATCACTCCCAAACAAAACCTCATGCCAAGAAGCAGTCTCCCTTCCTTTGCTTGCTCTGTAATAGGCAGTTACTATCACTGAAACAGCAGCCCGTGGTTCTTGTGATTCCTCAGCTCTCACCCTAATCGCTTTGTTTGCATTTCTGAATTTCTCATTCTCCTGGTGCTCCCCTACCTCCTTCCCGAGTCTCTGTAGAACGGCCTCTCCTTAGTGACCCCTCACCTTTTCTCCCTGTCTTTGTCTTCTCCACGCTCTCACTTACCATTTTGCTCCTGGCTCTTGCCCGTGACACAGTCATTCAGTGGTTTCTGCATTTGAGACTTCCCTGGGCTCCACGAGCACCCGCCAGCCGTGTACTGGGAGCCAGGGCACCAGGGGCGGGTGGGGACCAACACAAAGGAGTTTGTGATAATCCAGAGCTATCAGTAACCAGGAGGTGTGGAATGCTCCCTACGTGCCTCACAGCTGCCCAGTCACCTGGATCTCTCAGCAGCCCTGCAAACAAGACGCTCTTACTCTATCTGTATCAGGAAGTAAACAGTTTCAGAGGTTAAGACATGGCTGAGGGGACCCAGCCAGTGGGTGCCAGGGCCAGGAGTGTAGACCGTGGTTAACTTCCACTCTGGTGCTCCACTGCTGGGGGCTGGTAGGAGCTGAGGTCTCCTAAAAAAAGAACAAATTCTCTACTCACCGTCAGTCAGATTAAAATCCCCTCTGCCAGTGTGATGGGTCACATTAACAAAAGAAGAAATAAGAACCTTATGATCCTCTCAATTAAAGCAGAAAAGGCATTTGACCAAATACAGCATCCTTTCCTGATTAAAACTCTTCAAAATATTGGGATAGAGGGCACATAGCTCAATAACATAAAAGCTATCTATGAAAAGCCCACAGCAAGTATGGTCCTCAACAGGGAAAAGCTGAGAGCTTTTCAGAGGAAGAGCAAGACGGCGGAGGAGTAGGAGACCTAAATTTCATCTGGTCCGAGGGATCCAGCTGGATAGTTATCCAACCACTCTGAACACCTACAAACTCAACAAGAGAGTGAAGAGAAGATCAACAACTCTTGAAACAGAAAAGTGACCCCTTTTTGGTAGGTAGGATGTGTGAAGTGAAGCCAAAGTGACATACAGGAAGATAGACCTGGGGAGGGGGAGGGCCCAGCTCCCAGCAAGTGGTAGAGCAGCGGAGCACAAAATCTGAACTTTTAGAAGTCTGCTCCACTGAGAGACGCGGCCCCAGAGGCTAAGTGGGGGCGGAGCCCTCGTGGGGACTGTGTGGTCTCAGGACCCGTGGGGTCACAGAAAGACCAGGGGTGTCTGAGTGTGACAGAGACCCCAGGCATCAGAGTAGGGAAGCCGGCTGCAGAGACAGAGCCAAGGCGGGGGCTTTCAGCTCAGGATTACCTTAAACTGTGATACAAGGCACATTTGACCCCTGCTCTTGGAGCAGGGACCCCACAAGTGGCAGATCTGGGGACACCCCCTCCTTTTCCAGGAGGAGTGGTGTGGGAGGGCGTGGCAGGAATCTGCTGGGTTTGGAGACTCCAAACAGGGCCGTGCGCCTGAGACAGAAATGCTCGGCTACATGCCGGGGGAGCTCAGAGCGTGGCCAGAAACCAGGGAGATGGGAGGGATTGAACGCTTTTCTCTGAGCGCGCACTGAGGACTGGGGCCCTGAGCTCTTGGCTCCTCCAGGTGGGAGACTGGGAGGCCATCATTTTCATTCCTGTCCGCGGGAACTCTACAGAAAGCGCTCAGGGAACAAAAGCTCCAAGACCATAACCACACAGATTGCTTAGCCTGGCCCCTGGCAAGGGCGGTGCAGTTCTGCAAAGACATTTGAGAGTCACGGTGACAGGCCCCCAGAAGATCAGCAAGAACATCCAGCCAAGACCAAGTTCACAGATCAATGAAAATGGTGGAACTCCAGAGATACAGGAATGCAGCACACAGAATTCATGGATTTTCCCCCCATGATCCTTTAGTCTTTCAAAGTTAAATTTTTAAAAATTTTACTTTTCTCTCTATTTTTTTGAATTTTTCCTCTTTTCTATTTTAACTAGTTTATCTTATCAATAACTTTTTATTTTTTATTTTTTAAAACGTTTTATTTATTTACTTGAGAGAGTGAGAGAGAGAGCATGAGAGGGGAGAGGGTCAAAGGCAGAAGCAGACCCCTTCTGAGCAGAGAGCCTGATACGGGACTTGATCCCAGGACTCCAGGATCATGACCCTAGCTGTACGCAGTTGCTTAACCAACTGAGCCATCCAGGCATCCCTTATCGATACCTTTTATAATGTTCATTTTTATAGTCATAGTCTATCCCTTCATTGTACTTAACCTTATTTTTTGTATTTGTATAAGTTTTTCTTTCTTTAAATTTTGGGATACAGTTTCTTCCAACAGACCATAATATACCTTAAATCTAATGTATGGCTTTGGTCTAGTCTCTAGCCTGGTCACATTCTCTACTTTTTTTTTTTTTCCAGCCAACTTATTTTCCAGTTCTTTTTATAAAATCTTTTTTTAAAAAAGATTTTATGTATTTATTTTACAGACAGAGATCACAAGTGGGCAGAGAGGCAGGCAGAGAGAGAGGAAGAAGCAGGCTCCCTGCTGAGCAGAAAGCCTAATGCAGGACTCCATCCCAGGACCCTGGGATCATGCCCTGAGTCAAAGGTGGAGGCTTTAACACACTGAGCCACCCAGGCGCCCCTGTGACATCTTTTTAATTTTCATCTTTATAGTCATAATTTATCCCTTCATCATGTTTACCCTTATTTTTGTATATATTTAAGTTTTTCTTTCTTTAAAATTTTGGGAGGCAAATTCTTCTAACAGACCATACTACATTCAAAATCAAGCCTGTGGCTCTGTTCTATTCACCAGCCTAAATATTTTTTTTCTTCCCCTTTCTTCTGCCCCCAGTTTTGAGTCTCTTCTGATTTGGTTAGTGTATATTTTTCTGGGCTAGTTGTTTGTTACCATTTTAGCATTTTTTTCTCCCATTCATCTATTCTTCTCTGGACAAAATGACAAGGTGGAAAACTTACCTAAAAAAAAAAAAAAAAAAAAAAAAAAAAAAAAAAAAAAAAAAAAGAACAATTGGGACACCTGGGTGTCTCATTTGGTTAAGCATCTGCCTTCAGCTCAGGTCATGATCCCAGGGCTGTGGGATTGAGTCCCACATTGGGCTCCTCCACATCAAGTCCCACAAGAGCAGGGATCCTGCTTATAATCTTGAGCTCTCTCTGGAATGTAAATTAATAAAATCTTAAAAAAAAAAAAAACAAACAAACAAGATGGAGTACTGACTGCTAGGGACCTAATCAATATGGACATTAGTAAGATGTCAGAAGTAGACTTAAGAATGACGATTATAGGGCGCCTGGGTGGCTCAGTGGGTTAAGCCGCTGCCTTCGGCTCAGGTCATGATTTCAGGGTCCTGGGATCGAGTCCCGCATCGGGCTCTCTGCTCAGTGGGGAGCCTGCTTGCTCCTCTCTCTGTCTGCCTCTCTGCCTACTTGTGATCTCTCTCTGTCAAATAAATAAATAAAATCTTAAAAAAAAAAAAGAATGATGATTATAAAAATGCTAGCTTGGGGGCACCTCGGTGGCTCAGTGGGTTAAAGCCTCTGTCTTCAGCTCAGGTCATGATCCCAGGGTCCTGGGATCAAGTCCAGCATCAGGCTCTCTGCTCAGCAGGGAGCCTGCTTCTGCTCCTTCTCTCTCTGCTTGCTTGTGATCTCTGTCAAATAAATAAATAAATAAATAAATCTTTAAAAAAAAAGGGATACTAGCTGGGCTTGAAAAAAGCATAGAATATACTAGATAATCCCTTTCTGAAGAAATAAAATCCCTTACTGGAGAAATAAAAGAACTAAAATCTAACCAAATTGAAATTTAAAAAGCTATTAAGAAGGTGCAATAAAAAATGGAGGCTCTTACTGCTAGGATAAATGAGGCAGAAGAGAGAACTAATGATATAGGAAACCAAATGAAGGAGAATAAAGAAGCTGAGAAAAAGAGAGATAAACAACTACTGGATCATGAGGGGAGAATTCAAGAGAAAAGTGATACCATAAGATGAAACAATATTAGAATAATTGGGATCTCAGAAGAAGAAGAAAGAGAGAGAGGGGCAGAAGGTATATTGGAGCAAATTATAGCAGATAACTGCCCTAATTTGGCGAATGAAACAAGCATCAAAACCCACGAGGCACAGAGAACGCCCCTCAAAATCAATAAAAATGTCAATACCCCATCATCTAACTGTAAAACTTACAAGTCTCAGTGACAAAGAGAAAATCCTGAAAGCAGCCCAGGAAAAGAAGTCTGTAACATACAATGGTTCAAATATTAGATTGGAACCAGACCTGTCCATAGAGACCTGGCAGGCCAGAAAGGACTGGCATGATATATTCAGAGCATTAAATGCGAAAAACATGCAGCCAAGAATAATATATCCAGCTAGGCTGTCATTGAATATCAGAGTAGAAATAAAAAGCTTCTAGGCCAATCAAAAATGAAAAGAATTTGCAAATGCCAAAAGGAAATATTGAAAGTGATCCTCTTAGCAAAGAGAGAGCCCAAGAACAGAAAGGAACTGAGACAATATACAGTAACAGTCACTTTACAGGCAATATAGTGGTACTAAATTGATAAATTTTTTTAGTTACCCTGAATGTAAATGGGCTAAATTCTCCAATCAAAAGACATGAGGTATCAGAATGGATTAAAAAAACAAGACCCAGGGGCACCTGGGTGGCTCATTTGATTAAGTGACTGCCTTTAGTTCATGATCCCAGGGTCCTGATCCCAGGGTAATGATCCCAGGGTCCTGGAATTGAGCCCTGCATTGGGATCCCTGCTCAGTGGGTAGCCTGCTTTTCCCTCTCCCTCTGCTGCTCTGCTTGCTTGTGTCTCTTGCTCTCTCTGTCAAATAAATATACAAAATTAAATTAAAAAACAAGGCCAACCAATATGCTGTTGGCAAGAAACCCATTTCAGATCCAAAGACACCTCCAGATTTAAAGTAAGGGGGTGAAAAACCATTTACCATGCTAATGAACATCAAAAGAATGCTGGGGTGGCAATCCTTATATCAGATAAATTAGATTTTAAGCCAAAGACTATAATAAGAGATGAGGAAGGACAGTATATCATACTTAAAGGGTCTATCCAACAAGAATACATCAATAATTTTTTAAATGTCTATGACCCTAATATGGGAGGAGCCAATTATACAAACCAATTAATAACAAAATCAAAGAAACACATCAACAATAATACAATAATAGTAGGAGACTTTAACACTCCCCTCACTGAAATGGACAGATCATCTAATTAAAAGATCAACAAGGAGGGGGGCCTGGGTGACTCAGTGGGTTAAGCCCCTGTCTTCAGCTCAGGTCATGGTCTTGGGGTCCTGGGATCAAGCCCCATGTTGGGCTCTCTGTTCAGCAAGGAGCCTGCTTCCCCCACCCCCATCTGCCTCTCTGCCTAGTTGTGATCTCACTCTCAAAGAAATAAATAAAATCTTTTTAAAGAAGATCAACAAGGAAATAAAGGCTTCAAATGACACATTGGATCAGATGGACATTACAGATATATTCAGAGCATTCCATCCCAAAGCAACAAAATACACAGTGTACTCTAGTGTACATGGAACATTCTCCAGAATAGATCACATCCTGGGTTACAAATCAGGACTCAACTGGTACCAAATATTGGGATCATTCTCTGTGTATTTTCAGACCACAATGCTTTGAAACTAGAACTCAACCACAAGAGCAAAATTGGAAAGAACTCAAATACATGAAGATTAAAGAACATCCTACTAAAGAAAAAAATGAGTCAGCCAGGAAATTAAAGAAGAATTAAAAAAATCATCAAAGCAAATTTAAAAAAAAAAATAATGGAAACAAATGAAAATAAAACCACAGCTGTTCAAAACCTTTGGGATGCAGCAAAGACTGTCCTGAGGAGAAAGTATATATCAATACAAGCCTTTCTCAAGAAACAAGAAAGCTTTCAAGTACACAGCCTGACCCTACACCTAGAGGAGCTAGAGAAAGAACAGCAAAGAAAGCTGAAGTCCAGGAGGAGAAGAGAAATCATAAAGATCAGAGCAGAAATCAATGAAATAGAAACTGAAAGAATAGAACAGATCAACAAAACTAGGAGCTAGTTCTTTGAAAGAATAAGATTGATAACCCCCTGGCCAGACTTATCAAAAAGAAAAGAGAAAGGATCCAAATAAATAAAATCATGAATGAAAGAGGAGAGTTCACAACCAACACCAAAGGAATACAACTATGAAAACATATTATGAGCAACATACACCAGCAAATTTGACCATCTGGAAGAAATGGATGCCTTCTTAGAGACATATAAACTATGAAAACTAAATCAGGAAGAAATAGAAAACCTGAACAGACCCATAGCCAGTAAGGAGATGGAAGCAGTCATCAAAAATCTCCCAAGAAACAAGAGCCTAGGGCCAGACAGTTTCCCAGGGGAATTCTACCAAACATTTAAAGAAGAATGAATACCTGTTATCCTGAAACTGTTCCAAAAAATAGACATGGAAGGAAAACCTCCAAACTCATTTTATGAGGTCAGCATTACCTTGATCCCCAAACCAGACAAAGACTGCATCAAAAAGGAGAATTACAGACCAGTATCCTTGATGAACATGGATGAAAAAATTCCCACCAAAATACTAGCCAATAGGATCCCACAGTACAGTAAAAGGATTATTCACCATGACCAAGTGGGATTTATTCCTGGGCTGCAAAGTTGGTTCAACATCTGCAAATCAATCAATGTGATTCAATACATTTAGTAAAAGAAAGAACAAGAACCATATGATACTCTCTATAGATGCTGAAAAAACATTTGACAAAGTGCAGCATCCTTTCTTGATCAAAACTCTTCACAGTGTATGGTAGGGGGTACATACCTCAATATCATGAAAGCTATCTATGGCAAACCCACAGTGAATATCATCTTCAATGGGGAAAAACTGAGAGCTTTCCCCTAAGGTCAGGAACATGGCAGGGCTGTCCACTGTCATCACTGCTGGTCAACATAGTACTAGAAGCCCTAGCCTCAGCAATCAGACAACAAAAAGAAATAAAATGCATCTGAATCAGCAAAGAAGAAGTCAAGAAGTCTCACCCTTCCCAGATGACATGATACTCTATGTAGAATACCCTAAAGACTCCACCACTAAATTACTAGAACTCATACAGCAATTCAGCAATGTGGCAGGATACAAAAGCAATGCACAGAAATCAGTTGCATTTCTGTACACCACCAACAAGACAGAAGAAAGAGAAATTAATGAATCCATCCCATTTACAATAGCATAAAAGCCCATAAGATAACTAGGAATAAATCTAACCAAAGAGGTAAACATACTTTACTCTAGAAACTACAGAACACTTATGAAAGAAATTGATGAAGACACAAAGGGAATGAAAAATATTCTGTGTTCATGGGTTGGAAGAATAAACACTGTGAAAATGTCTATGCTACCCAGAGCAAACTACACATTCAATGCCATTTCTATCAAAATGCCATTGACATTTTTCACAGAGCTCGAGCCAAAAATCCTAAAACTTGTATGGAACCAGAAAAGACTCTGAATTGCCAGGGAATGCTGAAAAAGAAAACCAAAGCTAAGGGCATAGCAATGCCTGACTTCAAGCTTTGTTACAAAGCTGTGGTCACCAAACAGAATGGTATTGGCACAAAACAGATACATAGATCAATGGAACAGGATAGAGAGCCCAGAAATGGATGCTCAACTCTATGGTCAACTAATCTTTGACAAAGCAGGAAAGAATATCCAATGGAAAAAAGACAGTCTCTTCAATAAATGGTGCTGAGAAAATAGGACAGCCACATGAAGAAGAATGAAACTGGATCATTCTCGGACTCCATACACAAAGATAAACTCAAAATGGATGAGAGACCTCCCTGTAAGACAGGCATCCATAAAAATCCTAGAGGAGAACACAGGCTGCAATCTCTTCCACCTTGGCCACAGCAACTTCTTGCAAGACACATCTCCAAAGGCAAGGGAAACAAAAAGATAAAAAGCTTCTGCACAGGGGCGCCTGGGTGGCTCAGTGGGTTAAATCCTCTGCCTTCAGCTCAGGTCGCAATCCCAGGGTCCTGGGATCAAGCCCCACATGAGGCTCTCTGCTCAGTGGGGAGCCTGCTTCCCTCTCCTCTCTCTCTCTGCCTGTCTCTGTGCCTACTTATGATCTCTGTCTGTCAAATAAAGAAATAAAATCTTTTAAAAAAAGCTTCTGCACAGAAAGGAAACAATCAACAAAACAAAGAAACAATGCACGGAGTGAGAGAACATATTTGCAAATGATATTTCAGATAAAGGGCTGGTATCCAAGATCTATAAAGAACTTCTCAAACTCAACACCCCAAAACCAGATATTCCACTCAAGAAAGAGGCAGAAGACATGAACAGACACTTCTCCAAAGAAGACATACAAATGGCCAACAGACACATGACAAAATCGTCCACATCACTAGCTGTCAGGGAAAGACAAATCAAAACCTCTCATTGAGATATCATCTTACACCAGTTGAAATGGCAAAATTTAACAAGACAGGAAACAACAAATGTTGGTGAGGATGTGGAGAAGGGGAATCCTCTTACACTGTTGGTGGCAATGTGAGCTGGTACAGCAACTCTGGAAAACAGTATGGAGGTTCCTCAGGATGTTAAAAATAGGCTACCCTATGACCCAGGATTGCACTACTAGGTATTTACCCTAAAGATACAAATGTACTGATTTGAAAGGGCACCTGCACCGCAATGTTCATAGCAGCCATGTCCACAATAGCCAAATTGTGGAAGGTGCTGAGATGCCCTTCAACAGATGAGTGGGTAAAGAAGATGTGATCCATATATACAATGGCTATTCCTCGGCCATCAGACAGGATGAATACTTGTCATTTACTCTGACGTGGATGGAACTGGAAGGTTATTATGCTGAGTTGAATAAGTCAGGCAGAGAAAGACAACTGTATGGTTTCACTCATATGTGGAACAGAAAGAACAGAGTGGAGGAGCGCGGGGGAAGGGAGGGAAAATGGAATGGGAAGCCGTCAGAGCGAGAGAAAAGCCATGAGAGACTCTTAACCCCTAGGAAACAAAGAGTTGTTGGAGGGGAGCTGGGTGGAGGGATGAGGTAGCTGGGTGATGGGCAATAGGAGGGCATGTGTGTGATGAGCACTGGGTGTTACATGCAGCTAATGAAACATTGAACACTACATCGAAAACTAGTCATGTACTGTAAGTTAGCTAACTGAACATAATAATAATAATAAGAAAATGAAATAAGATTTAGCTGGGAATAAAAATGAATATGTTTTATTAAACTTTTTTGTTTAATATTTACCCTGAGTATGTTTTAAAAATGTATTGCCTTTGGAAGGCTGCGAGATTTGTCATAAATTCTGTGGTTTAGTCCTGCTTATTAGTATCTGTATACCCCAAATAATACTTATCCATAGCACCAGTATATAGTAATTTACAAGTTCATTGCTAGGCCATTGAGCATAGTCTGGTTGTCTGTGAGTATGGATAGGCTATGGGTAACAAAATAAGAAATAAGCAAGGGCATGAAGTGTCTTTTGGAATTTCCAGCATTTCCTGCTAAGGGTCCTGAACCTTTTACCCATCCTGAAGATGGATTACCACCTCTTTCACTTCTTCCTTCATTAAAGATAGTAGAAGGGGGGGCGCCTGGGTGGCTCAGTGGGTTAAGCCACTGCCTTCGGCTCAGGTCATGATCTCAAGGTCCTGGGATCGAGTCCCGCATCGGGCTCTCTGCTCAGCAGGGAGCCTGCTTCCTCCTCTCTCTCTGCCTGCCTCTCTGCCTACTTGTGATCTCTCTTATTTATTTGACAAATAAATAAATAAATAATCTTAAAAAAAAAAAAAGATAGTAGAAGGGAAGTAGGGTCCTGATGATGATGTTTGGTTGATTTGTGGTCCTTACTTCTACCTACTGAGTCCAGAACGTTTGCCTCCAGACAATGCTGTTATTTTCATTAACTAACAGGTTTGATTGATGTGAATCCCTTAGAAGTTTTCGTATTCATCTGTTGCAGAATCAGAATTTGTCTGCCCATCAACTTCATTTTCTATTTCATATGTAAAGTATCACCATGTTGCCTTTTACTTTAACATTGTTTCTCTTTTGATTTGCTTTGGCTTGGTTTTTCATTTCACAATTCCAGGCTATTATGTAAATACCAATATTGATGAAGAAATGAAATATCTTTGTAATATAAAAGTGTAAGCCCTATATCTCTTCTTTTGAGTGGTTTATGTTATTAAAAATGTTAAGAGGGTGAAAAGAAGTCCCCTCTGCTGCCTGTGATGGCAAAACTCTCCACTGGTGCCTCCTTGTGGACATCAAGAGGGAGACGTACCAGACAGGAGTGGGTAGCCTGGAATGGGCCCTTGGGTCCCTGGTCATATGGAGGGCTGCTAATGCTTGCCAGCAGGCACTTCTCTAGGCACACGGACAGGAGATGTGTTGGAACTGCTCGTAACAGCTCTTGACTGTTAAATTTTGGGGACTTTTGTGAGAGAGTTAAACCATTGGTAGCTTGGCTTAGCCATTGTGGGAACATTTATGCCACAGAAATTGGCCAGCCCTTCAATGGGGGGCTGTATCTGCCCCAGCTAAGCTGGTTGCCAAACATCAGCACGCCCCTCATCACCCACACAGCGACTCTGGGCACCCTCTCCCTCTGACGTAGAGTCTGAAGCAGAGACAGATGAGATCCCTTGCCTCAGTCTGATCAGTGAGCTCAAGAGCTGACATCTGAACCTCAGTGGGCTGGCTGCAGGGGCTGCGTGCCAACCTCAGCCCACTACGTCCCTGCAGGGAAGGGGAGGCCCCAGGGGTCCGAGGCCCCTGCTTGTGAGCAGCCTTTTCCCTTGGCTGGGGAGAAGGTAGGCTGTTTCATGGGTGTAGGAGGAAAAAGTGTTGATCTGGTGCCGGAGGGAGAGATTGCATGACCCCCATCCCATGGGGGAAAGAGCTCATTAATGTTATTAAGACCCTAGGGTCCCATAGTCAAAAGACAATTAGCCCCTGATTATTGTAGAGAGGCAGGGGACTATCTAGAGGAACCGCGCCAGCATTTATCCCCGTGGAGGGTAAAGAGGTCCCCCACTGCTTCTTTCTGTCAGGAAGAACGAGGAGGTCTCCACCCTCCCACTCCAGAGACTCCCCCGGGCTTCTAGATGTTCCTCAAAGACTCTGATCCAACTATGTAGGATCCTACTTTTTAAAGTGCTCAACTTCCTCCTGTCCCATTGACTTCTTTCTGAGTCGGACTGATTGCAGCAGCACAGAACTACAAAACCCTAGGGCTGGAGCAGTCTAAAGGTCATACAGCGTAGCTGAGTCATGAACATGCCTGTCCTTCATTGCAGTAGGGAATCATGGGAGCGGCTGATCAGTGGCACCCTGGCCCAAATCACAGTGGCTCTGTGAAGTCTGTGGACCTACCTAGTAGTCATTCTTTTTTTTTTTTAACATTTTTATTTATTTGAGAGAGAGAGCATGAGAGGGGAGAAGGTCAGAGGGAGAATTGGACTCCCCATGGAGCTGGAAGCCCGATACGGGACTCAATCCCAGGACTCCAGGGTCATGACCCGAGCTGAAGGCAGTCGCTTAACCAACTGAGCCACCCAGGCACCCCTTAGTAGTCATTCTTACAGTCCCTGAAAGTCTAGTTGGAACACCCGGTATTTGGCAGAATCGCCACACTTGTTCTTGGACCAGTGGAGTAAGTGATATGGTAGGAGGAGGCTGAGTGGGAGCCCCAAATCTGTACCTCCTTCTCCACAAAGACACTAAGTCTAGAGCAATATCACAGTCCAAAGGAAATGGTGGAGGTTGATGCCGCCTAAATGGATGCAGGAGGTGGTTGTTCCTGTCCTGTATCCTTCATTGACCCTCTGGTCCCTACAAATACCAGACCAGATCCTGGAAGGTGACAGCAGGCCATGAGGAACTCAACCAGGTGGTTGTCCTAATGGTAGCTGTCATGCCTAATTAACAGAGTTTGGGGCTCTGACATGTGGCTCTTGGCTACTGATGAATGTGTTTTTAAATACTGTCAGGATGGAGGATGAGGAGCAGTTCGCCTCTGCATGACATGTGTACAACTATACATTTATGTTACTGTATCAACTCTGGCATCGTAATGTGGCCCAAAGGGACGTGGACAGCATGTGCTGGTACTATAGGCAGAAAAGCATCATTTGTCCTGTTTGCTGATTTCTGTAGTGTGACTGTTTCTTTTTTTTTTTAATTTTAAAAAAAGATTTTTATTTATTTATTTGACAGAGAGGGAGAGATCACAAGTAGGCAGAGAGGTTTGCAGAGAGAGAGAGGGAAGCAGGCTCCATACTGAGCAAAGAGTCTGATGTGGGTCTCCATCCTAGAACCCTGGGATCGTGACCTGAGCTGAAGACAAAGGCTTAACCCACTGAGCCACCCAGGTGCCCTTGTAGTGTGACTGTTTCTACCACATCTGATTTTAAGCTGCCAGTAAAAGTGTGACTTTGCTGAAAATGCAGATTTGGAGAGCTGTACACAGTAACACACCCCCATACAGTGTATTCTTGTATTTTTTTTAATCATACAGACACAATAGATGTCAATAAGTATAGTTTAGCATAAAATATAGCTCGTCCCATAAGCAGTCTGAGGTTATCTCTGAAAATAGTTCACTATTCACTTGACCCAGAAAACCCTACAAAATTATGCAAATCAAGAAGCTCGAATCTTGGGACGCCTGGGTGGCTCAGTTGGTTAAGCAGCTGCCTTTGGCTCGGGTCGTGATCCCAGCGTCCTGGAATCAAGACCCACATCGGGCTCCTTGCTCTGCAGAGAGCCTGCCTCTCCCTCTGACTCTGCCTGCCACTCTGTCTGCCTGTGCTCGCTCTCTCTCTCTGACAAATAAATAAATAAAATCTTAAAAAAAAAAAAAGAAGCTCGAATCTTTGTGTTTACTTTAAGATCACACCCGAAACTGCCCAGATCATCAGAAATATGCGTATCAGGAAAGCCACCAAGTATCTGAAGGACGTCACTGCAGAAGCAGCGTGCACGGCTCCCTGGGTACAATGGTTCTGTTGGGAGGTGTCGCCAGGCCAAACAGTGAGGTGGACACAGGGCCAGTGGCCCAAAAAGAGTGCCAGATTTTACTGCACACGCTTAAAACTGCAGAGAGTAATGCTGAGCTTAAGAGTTTAGTAGATTCTCTGGCTCCCTGAGCACATCCAGGTGAACAAAGCCCCAAGATGTGGCACAGAAGTTACTGGGTTCATGGTCAGATTCAACCACACGTGAGCTCTCCCTGCCACACTGAGATGATCCTTACTGAGAAAGAGCAGATTGCTCCTGAAGCAGAAGAGGAGGCTGCCCAGAAGAAAAAGCTGTCCCAGAAGAACTGAAGAAGCAACAGTGTATGGCCTGGGAGTAAATTCTGCATAAAATAAATACAAATAAAAGCAAAAAAAAAATCACAAAATATAGTAAAATAACTAGGAAATGATGACTTTAAAATATTATCTCTGCTTTTAATATAATTTACAAGTTTATAATGACTTGTTTTTAATAGTGGCTGTTTTAACAAGTGGTTTGCAAAATGCCTGAAAATCTAACTGCTCTCATGAGAAAATATGAGGCCACTCGGGCGGCCTCCGGGTATGGGCCTTCTGGACATGCCACAGAACCTCACTTGGTTCCACCAGATTGATGATATATAATTACACAAGCAGGATGAGCCAGGATTGGTGAATATGTTGGTGGTGTTGGTAAGGCAATGTGCTCCTGAGATTGGGAGAGAAACCCTGTTATGTTTCAAGGCCCTCCACATCCCTGAAGTTTCTAGAGGGCCAGTGGTCTGGAGCATGCCAGGTCATTGCTCTAAGGTAAAGAACAGATTATTCCTTGTCATATTTAACACAGTTGATGGTAACACCACTAATGCCTGGACACCCTCCATGTTTGCGTTCACGAGACCATTTCCAGTGACTGACTGGAGCCCAGAACAGAACGGGGCTCTGGAGGAGCTCCACCACAGCCAAGAGACGCCCAGGCTGTAGAGGTCGCCGAGGTGGGACAAGAGGCAGTGTGGTGTTCCTGCTGGTAAGGCCCCAACAGAGAGGCATGACACACACCCCAGGTTCCTGATCAAGCAGTGCTGTCTACTGCGAAGGGGTGTGTCCTATTAGGGGAGAGCTCCTGGCCCACTACTGGGCTTTAGCAGAGACAGGGCTCCTGACATGGGACAGCAAGTATCCATGGGGGCGTTGGAAACTGCCCATGATGAGCTGGGTTCTAGCAGACCAATCAAGGGATAAGCTCAGGAGTTCCAGCTTGAATAACCGTTGGATAGAAATTCCATGCCCAGATCAAAAACGAGCAGCCGAGAGCTGCACAAGGCCTGTGAGCAGGTGGGTCAGATCTCCTTGCCCTCCACATTCTTGCGTCTACCCCTCGCTTTACTCACACCGGTGGCTGCCCTGGGGGTGTTCCAAGTTGCCTACTGCTGCGTAACCAACTGCTCCCAATATTGGTGACTTAGGCCAACAACTATTTAACGGTATCTCATAGTGAGAGCCAGACACGGGGAATGTTTGGCTGGTGTTTCTTTTGTAGCATCATCTGGGATCACTTGGAGGGGTTCGGCCAGGAAATGGACTGCTCCAGAGCCAAAGACAGCTTTACTCCTATGATTAGTACCTTGGTGTGTTCAACCGTAAGTCTTGGTTCTTCTGGATTCCATTCCACCCACCTGTTCTCGTAGGACCTCTCCACATAATCCCTCAGACATGGTAGTCAAACTTCTTTTTTTAAAACGTTTTTAAAATTCAAATTCAATTAATTAACATAAAATGTATTATACGTTTCAGAGGTACACGCTTGTAACTCATCAGTCTTTTTTTTTTTTTAATATTTTATTTATTTATTTATTTGTTTGACAGAGAAAGACACATCGAGAGAGGGAACATAAGCAGGGGGAGCAGGAGAGGGAGAAGCAGGTTTCCTGCTGACCAGGACCCTGGGATCATGACCTGGGCTGAAGGCAGACACTTAACGACTGAGCCACCCAGGCGCCCCGCATCAGTCTTAGGTAATATACGTATAATACATTTTATGTTAATTAATTGAATTTGGGGCGCCTGGGTGGCTCAGTGGGTTAAGCCGCTGCCTTCCGCTTAGGTCATGATCTCAGGGTCCTGGGATCGAGTCCCGCATCGGGCTCTCTGCTCGGCAGGGAGCCTGCTTCCCTCTCTCTCTCTCTCTGCTGCCTCTCCATCTACTTGTGATTTCTCTCTGTCAAATAAATAAATAAAATCTTAAAAAAAAGAAACAAAATAATTAATTGAATTTAATTAATTTCATTGTACCAGACGCCTCCTTCATGCCCATCACCCAGTGACTCCACCCTCCCCTCCCTGCCCTCCAGCAGCCCTCAGATTGTTTCCTACGATTAAGAGTCTCTTACGGTTTGTCTCTCACTAGTTTCATCTTGTTTTATTTTTCCTTCTCTTCCCTCTGATCTTCTGTTGTGTTTCTTAACTTCCAAATATCACTGAGATCATATGATAATGTCTTTCTTTTTTTCATTTTTTTAAAAAAGAATTTATTTATTTATTTGACAATATTGGTATTCTTGTTATCAAAGCAGAGTCCCCTGTCGAGCTGTTCCAACATTCAGACAACCAGCACCTGTCACCCAAGGCACACCGGTAGTAGCATTGGTGGCGAAGATAGGAGGGAGGATCTCCGGCTCATTTGTCAGTGGCATCGGGACAGGCCAGGCCTTCACCAGCGCCCACATCTGTCATTGGCTCGCCTCTATCGTGCTGTCCTGGCTCAGGATCATCACCATCGTCATCCACAGGCTCCATTGCCACCATCCTCATGAGCCTCTCAGGAACCCACACAGGAGTCGCGGCATCCTGTGGAAAAACACAGACATCCTCGGTGCCACCGGAGCACCGGGTCCGGGCCTTTCCATATCCCAGTAAGGATATCTTTCCATTTAACCATCATCTGTGACTGCTTGTGCTGGCCCCAGTGCCTTTCTGTGGCGGACAGGCCATCCGTATCTAGCGTCAGAAAATTTAAAATAAATGTTACTAAATTGGTGAGATCTCTGGGGGTGGTGTATTCTTCCCCTGCTCCCCCTCTTTTTATTTTTTGTAATGTGGTCTTGAAGGTTAAGTGGGCTCTCTCCACTATTCCTTGGCCTTGTGGATTATAAGGAATTCCTGTGCTATGTTGAATACCGTAGCAGGTTAAAGAGCTCTTGAATGTTTTAGACGTATAAACAGGCCCATTATCTGTTTTCAAACTTTTAGGTACACCCCAGCATGCAAAGCTTCGTAAACAATGGGTTATTACTTTTTTTTTAAAGATTTTATTTATTAATTTGACAGAGAGAAATCACAAGTAGACAGAGAGGCAGCCAGAGAGAGAGAGAGGGAAGCAGGCTCTCTGCCGAGCAGAGAGCCCGATGCGGGACTCG
Organism: Mustela lutreola; assembly: GCF_030435805.1. Taxonomy (NCBI): domain Eukaryota; kingdom Metazoa; phylum Chordata; class Mammalia; order Carnivora; family Mustelidae; genus Mustela; species Mustela lutreola. The sequence goes on along the minus strand of NC_081296.1, from coordinate 1,023,277 downwards.
ATCCCAGGACTCTGAGATCATGACCTGAGCCGAAGGCAGCGGCTTAACCCACTGAGCCACCCAGGCGCCCGGGTTATTACATTTTTAACATTTTCTCCTCTTAGTGGTGTGGCCGTTACTATTCCCGAGCAAGTATCTATGGACAGATGCAGCTATCTCTGAAGTCCAAATGATGGAACATGTGTCACATCCATCTGCCACAAATGATTGGGGAGCAGGCCTTTAGGGTTAACACCCCATGAGGGCATTGGAAGATGTACAGAACAATTACCACAACTTCGCACAATCTCCCGCGCGTTTGCTCTGGATATGTTAAATCGCATTTTCAAGGTATCAGGGTTCACGTGCCATTTTTGATGATAGTGCTTTGCTTCTTCTATAGTACAGCAGAGATCAAACTTAGCATTTGCATCTGCCAAGTTGTTACCTTCTGTCAAAGGTCCAGGCATCCCCAAGTGAGCTCTCATATGGCAAATATAAAAGGGTGCATATCGGGCTCTTATAGTGCTCCTTAAGTCTGATAATAAGGAGATGGGAGATTGAGATGGAGAAATAATAGCTGTTTCTATCGAGCGAGTAACAGCGACTGCATATTTGCTGTCTGACATTATGTTGAGGGGTGTGTCAGCAAATGACTGTAGGACCACAGTAATTACCAGCAATTCTGTCCTTTGTGCTGTATTTGCTGGTACCACCACAGGTGTTACTTGTCCATCTATAACATACGCACACGTTCCAGCTTTGCTACCATCAGTGAAAAAAGTGGTAGCTCCTGCTAAAGGTTCTAAGTGACATACCTTTGGCCATATGAAATATGCTTCTTTACAGAAGTCAATTAGAGGATGAGAGGGATAGTGATTATCAAACTTTACAGGGTAAGAAGTGACTAAAATAGCCCAATCATCATTGGAATTTACAAGGATATTCACTTGACCCTTATCATAAGGAATAATGCAAGTATCAGGTCATCGTCCAAGAATGCTAAGACACATCCTTATGACTTTGGCAGTTAGGCTAGCAACAGCATTTGGACATGTAGTAGCAGCACGGGAGAGATTATGTGGGAAGTAAGCCCACTGGAGAGGCCCTCCTAGCCAGAGCCTGGCGATGGGATGACTGTAGCCATCACTGGATCTGCAAGGTTACATCTATCTGCAGGAGTGTTAGACGTTCTCTCTTCAATCAAATTTAAAGTCTTAACAGCCTCAGGGGTGAGGGATCTAGGAGAATCTAAACCTGGATCCCCATGTAGAATATCAAATAAAGGCTGTAATTCACTTGTGGTGACTTTAATATATGGTCTTATCTAGTTAATATCTCCTAGGAGTTTTTGGAAATCATTTAGGGTTTTAAGGTGGTCCTTTCGTATGCTCATTTTCTGGGGTGATATCATCGTGTCTGAAACCCTCAGACCTAAATATTCCTTCAGGTTTCCTGCTTGAATTTTCTCTGGGGAGATTACTAGCCCCCATGTGGCAAGCTGTTGTTGCATGTAAGTCAATGCCTCAGGGAGTGTCTGCGGATCCTCTCCACAAAGCAAAATATCATCCATGTAATGATAACAATGAATATATGTGAATCTTTTTCGAAAAGACTGAAGGGCATTGCTGACATACAATTGGCACATTGTAGGACTATTGGCCATCCCTTGCGGGAGGACAACCCATTCATATCTTTGATCAGGCTCGGCATGATTAACAGATGGGAGGGTAAATGCAAACCTTTCTGTGTCCTCTGAGTGTAGGGGTATGGAGAAGAAGCAGTCTTTGATGTCAATAACTAAGGACAGCCAATTTTTTGGCAATGCAGTGACTACAGGAAGTCCCAATTGAATGGGTCCCATTAACTGCATTTGCTCGTTTATCTGCCTGAGATCGTGCAACAGCCTCCACTTACCTGACTTTTTCTTTATGACAAATATAGGAGTATTCCAAGGAGATGTGGATTCATGCAAATGACCCTCCTTCAATTGGTCTTGGACAAGTTCTCTAGCTGCCATCAATTTCTCTTTTGTCAGCGGCCACTGAGGCACCCACCAAGGTGTGTCGTCCTTCCATTTAATTCTTACTGCCCCGGTGGCCGCTGGAAAAAACCCTGGCCCCCCATAGATGGTAGCCTAGGGTCTCCTTGCCTTTGCTTTCCTAGTCCTTCTCCTGGTTTATATCCCATATTCTCCATTATATGCTTTGCAGGATCACTATATAATTTCTCTGTGGTTATCACAATATCCATTTGTTCCAAGACATCTCGTCCCCAGAGCGTTATGGGAAGGGGATGCACATAAGGTCGGAAGACTCCGCTATGTCCCTCCTCATCCTCCCACTCTAATGAAGAGGCACTAAGGTCTGGACTCGTGGCCACTCCAAGACCTCTTAGTGTTTGGTTTGCTTTTACTAGTGCCCAATCTTTTGGCCAGTCTCTTTGGTTAATGATGCTTTTGTCAGCTCCTGTATCCAATAGTCCATAGAACTTCCTTCCCCTTATCTTTAAGGGTAACATAGGCCTATGTTTCATATCCATAGTTAAGCATGCTAAAGAATCCCCTGTCGACCCAAACCCTCCTTTTCTTTGAAGACCCGTAGGTGCATAGTTATCATGCTTACTAGGCGAAATCAAGAGCTGAGCAATTCTTTCTCCAGGGTTAATGACTGTTATACCCTTTGGGGAAGAAACCAAGATTTTAACCTCTCCAGTAAAATCTGGATCAATCACTCCTGGATGAACAATTAAGCCTTTTAAGGTAGAGGAACTCCTCCCTATAAGCAACCCCACGGTTCCCTCTGGGGGCCTTCCGCTAGATCAGAGGGAACCGCCTGCACTCCCATATCTGGCGTTAGGACCAGTCTGGAGGTTGCACAGATGTCGAGTTCTGCAGATCCTGCAGTTGCTCGCCTTGGTCTGTTGGGGGGTAAAGTTGCCGCGCCATCTGGGGCAGAGTCATGACCGCCCCGTACATTTGATTCGGGCCCCGGGGATGGGCCCGGCCGTCCGTTTTTTGACTCGCCCCAATTATTAGAGGGTAATGGGTTGCCTTCTGTATCAACCACAGAACGGCATTCACTAGCCAAGTGGTTTCCTTTTCTGCACCTTGGGCATAAGTTGGGTTTAGGATATCCTGGAGATTTACCACTAGCTGCTTCACCAGGCTTCACAAACTTAACTGTTTTTATCTGCCCTTGACCTTGATATTGCATTTTTCTTTGAGGGCAGTCCCTCTTGAGGTGGCCTTCTTGGCCCCACAGGAAGCATCCTTTGGGTCTTGCTCTTGTGTCTTGTAAGGCTTGCGCAAACGCAGCAGCCATAACCTGTCCTTGAATGACTTGCTCTGAAATGTCTCGGCAAACTTTAATATAAACAGATAAATCCTTAGCCTTCCATGGCCTAATAGCTTCTCTACACCACTTATTTGCATTTTCGAAAGCCAACTGTTTAACCAGAGGCATGGCAGTATCCACGTCCCCAAATACTCTCCCTGCTGTTTGCATTAACCTATCTACAAAATCTGTGTAAGGCTCATTTGGCCCCTGCAATACTTTGGACAGTTGCCCTTGCAAGTCTCCCGCCCCCCACAAGGTTCTCCAAGCTCTAGTCGCCGCTGTAGCTATTTGATGATAAACTCCAGGTGGGTATCGACTTTGCGCTTGGGATCCCAGATAAAGCCCAGTGCCAGTTAACATATCTAAATTCCACTGAGGATTTCCTGCTGCTGCATTCCTCCTTGCTGTCTCCTGACAGTTATCTTGATTTTGTATTTTCCATTCCAAATACTGTCCCCCTGATCGTACAGCTTTAGCTAAATTTCCCCAATCTTCAGGAGTGAGGTAAAGGCTCCCCACAGCTTCCACCAATGAAATGGTGAAAGCAGCCTGTGGCCCGTATTGCATAACCGCCTCCTTAAGTTGCTTCACCAATTTGAAGTCTAAGGGCTGATGATACCTCTGCTGGTTCTGATCTTCCATAACAGGAAAAAACCCTTTTCTGGGACCGAGTACCTCCCTCCAATTTTCCGCGATGCAAGCAGGACATCGACACGCCCCCGAACAGGCGGGCCTGTAAGGGGGTGGCCATTCATAAGGTGGGGCTGTAGGGCCAGGAGATGGCGCTGTGGTATCAGGTTTATTCCCTTCTTCCTCTTTTAATTTTAACTGCGCCATAACCTTTTCTAACTCCTCTTTCTTCTCTCAGTTGAGCCAGAACCTTCCTCACTTCTCCCTCTTTTAAATTTTCTTCTCCCTTCACCTTCTCTTGCGTGGCTATGTCTTCTAGCTCGTCCTCAGAGAGCCCTTCGGAGCTTTCACTAGCAGTATTAGAGCTTCGGAGCGGCTCTCTACGAGATTCCTCTTTCACTTGCTCTAAAACCTCTTCCCCCTGTTTTATGACTTCCCGCACTGGCTCCCGCTCTGACTGCAAGCATAGTTTTACTAAAGACCACACGGCAAGGCGGCCAGCGCTGACTTCCGGATCACGCCTAAGGTCTTTTCCCAAATGCTCCCACTGGGGTATATTCAGGAGTCCTTCCTCCAGAAACCAGGGCGCTCCTCTCTCAACCTCTTTTAAAAAGGCACGGGCTGTTTTCACCTTTAAGGGGGTGCCGTTAGCTTTAAGCAGCTCCCGCAAAGGTCCCTCCATCCTAAGTCTAGATACCTCGTTTCCCATTTTGGAAAGCTTTTCTCGGGGGCACCTGGGTGGCTCAGTGGGTTAAGCCGCTGCCTTCGGCTCAGGTCATGATCTCAGGGTCCTGGGATCGAGTCCCATATTGGGCTCTCTGCTCAGCGGGGAGCCTGCTTCCCTCTCTCTCTCTCTGCCTGCCTCTCTGTCTACTTGTGATTTCTCTCTGTCAAATAAATAAATCTTTAAAAAAAAAAAAAAAGGAAAGCTTTTCTCTCCTACTTATGGAACTTCCCTGTCAAAAGACAGACTCTGGGTGCACACTGACCTTCTTGTTGTCAATCCCCTGTCTCCTATACCGAATTTTGAGGTTCCCGGGTTTTGGCGCCACTTGTCGCTCTTGCCAGCAAGAATGACCAGGAGACACGGAGTGACAAGCTTGTGAATCTTTATTGTTCTCCCCTTACCCAGATGTTTACCCCTATTTATATCCCCTCTCCTCCAATCAGCAGACTGTACACATGAAAGGAAGCATGATCAACACTTAGCATGATAAAAGGCACGCAGTGTCCGCTTCCTGTTCTGGGCATAGCCAATCATCTTTCAGGTGGTGCGCAGGTCCTCTGCCTGGCCACAGGCGCAAGCGCCATGTTGCGTATTATGTACGTAGCTGCCCGTGACATCTGTTGGCCATTGGATGTATTTTTTGGAGAAAGTTTGTTTATGCCTTCTGCCCATTTTGTGACTGGATCATTTACTCTTTGGGTGTTGAATATGCATTCTTTTTAGATTTTGGATACCAGCCCTTTATCTGATATGTCATTTGCAAATATTTTTTCCCTTTCCTTAGGTTGCCTTTTGGTTTTGACAACTGTTCTTTGCTGTGCAGAAGCTTTTTATCTTGAGGAAGTCCCAATAGTTCATTTTTGCTTTTGTTTCCCTTGCCTTTGGAGACATGTCTAGCAAGAAATTGCTGCAGCCAATGTTGAAGAGGTTGCTGCCTGAGTTCTCCTCTAGGATTTTGATGGAGTCTTGTTTCACATTGAGGTCTTTCATCTATTTTGAGTATATTTTTGTGTGTGGTGTAAGGAAATGATCCAGTTTCATTCTTCTGCATGTGGCTGTCAAATTTTTCCCAAAACCATATATTGAAGAGACTATCTTCTTTCCATTGGATCTTCTTTCCTGTTTCATTGAAGATTAGTTGACCATCCACTTCTGGGGTTTCTATTCTGTTCCATTGATCTATATATCTGTTTTTGTGCCAGTACCATATTGCCTTGATGATTACAGCTTTGTAATAGAGCTTAAAGTCCAGAACTGTGATGCCACCAGCTCAGATTTTCTTTTTCAACATTTCTTTGGCTATTCGGGGTCTTTTCTGGTTCCATACAAGTTTTAGGATTGTTTATTCCAGCCCTGTGAAAAATGTCGATGGTATTTTGATAGGGATTATACTGAATGTGTACATTGCTCTGGGTAGCATAGACATTTTTAAAGATTTTATTTATTTGTTTGACAGAGATCACAAGTAGGCAGAGAGGTAGGCAGAGAGAGAGAGGAGGAAGCAGGCTCCCTGCTGAGCAGAGAGCCTGATGCAGGGCTTGATCCCAGGACCCTGGGATCATGTCCCGAGCCGAAGGCAGAGGCTTTAAACCACTGAGCCACCCAGGCACCCCTAGCATAGAAATTTTATCAGTATTTGTTCTTCCAATTCATGAGCATGGAATGTTTTTCCATTTCCTTGTATCTTCCACATTTATTTCATGAGTATTCTGTAGTTTTTTGAGTACAAATCCTTTGCCTCTTTGGTTAGGTATATTCCAAAGTATCTTATGGCTTGGGTGCAATTGTAAATGGGATCGACTCCTTAATTTCTTTTCTTGTGTCTCATTGTTGGTGTATAGAAATGCAACTTATTTCTGTGTATTGATTTTATATCCTGCCACTTTGCTGAATTGCTGTATGAGTTCTAGTCACTTAGGGGTGGCATTTTGGGGTTTTCCACATAGAGTATGATGTCATTTGCAAAGAGAGGGTTTGGCTTCATCTTTGCTGATTCAGATGCCTTTTATTTCTTTTTGTTGTCTGATTGGTGAGGCTAGGACTTTTAGTACTACGGTGAATAGCAGCGATGATAGGGGACGTCCCTGCCGTGTTCCTGACCTTAAGGGAAAAGCTCTCTTTCTTTTCCCGTTGAGAATGATAGTCACTGTGGACTTTTGTAGATGGCTTTTGTGATACTGAGGTATGTTCCCTCTATCCATACACTGTGAAGGGTTTTAATCAACAAAGTATACTGTATGGGGTGCCTGGGTGGCTATCTGCTTAGCGGGGAGCCTGCTTCCTCTCTCTCTCTCTCTCTGCCTGCCTCTCTGCCTACTTGTGATCTCTGTCAAATAAATAAATAAAATCTTTAGAGATAGGATGCTGTATTTGATCAAATGCTTTTTCTGCATCAATTGAAAGGGTCATATGGTTCTTGTCCTTTCTTTTATACATGTATTGTATCACTCTGATTGATTTGCAGATGTAGAACCAGACTTGGAGCTCAGGCATGAATCCCATTTCGCCATGGTGAATAATCCTTTTTATGTACTGTTGGATCCTTTTGGCTAATATTTTGGTGAGAATATTTGGATCCATGTTCATCAGGGATATTGGTCTGTAATTCTTCTTTGTGGTGGGGTCTTTGTCTGGTTTGGGGTCAATGTAGTGCTAGCCTCATAGGATGAGTTTAGAAGTTTTCCTTCCAAAAAGCTTCAGAAGAGTAGGTATTATTTCTTCTTTAAATGTTTGGTAGAATTCCCCTGGGAAGCCATCTGGCCCTGGACTCTTGTGTGTTGGGAAATCTTTGATGACTATTTCAATTTCCTTGTTGGTTATGGGTCTGTTCAAGTTTTTTTTTTTTTTTATTTCTTCCAGTTTCATTCTTGTTGTTTATACATGTCTAAGAATGCATTCATCTCTTCCAGATTCCTATTTTTTGGGAGGGATGTATTAGCTCCTAATGTGTTATTATACTTGTCTGTATTTCCTTGGTGTTGGTCATGATCTCTCCCCTTTCTTTCATGGTTTTATTAATTTGTGTCATTTTCCCTTTACTTTTGGATAAGCCTGGCCAGAGGTTTTTCAATCTTATCAATTCTTTCAAAGAACCACCTTCTAGTTTTATTGATCTGTTCCCCTGTTCTTCTGGCCTCTATTTCATTGATTTCTGTTTTTTTTTTTTTAAATATTTTTATTTATTTATTTGACAGATCACAAGTAGGCAGAGAGGCAGGCAGAGAGAGAGGAGGAAGCAGGCTCCCCACTGAGCAGAGAGACCGATGCAGGGCTCGATCACAGGACCCTGGGATCATGACCTGAGCTGAAGGCAGAGACTTTAACCCACTGAGCCACCCAGGCGCCGCTGATTTCTGTTTTAATCTTTATTATTTCTCATCTCCTGTTGGGTTTAGGCTTCATTTGCTGTTCTTTCACCAGATCATTTAGATGTATGGTTAGCTTGTGTATTTGGGATTTTTCTAATTTTCTTCAGAGTCTTGTAATGCTATGTACTTCCCTCTAAGGACCACCTTTGCTGTTTTGAACTAATGCATTTTCATTCTCATTGGTTTCAGTGAATTGTTTAAGTTCCTTAATTTCCTGGTTGACCCCTTCATTTTTTTGCAGGATGCTCTTTAACCTCCAAGTGTTTGTGTTCCTTTCAAATTTCCTCTTGTGATTGAGTTCCAAAGCACTGTGGTATGAAAATATGCAGGGGACAATCTCAGTCTTTTGGTACTGGTTGTGACCTGATTTGTGACCTGGTGTGGGATCTGTTTCGGAGAATGTCTCCTGTACACTTGAGAAGAATGAGTTTTCTGTTGTTTTAGGATGGAGTAGCCTGTATATATCTACAAAGTGTATCTGGTCCAATGTGTCATTCAGAGCTCTTGTTTCTTTTTGATCTTCTGTCTCATGATCTATCCATTGCTGTGAGTGGAATACTGAGGTCTCCTCGTATTAATGTATTATTATCTTCATGTTACTTTATTTTGGGTATTCATTGTTTTATATAATTGGCTGCTCCCACTTTGGGGGCAGAGATATTTACAATTGTTAGATCTTCTTGTTGGGTAGACCCTTTAAGCATAATATAGTGTCTCTTTACATCTCTTACAACAGTATTTGGTTTAAAATCTAATTTATCTGATACGATGTTCGCTACCCCAGCTTTCTTTTGAGGTTCCTTGTGTGGTAAATGGTTCTCCATCCCCTCACTTTCCATCTGGAGGTGTCCTTAGTTTCAAAACGAGTCTTTTATAGACAGCACATGGATGGTTCTTGCTCTTTTATCCAATCTGATACCCTGTGTTTTTTGATTGGAGTATTTAGCCCATTTACATTCATGCAACTATTGAAAGATACAAATTTACTGGCATTGTGTTTCCTGTAAAGTCCTTGTTTCTGTAGATTATATGTTTCTTTCTGGTCTCTGTGACTCTTGGGGTCTCTCTTCACTTACAGTATCCCCCTTAATATTTCTTTTTTTTATTATTTATTTGACAGAGAGAGATCACAAGTAGATGGAGAGGCAGGCAGAGAGAGAGAGAGAGAGAGAGAGAGAGAGAGAAGCAGGCTCCCTGCTGAGCAGAGAGCCCGATGTGGGACTCAATCCCAGGACCCTGAGATCATGACCTGAGCCGAAGGCAGCGGCTTAACCCACTGAGCCACCCAGGCGCCCCCCCCCCCTTAATATTTCTTGAAGGACTGGTTTGGTGTTCTGATATTTGTTCAGTTTCTGTCTGTTCTGGAAGCTCTTTATCTCTCCTCCATTCTGAATGGGAACCTTGCTGGCTAACGTATTCTTGGCTGCACATTTTTTTCATTCAGTACCCTGAATATGTCTTGCCAGCCCTTTCTGGCTTGCCTGGTTTCTGTGGACAGGCGTGATAGTATTCTGGTGCTCTTCTCTCCATATGTAAGAAACCTCCTCTCCCTAGTTGTTCTCAGGATAACGTTTTTTCTCTAATATTTTCAAACTTTACTATTACATGTCAGGGTGTTGATCTTTTATCTTTTTTTAAACAGTGGTTCCTAATTTTTCTTTTTCTTTTTTAAAAATTTTTTAAAAATTATTTATTTATTTATTTATTTATTATTTAATTTCTTTTCAGTGAAACAGAATTCATTTTTTATGCACCACACCCAATGCTCCATGCAATATGTGCCCTCCATAATACCCACCACCAGGCTCCCCCACCTCCCAACCATCGCCCCGGTGTTGACCTATTTTTATTGATTTTGGGAGGTTCTTCTTGCCACTTGGACATGAATGCTTGTTCTCTTCCCCAGATTATGGAAATTCGCAGCCATGCTTTGCTCCAATGTACCTTCTAGCCCTCTCTATCTCTACACTTACTCTGGGATCCCATTAATTCTGACATTGGTTCCTTACAAGGCATCGTTAAATTCTGGAAGCCTTTCTTTATGGACTATTGGCTGTCTTTCTCTTTTCTTCCCCTTTCTTCCTTCCAGTCAGCCTGTCCTCTAGATCACTTGTTCTCTTTTTTGCGTCATTGACCCTAGCTGTTATAGCATCGGTTTAGACTGCATCTCATTCATATTATTTTAAATTTCAACATGATTCAATCTCATTTCTACCCTTAGAGATTCTGTACTGTCTATCTATTAATTACTGCTGAATTCCATCTCTGATATCTTACCTATATCCATAACGATTAGCTCTGTATCAGGGAATATTGCCTCTAATTCCTCCTTTTGTTGTGAATTACACCTTCTGGTTATTTTGCCCAGAGAAGGATGGGTGAGCGAATGAGCAGAGTCCAAAATATCAACCATGACCCGAGGAAAATATACCCTAGAAAAGTCTGAAGCCACAACAGAAAAGCAAACACTACCAAAATGAAACAAAACCTAAGAAAGGGTGGGGGGAGATTATAACCTCCCAGGGTGGACAAAGCAGGGTGACCCACTTGTTCCTGATTGAATTTTGGTCTCTGTGTTAGAAGACTCCACCTCCCCAAACTGCAAATAACACAAAGCAATATATATATTATATAATTGAATGAAGGGAACAAAGAACTAAAATGAAGCATATACCTATAAAATGTAAAAGTCAAAATTGAAAGTTAAAAAGAGACTTAAAAACATAAGTTGGTAAAATAAATATCTAATTGAAATGCAGAAAAGCTAAAAAAAAAAAAAAAAAAAGAAATGGAAACCTTTAGACTGAAAGTTGAATGGGTTGTGAGAAAACACCTGGAGCTCAGTGTACTAGTTTCCCCCGGTGCTGGAGGTGTACAGTCTTGTGGATCCATGAAGTCCTAGTCCACCTGTTCTTCCAGCCTGTCTTCTGGGGGGGGATATGCTGTGCTGCTTCTCAGGGGTCTTTGCATCCATGGATTTGCCCTGCCCCTTGTCAAGGGGCTGGGCTCAGTGTAAGCTGGTTCTCTGTGTGGTTTTTGTTCCCTGGAGGCTTTCTGTACCACATCAGAGGGTCAGAGCAACAAGGGCTGTGCCTGGATTTCTGGCCTAGAACTGAAAAATTGTGGCCCCCCCTCCTTCGATCAACTCTCTGGGACAAAGAGTCTTCACTTTCATTGGTGCCAAACTTCATAGACTCTTGTGGCGCATGCCCACTACAGTCTCCTGGTGGGAGTCCCAGGGACCCGAGAGTGCCAGTGCCCTTTGTGTACTTGGGTCTGCTAGCTATTGCCAGCTCACGAATACACCCTGCTCCTCTGCTCCTGGGTCACAGCTGGGTGCAGTCCTTTCCAGGGCCACCCCCACCCTGAGAGCTGTTGCCGCTCATGGCCACAGCTGTTTGACCCCTCCCAGGGGATGGTAAATGGCCTGCAAGTTCTAGTCCTTTTCAGGATGCTCAGGGAAAGAGTGGTCACCCAACTGGTCCAGCTCACAGTTTATGGTGAGCCAAGCTGAGAGTCCCTCTTGGGCTTGGTGACCGTAACCAGTTTCCCTGCTCCACTGCTTGGTAACTCTACTGGCTCAGGCACCCCCATTCTTTCTGTGTCTCCTGGGATCCTGAAACCACAATGACTCAATAGAATTCTGCCCTTTTCATCCCCTGAGCGCCTTTCAGAGAGGGATGTCTCTCATTGGAGCAGTTTCTAAGGGTTCTGATTTTGTGCTTCTGATGTTCTGTCACTTTCCAGGAGCCAGCTTATGGAGGCTCCCTCCCTGCTCCGTTGATCTTCTGGTGACTCCTCACAGATTCAGGACTCTGCACGTCCTACCTTGTAAAAAGCAGTCACTGTTCTAGTTGTGGAGATCCAGATATATTTTCTACATCTCAGGCTGGATTCATGGTCATTCAGAATGGTTTAATATATATCCAGCTAAATTCAAGGAGCCAGATGTAATTAGGTCCCTACTCTTCTGCCATCTTGCCTTGTCTTAAAAAGATAGTCTTTTAAAAAATTGTCCTGTTACAATCAGAGATCAACATACACCAACACCAAGAAGTATTTTCATCTGGATCTCCTTATCTCATATTATACACTCAAAAGGGATCTCAGACCTAACTGCTAAACTCTAAGAACTCTAGAAGAAAATTTAAAATTGGGTATTTTAAAAAAGTGGGTATTCTCCAATTTCTCTATAGATAGAGAAATTTAAAAAGCAGGATCCTGTTTTGTTTTGTTTTTAGAAATTGACTAGCTAATCTTAAAACTTTAATGGGAATACAAGGGACTGAGAATAGCTAAAACAGATTTGTTAAAAAAATGTTAAAATTATATACTCTGATTTCAAAACTCATTATGACCTTGAGAGACAAAAACAGTGTCGTAGTGATGTAAGGATAGACAAATAGAGTAATGGAATATAATGGAAATATCCACAAATAAAGACTTATATTTATAAGTTTTTCCAAATTGACCTTTAAGAGTGGTTGAATATTTTTTCACCAATCATCAATAAAGGAAAAGTCACAGTGGTTTTTGAGTGAGTTTGGGTTACATTTCTGAAGCAATATTCTAGATGTCAAAGCAGTTTTACAAGCACCTTCCTGGGGACCATTAAAGACACAGGACAGAGGCCTCTTCTCCAGGAAGGATTCAGCAGAGAAATGACCAGCCCAAGACTGCGCATCAGCGAGGGAGTCACACGGGGAGGTCTGAGATGTGTGTATCTGAGTGTGTATCTAAGATGTTTGTTTTGTGTCCTTGTGAGGTCTTCATGACCTTTTACCTTGGCTGGTTTCCTGAATTTGTCGAAGGGCAGATGGAAAGCGATCCTCCCACCTCTGAAAACATTTACTGTGGCACAGAGGGAAAAAACGCCAGACTGACAGTGTGCTAGGAAGCAGGGTGGAGGTCAGGTCCTGGGGAGAAGTCCTAGCTGTGACTCAGCGGGGGACAGCCCTTGCCGCGCCCCTTGGCGTGGAAAGGAACTGCACAGGGAAGGGAGGAGGGAAAGAGAGAGGTCAATGTCTAGGCTTGCTATTCTGATTCCTTGAAGGGACAATGTTTCTCAGAATCCAGATCTGGCTGGGTAGGGAAGCCCCTGAATCACTGACTCCTGGGAGCATCTGAGGCTGGCCCTTGAGGTAGCTCCCTGCTGGAGATCCCTGTGGCTGAGGCGAGTGACACAGTGGCACCGTTAACCCTCCCAGTCCTGGGTGGGCTGCCATCCTCCCCCAGCCTCTGCCTGCTGCACTCACAGGCTCTTTGCCCGTGGCTGCCCTGTGGTCTAGGCAGGTCCCCCCACCAGGGAGGCTCCTACCCGCATATGGGCCCAGACTCTCCTTGCTCATTCCTCACAAGGCTCCTCGAAGGCTCTGCTTTCCTTGGTCTGTCTGTACCCCTTCCCTGATGTGTGCCCTCCCTGTAACGCAAAGCTGCGCATGTCAAGCCCCCCTTCCTTTCCACTGGGAGGAGATGAGCAGAAGGACAACCGTCGAGATATGCACCTGAAGACTTGCTCACCTGCTCCTCCCGATGTGATTGTGGGTGAGCTCACTGCGTGCTGCGCAGTGGGGAAACGGACACTTACCTCATTAGAAAGCTAGAACAGTGCATCAGGGGCCATTTACGAACACCTTGTGCAGCTCCTGAACTCTAGCAAGTACTCGTTAAATGTTATTTTCCAATTTCTTAATTTACTTACTTACTCTTTTTTTTTTTTTTTTTTTTTTAGTTCATTCATGCATTCGGTAAATGCTAAGTATTTCATGTACCAGACAGTATGCCTGGGAAGTGCTAGAGATCCAAGTTAGTCAAGACACAATCATGGACCCCCTGCCCCAGGTCTCCAGTGTTTCATGGGGGCAAGTAGACAAATAAGCAGATGATCTTCCTGCTGGAGACACTTGCTCTGAGGGGCTTGGGGAGGGTGAACAATTGGACAGAGGATGGCACATGACCCAGATTGGGACAGGAGCTAGGGAAGGCTTCCTGGAGGAGGCACAGCTTACATCTTGTATCTGTGTAATCCCTGACCCTGGGTAGAGCTGGAAGGAGATGCATGCTTTGTGACCTGGTGGCAGGAAACTTGGAACCATGCACACAAGCTGCTAGACTTGCAGATCTGCCGCTCGGATCAGGGCTGCGGGTACAGCTCTGACAGACACCATCCTGAGAAACGTGGTTCCTGGGCTCTCCGGGCAGGAGCTTCTCTCGAGGTTCCCTGCTTGCCCAGAAAAGAGATCATTGCCCCAAGATGGTGTAGGCTGCCCAGGCAGGAAGACTAGAAGGGGGAGGAGGAGCAGAATGACTTCATGCTAAGCAGCTCTAGATGCCTCCTCTCGGCTTCCCTTTCCAGGAAGGAGGCAAAGGCCCAAGAAGGTAACGGGCGCAGATGAAATGTGGAGTGAGGAGCCTGGGCTCGTGAGCTTCCCCTCTTTTCCTGCTGTGGACTTGCTCCCTGCTGCCGTCCACCTGCTCTGACCTTTTCTGCTCGGTTACTGGTGATGTTTCAGAATCCGCAGATCCCATTGGGCGCTGCATGCGTGGTGGGGGGCACCAGCTGCAGATCCAAGATCACAGTCTTGGTTTCTGCACAGAGCGGATGGTAGGAGCCTGGAGAGGCCTTGAAGGGAGACTGGCAGGGGCCGCGGTTTCCTGTCTGTTGCATCAGACACTCTTCTCCCTCCCTACTCATCCTATGTGTTTGAAGGAGCGTTTATCCCAAGGTACACTCAAATACAAATTTTCCAAGTTTATGGGCATCTGATAAGAGCTTCAAATAGGAGAACCTGATTTGTGTTGAGTTTTTTGAAAGCCTGGTCTGGTTCTTGGATCCCATTACTCTACATAGGCACTTCTAGAAACCCACGTTCTCCAGGATGGAAAGTCTAGCAGTAAAATGGGATAATTTGACATCTACCGGTGCTGAAGATACAGTAAATGGCCGCTAAGGACACAGCAAAGAAGATAGTGTCATTTTTTAAAAATTTTTTATTTTTTATAAACATATATTTTTATCCCCAGGGGTACAGGTCTGTGAATCACCAGGTTTACACACTTCACAGCACTCACCAAAGCACATACCCTCCCCAATGTTCATAATCCCACCCCCTTCTCCCAAACCCCGCCCCCCAGCAACCCTCAGTTTGTTTTGTGAGATTAAGATAGTGTCATTTTTATGGGATTTTTTTTACTTTGAAAAAATTGGGAGCTCCTTTCATAAAGGCTTTCTTGGAGAATGTGATTTGTGGCGCTGTCCTGGGAGTTTGGGGGAAGACAGGGATTCCTCTGGAATGTTAGGAGGATCAGAGTAGTAAATAAATTCTCTGAGGGCACACGGCCTGTGCCCTCCCTCTTGTCTGATCCAAACCTCCAGAGCCAGGGAGGAAGGAGAAGCATGGGTGTGTGTGAGATCACAGAGCACAGGGAGTAGGGAGTGTCCAGCAGTAAAGGCAGGGAAACAGAGTCACCGCAGTGTGAGAGCCGATGCGTATTCTGCTTCATGGGAGGTGGGCTTGGCCCTTGACTGTTGGGCCAGGATTGTTCTAAGTACTGGATCTGGGCTGCCAGTTCTGGGACAGGAATGGAAGTGTGCTAGAGAGCTCAAGACCCAGGGATGTAAGGGCCGTTTTACAAGCTGTGTTCTGAATTCTGAATCCATGTTCACTGGAAAACAAACATCTCAGGTGGTGAACAGACTTGTCCAAGTTAAGGGAGCAAGTGGCACCCCGGGAATGAGATTCCTGTCTCCTCTCAGAGTAGGCTGTGTATCCTGTGTGATCTGGAGGCATGCCTCCCACTCTGCCCAACTGGTGTGAACAGTCTGGTCACGGTGTCATCACTCCTCATGTACTCCCACCTTCTCTCCTGAGCCTCACACTCTGCCTGGCTGGTGTGAACGGGCTAATCATGGTCTCATGACTCCTCACAGACTGTACATCTTCTCCAGGGCTGCCCACTCTCCCCAGCTGGCGTGAACAGGTGATCACGGTCTGATCAACTCTCATGGACTCCTGTGTCTTCTCCTGGGCCTCCCACTCTGCCTGGCTGGTGTGAACAGGCTGCTAATGGTCACGTCATTTCTCCTGGACTCTACATCTTCCCCTGGGCACCCTTGCTCTCAGGAAAGCCCCTGAGTGATGCATGGGGCAGGTTCTCAAAAGCAGCAGGAGAGGACCATCAAGTAGTAAAGGTCTTGAAGTGGGTGAGGGCCCAAGGCTGTAGGCTGGGCAGTCATAAGTCATGACTGGGAGTGGTGAGTTGTTAAGTGGGGACGTTCTCCAGAGGGAAGGACCATCCTATGTTTGGAAGAGGAGGGCGAGTAGAATGGATGAGAGGAATGTTTTGATCAAAGAGTATTCTCTGTGTGTATGACTAAGTCCAAGCGAAAGTGAAAGAAAATACATGACATCATGGCAGAGCAAAATAGGACTGGCGCCCAGCTTATGTATGGCGTACATAAGCTGGGCGCCAGTCCTATTCCTCAGCCTCCTGTGTCTGCTCTGTTGGCTGTAGACATGGCATCTGGTACTTCCTGCCTCCATGTAAGCTGGGGTTGAAAAGTGGGGATGCGGAGAGGGGAAGCATCGTCAAGGGTTGGGGAGTGATTTCAGGAGTCCACGAGGGACAGAGCTCGGGGAGGTGGGGGCAGAGTGGTTGGGAAGGCGTCCTGCAGGGGCTGAGACAGGCTCTGATCGCTATAGAAGCTGAAGGAAGGTTCTGGGAATAGAAGCGCCTCGTTTGGCTCCTCAGGGCTCTTCTGTGTCAGGCCCGACTGGGCCCTGTTAGGGGAGGATGGTGGGAAGTGGGAGTGGGCTTTGGGCCCACAGGGCTGGATTTGAACCTATGGAAATATTTTCTGGAGCCTTTTCTCCTCCTTTTGATTAGGGTCCCTGGGCTCTTGAACACCTTCTCCTCCTAAATGAGAGGTACACAAAACTCCTTCACTCTAAGGTGTTAATGACCAGATCCGTGAGCCTTTGAGGAGCGCGTGCAGTACATGTGGGCTGGCATCGGGGGGCTGCTTAGCACAGAGGGGCGTCGGTCCTGTGAGGAAATGTCTGTGACGTCCAGACTGCAAAGATGGTTTTGAATAGAGCAGGACGGAGGCCCTGCCAGGCTTGCCAGCGACAACACAGGGTGCACTGGCCAGCTTCAGACTATGGAAGGAAGACCTCGATCTGGCCGTACCTTCTGTGGGTGAGGCCCTGGTCTAGCTGCAGGAGACCATATTCTGCAATAGGTAGATAGAAACACGCAGGAAGTCCAGGGGAACAAGTCACACTGAACACAGTGTCACCATAAAGTGTGAGTCATTACACAGTCGTAGGACAGTAAGAAAGAAACCCGGAGTCCGGAGAGTATGTGTCCCGTCCAGGGTAGTCTTGGAGGGCAGTGATGAGCGTCCCATGAGCTGACGAGTCGATAATTCTCTTCGGGAGCTGTTTTTAGCGTCCAGTATGTAACTGTGCATGCTCTGTGATCGGATTTAGTTTTGGACATTCGACGACCTCTGTCTGGGTCGGAGGCGTGCGAAATGTGGGAAGTCACTGATGACGCTGGCATGAATGAGAGGCGTGGCTGCAAAGGAAAACAATGATTTTCCTGCGTTAAAAGCTTGAGATTCCCCAAGAGAAGTTCCACAAAAGGGAGGGACAGAGCCTGTTGTATAGGAGCTGGAGGACCAGGCAGGCAGGGAGGGCGGGGCCGGGCACGGAGGGGACAGTGGTGTCAAGGTGGCAGGCGTTCCAGGCACCTTGATTTGCGGTCTCTTGGCCTTCGTTGTCCAGGTGACGGTCTCTTCTGAGGGAAGGACATCCATGACCTTCGCTGCTAACTCGGATGACACAGTGAGGAAGATCAAAGAACACGTCCGGGCGAAGACCAAGATTCCTGTGCAGGACCAGGTCCTGTTGCTGGGCTCCAAGATGCTGAAGCCCCAGAGGAGGCTGTCGTCTTACGGCATTGACAAGGAGACGACCATCCACCTCACTCTGAAGGTGGTGACGCCCAGTGATGAGGAGCTGCCTGTGACTCTGGTGCAGTCCTGTGATGGGGGGCAGAGGCACCTCCTCCAGGTGCGAAGGTCCAGCTCAGTGGCCCAGGTGAAACAGATGATCAAGACCAAGACCGCGATCGCGCCTGAGCAACAGATTGTGACTTGCAATGGCAAGAGGCTGGAAGATGGGAAGAGCATGGCGGATTACGGCGTCAGACGGGGCGCTTCACTCTGGCTGGCAGACTACTGCATTGGGGGGTGAGCCCGCTGATAGCTCTCACTCCCCCCACATCCTTTGATGATTTCCCCAAATTAACAAGAAAGAGAAAGATGGAAAATTAGGGGTGAAGTGGGAAGGAAGACTGCAGAAAAGTTTCTAACTCCATGATTTTTTGATCGAACACAGTTGATTAGGTGTCTGCATTGTATATATTACTGAAAATAGAAAACAATATTTTAAGGCACAGTAGAGACAGCATCAAAGCCAGCTTGGAATTCAATCCTTTCCCTCGTCCCTCTGATTTTTAGAAAAATTCCTATTTCTTCCGTCCAACAGGATAGTAAGTTCCACATTGGGATCCAGGTTCCCCTAACTCCTGTGTTCCCACCGGCATATTTCATCTGTAATATCACTCAGTATGTTGAATTAAATTGAATTTCTGATTGTAGAGAACAGTGAAAGGATTTATATTGAAGTGTGTTAATTCCTCTGGTATGATTACAGTCTAAGTAATAAAGAATTTAGAAATTCAACTAAACTGTCTTCTCTGTCCTCATTTAACGTTGTTCGGCAGGAAATGACCCCGGCGCGGTGCGCCATCTCACGCTCTACGCCCCACGCTGAGTTCAGCTGTTCTTATTTCTGGAGATGATGGTGCGCGTGGATGACACCTCCCCTGGGGACTCAGATTTTGTTCTCCAGTGTGCGGGGGTCCCTGGGGAAGGTGTGGTCATGGAGCCGTCTCTGTCCTGCCTGCATTCGGGTCTGGCAGGTCTTCTCTGGGGTGGGGGCATCTTTCAGGTGGGGGCTCTCAGTTGGTCTCTGGGTTGACTCCCGAGGCTGTGCCCGGGTTCTGGCTGACAGAGCCTTTTCCTGGCTCCCTCCTGCACCCCCCACCTCTGTGTCTGCTCCTCCCTCGGGAATGTGGATCTTCCTGTATCTTCCTCACTCACTCCTTTGTCACTGTCCCTCTTGTGTCTCATGACTGGTCAAGAACACATTTTTCGCACCATCTTAGACATGCCTTGCCCCTTCTGCTCTTTAAACTTGCTCAAGAACCACCTCGTGCAGAAGAGAATCCAGCTGAATCCCAGCGGCACCACCCCTACTTAGGGGAATTCCTTGTTCTGCTTTGGGCTCCAGTGCTCTTGGTGGCACTAGTGACCTGGTTAGGTGGGCATTAGGTTGGACTGATTTCCCTGGACGAGCAACTGCGGCTCCTTGTTTTGGATGGGTCTCCCGCAGGGCAGAGTCTGGGATTGCTCTGTCAACTAGGGGGACTCCTGAGGCCAGACACTGTGGGGTCTTCACGGTGTGCGCCATCAGACTGGGGGAGAGGGAACGTTAGTTGTCCTGCCGTACAGGGTGTTACCAGCATGTGGACTCTCCGGGCATTGTCACTGGACCCCTGAGGACGGGGAAGGTCCTCTGGAAATCATGCCTTCTCTCTTCATCAGCTTAAGAGAGAGCCGGCAGGCCACTTCCCCTCCCTGAACCTGTATATGCAGCATAGCGGGATTTGCCCTGAAGCAGAGGAACATTGGGGAGGGGAGCGGAGAATGGGGCCTCCCCATGGACCTCCGACTCCCTGAGGACACATGTTGCCCATTCTCACAGGGAAACGGACAGGCCGAGGGCTCGCTGCCTTCCCAATGCACATTCCCATCCGTGGCCCGCGGCTCACCCCTTCCTCCCGCCCCCGCCCCGCACTCACCGCCCAGCCTGCCCTCCCCCCACACTGCGCAGGAGCGTCCTGGCGGCCCCCTTCACGTGCTTGTTCCTGAGGGTGTAGATGAGCGGGTTGAGCGCCGGGGTGACCACGGTGTAGAAGAGCGAAACGAACTTGCCCCGGCCCTGGTCGTAGCGGCGCGTGGGCTGTAGGTAGGTGTAGATGGCCGAGCCGTAGAAGAGGCAGACGGCGGTCAGGTGGGACCCGCACGTGCCCAGCGCTTTGCTGCGGCCGCCCCGGGAGCGCATGCCGCAGATGGCGCGGGCCACGGCGCTGTACGAGGCCAGGATGACGGCGGACGGCAGCAGCAGGATGACCACGCGCGCAGCGAACATCCGGCGCTCGGTGGCGTCGCGGTCACTGCCACAGGCCAGCTGCAGCAGCGCGGGGAGCTCGCAGATGAAGTGGTCCAGCCGGTGGGGCGCGCACAGCGGCCGTGCGGCCAGGAGCGCACTCTGCGCGGCGGAGTTGGCCAGGCCGCCCAGCCAGGAGGCACAGGCCAGCGCGCGGCACCGGCGCGGGGAGGCGAGCTCGGCGTGGCGCAGCGGGTGCACGACGGCGGCCGCGCGGTCCAGCGCCATCACCGCCAGCAGCAGGCACTCCACGGAGCCCAGCGCCAGCGACGTGCACAGCTGGGCCAGGCAGCCCGCGCGGGGCAGCCACAGCTCTGCGCCGCACAGGCTGGCCAGCAGCGCGGGCGCCACGCTCGTGGTGAAGCCCGCGTACACCAGCGCCAGGTGGCCCAGGAAGTAGTACATGGGTGTGTGCAGGCGCGGGTCGCGCACGGCCAGCAGCACGAGGGTCGAGTTGCCCGCCAGGGTCAGGAGGTAGCAGAGCAGGACGAGGGCGAAGAGGCCGGGCTGCAGCGCGGGCCAGTCGGAGAAACCAAGCAGGAGGAAGCGCTCCCCGGTGCTGTGGTTGGCCTGCGGGAGGAAACTCCCAGAGGGTTTGGAAGGAGGCTGAGCCAGGGTGAGTTTACCCCCAGGGAGCTAAAGAGAGCCCTCCCCCGGGGGCCTGGCCATCGGGGAGCTGGCTGGGAGCGAGGGGCCCGCGGGGCGGGGATCAGTTGGGAGGGAGCGGAGTCGCTCTCAATACAGACGGGAGTCCTAGCCCTACCTCAGCACAGCTTGGCTGATGAATTATTTAGCAGATTCTTTGGGGGAGAAGGAATTTCCACTTGTTGGAAGAGCAGACTTAGACCGGGAGAGGGAAGACTGGCCAAGGTCACAGCTAGTGAGTGGCCCCGTGGGGCTTGTAGTCGGGCTTGTCTCCTTTCCAAATCTGTGCGTTTTCTGCTCCTCTCTGGCTTCTCACTGCACTCCTCCGGTCCAAGCAGGAATCTGATCTCCCTCCCATAGACTAGTCCTTCAGATACTGGAAGACAGAGCCCCCCCACCCCCCAGCCTCCCTCCCTCCTTCCAAAGTGTGTAGTGCTTGTGAGTAAGTGCAGTGCTCTAGTCTGGGTAGAGCTGTTACTTAAGAGATGAGAACCGTCTATGGCCTTCTTTGTTTCAGGGATTCTACTTCGGAGAATACAACCATTAGCGCTGACTACTGAGTGCTGCTCTGTGGGGAGTCTGTGTTCTAGGCTGTCACCATCATCCATGCCTCTCTGGCTTCTCCCCGTGTGGTGGTCATGATCTGGGGGCCTTGAGGCCCAGAGTCCTCCGGCAGAACAGGAAGCTAGAAGCCCTGGGTCCCACCAGCGTAATTGCCCTGGGGCAGCTGGATTATTTGATATGGGGAAGTCACTGCATCTCCCTTGCCTTCCTGTTGCACGTGTAAGAGGAGGAGTCTGACCTAGATGGTCTCCAGGGCTCCTGTCTTATAGCCTGGCTCTCACTGGCAAAAAAAAAAAAAAAAAAAAAAAAATTGTCCTTGAGTGAAAAGGGGACCCAACACAGAAGGCTTTAATCCTGCAGAGTGACACTGAGTCGCATTTCCTAATGGTACAGAAACCATACGGTAGATGCGAGGACTCAATGTTACAGCGAAATCTCGCTCCTGCACACTTCCTGGCAGGGGTGCGGAGATAGATAAACTTTGTAGTCACTATTCTGAGTTTAAAAATCATGAGGCCCTAATTTTCTTTAAAATGTTTCAGGGAAATCTCTTCCCCCCAGAGCATGTCGTGCTTACTGGGATCCATTTATGCTCAGGAGACGGAACCGGTGTTCGTGGTGTGAGTCAGAGCAAGGGCGGGGGCGTCAGACCGCCGAGCTCCAGTCTCGGCTCTGCCATCGCCCAGCGGAACGACCCTGGGCACGCGGCTTCACCTGCCCGTGGCTCCGTGTCCTCTCTTGAAAGTGGACTGGGTGGGGGGGTGAAGCACGGAGAGCTCTCAGAACAGGCCCGGGACCGAGTGGGCGTCTCGTAAGTGCTCGCTCTTCCCATCTGCACCTGCGAGTCAGGAGAGGTCTGTGGGCGCTCCCACTCCGGTCAGGGCCAGAGCCGGCTGTGAGTTCAGGTCTTTTTATTGACGAACTCTGGTCTTGACTCACCTGCAAGTGAGGCAATACTCCTGTCCTAAGAGGAAGGTAGGCGGGCGGCTGAGGTTAAACAGCTTGCCCGGGCCACACTGTTTGTAAATGCTTGTCAGGATTTCACCCAAAGCTCCCTAATTCCAAGAGCCTTGCTTTACATCTGTGCACATATGTTTAAGCCGGGCTCTACCCTGCCAGAGGCTGCGGAGGATGGAGGACCTGCGAACCCCGAGCTTGCTGCAGACCACGGGGGCCTCGGGGAGAGGAATACAGGTGAGAGCTGGCATTCAGGCTTGTGGCCCAAAGGTGCTAGAGACGTTGTTCTAGAGAGTCCAGTTTTCTAAGTCTGGGATCACGTGACACACACCCGTTCAGCCAGCCAGGCCCTTAACAGTTCCCCTCCAGACACACTAAACCCCGAAACCAGGCGCAGAACAGTAAAATCACACAACCAACACCAGTACCCCATGGACACACACATTCCCGAATACTCAGACACATATGTGCACATACGTGTCCCCTCATCACACCCTGAGGCTTCCAGAAGGGAAATCTGTCATCAGAATATTCCAGGATGTGTCCCCAAACCTCATTCGGTATTCTAGAACGTGCACGTCACCTACAAGACCATCTTCCTACCTTCATGTCCGGGTCTCGGGCACTGATGTTCCGCCGCTTCTTTCCAGATGATCAGTCGGTCTGTTGCGTCCGCTCCGGATCCTCAGAGTTGGAGATGGCCGTGGTGGGGGATGAACGAGCGAATGGCATGACTGTTGATCTCGAGACTGGGTGCCTGCGGTCAGAGCCAGGTCCTTCCTTCGGGAACAGGACATGGAGTGGCGAGCCCTTGCTTGTCAGCTGAGGAGTGAACACAAGGTCTTCAGCACAGAAGCCGGCCCGGTCTGGAGAAGCACCGAGATTCTGGCAGAGTGGCGGTGTCTGTTCCCAGAGAGCCGGCACCAGGATTAGACCAGGCAAGGACCGGCGTCTTGGGCTGGTCACAGGTCACCGGTGGCTGCAGCTGGCCGCGGAAACCGCCTTCTGGATTCTGAAGGCTCCGGAGCTGTGCAGCGGGGATGTTGGTGAGCCGCTCACTGGAGAGGAGGCAGGGGAAGCGATTCTCCCTGCTGTTGAGCAGAGAGAATGAGGCCCTGGGGAACCCCTGTCCCACTCCCATAATGAGCACCTGTGCGGATTTGTCCAGAGGAGTCCCCCAGGGCAAGGAGAGGAACATTCTGGAGGGAAAGGCCCTGGAGGGTGGTGTGTCCCTGGCTGCGTGGAGGCCAGAGGCAGCCCCGGCTTCCTCCCCAGCCCCTGTTCTCCTAGCATAGTGCTGTAGGGTATTGTTCTGGGGATGAGGGACCTTGAGCAGCTGCATGACCTCAGTGACTCTCAGGGTCAGTATGAAAACGGGGGAGACAGTTCTCGTCTGTGGGAGGGGCTTGAGGTCTGGCAAGGTCATCCTCAGTTCTGACCCTCCTGTCATCGGCCTTCACCGCCACCCCTTCTTGTGGCTCTCACTGCCTTTGCTCTGTCCCTGGCTGAGCCCCCTCTCCCAGGATGGCCTGTCCTATTTCCTGACAGATCTCTCTCCACCCAGACGAGGCTTCTCTGCTCCCTCCTGCAGTCCCTCCCTTGGCTGGCGTCTGGAGGTCTGTCATGGTCCCCAAGGCGGCCTGTCTCCACTGCTCTCTCGAGCTTGGGTTCCCCGGTCAGTCCTGGTGGTTACTGCTCTGCCCACTCCTCCTGGCGCTCCTGCCTCTTCTCCCTTGGTTATATTCCGTTGGTTAGATCATCATCCTATTCGAATGAAATCCTAATCCTACCCTGTTCCCATATTTGTTCAGCCGATTGTCGATTGTCGCTGGAGGTCAGGCCTGAACCCTCCGAGAAGCTTCGGTTCATGACCATAAAGGTTCTTTTTAATTTTCCCGCTTGCTGGAGACACACTACCTCGGGTAAGTTTAAGGCGTCCGGCGTGGTGACGGGTTTCGCGGACGTACTGTGCGGTGTCTGCCGGATTGCGGTCCGTGAGCACGGGCTCCGGCTCGCACAGCTGTCGCCGCACTGTCGCTGTGGTCACAACACGCACACACCCTCCTGCAGCAGCTGTGAGCGCACGGACGTGTTCCCCGCACTCGCCCCTCCGCACTGCCATCCCAGAACTCATCGTAACTGGAAGTTCATCCTCTTTGGCCAGCATCTCCCCTTCGGCCCTGCCCTCAGCCGCTGGCGACCCCCATTTGATCCACATACTCAGTGCTTTGGGATCCCACGTATAAATGGCACCAAGCAGCGGTTGTCTTTCTCTGTCTGATTTGTCCCACTCGACGTAATGCTCTGTCCTTCCGTGGGGCTGCACACGGCAGGGTTTCCTTCGTCATGGCTGAGGACTGTCCCACTGCATCTTCTTCATCCACGTATCCACCCAGGGCCACTGGAGTTGTTCGCAGGGCTTGCGAGGAGCGGGGCGGCGAGCACGGCAGTGCCCATATCTCTTTGAAGGAGTTCGCCTCCTTTGGATGTATCCAAAGTGGATGTATCCAAAGTGGAATTGCTGGATCGCTGGATGTGGTAGCTTTTTCGTTGTTGGAGAGCCTGCATTCTGTTTTCCCTGGTGCCTGAGCTGGTTCCCATCCCCACCACCAGGGCACGGGGTTCCCTGTTCTCCACATTTCTACCAACACTTCTTCTCTCTCGTCCTTCAGATAAGAAGCGTTCTGACAGGTGTGCGGTGATGTCTCATTGTGGCTAATATTAACGTGACTCTAGTGATTAGTGCCACCGTGCACCTTTTCACGTACCTCTTGGCATTTGTATGTTTTCTTTGGAAAACCGTCAATTCAGGTCATTCGCCCATTAATTGGATCATTTGTTTCTTTCCCTATTTAGTTGTATGTGTTCTCCATATACTTGCATATACATATAACAGACACCTGGTTGCAAATATTTTCTCCCATTTCTAGGATGCTGTTCTGCTTTGTTGATTTCTTTTCCAGCGCTGGAGCTCTCTATTATTTTACTATTTATTTATTTGTGCTTGAAACATCTTGAATGCAGTGGTTCAAATTACTTCATAAATTTCCTACTTATTACTATTGATTACAATAAAAACTTTGCACACACCCCAATGGTAAAGTGTAACCCTTTGATTTTCTTCTTTTTTGAGGGGGGGGGGTAATGATTTTATTTCTGTATTTGACAGAAAGAGAGAGCACAAGTAGGGGAAGCAGCAGGCAGAGGCAGAGGGAGAAGCAGCCTCCTTGCTGAGCTGGGAGCCTGATGGGGGGCTTGATGCCAGGACCATAGGATTTTGACCTGAGCTATAGGCAGACACTTCACTGACTGATGGACCCAGGTGCCCCAAAATGTAACCCTTTTATTAAATAATTCACACTCAACATGTGTTTTATTTCTTTTCCTCACTAAATAATTTTTTATGTATTTTATTTTATTTTTTTATTATGTTCAGTTAGCCAACAGATTGTACATCATTAGTTTTTGATGTACTGTTCAACGACTCATTAGCTGCATGTAACACCCAGTGCTCATCACAACACGTGCCCTCCTGAATACCCATCACCTGGTTATCCCCTACCCAAACTCACTCCCCTCTGTAACCCTCAGTTTGTTTCCTATGATTAACAGTCTCTGATGGTTTGTCTTCCTCTCTGATTTCTTCCCTTTCAGTTTTTCCTCCCTTCCCCTGTGGTCCTCCACACTATTCCTCCTGTTCCACATATGACTGAAACCATATGCTTGACTTATTTCACTCAGCATAATCCCCTCCAGTTCCATCCATGTTGATGCAAATGTTGGGGGTTCATCCTTTCTGATGGCTGAGTGATATTCCATCATGTGTATGGACCACATCTTCTTTATCCATTCATCCGTTGAGGACATCTCGGCTCCTTCCGCAGTTTGGCTATTGTGTACATTGTTGCTATGAACATTGGGGTGCATGTGCCCCTTCTTTTCGCCCTTATCTGTATCTTTGGGGTAAATACCCAGGAGTGCGATTGTTGGGTTATAGGGTAGCTCTATTTTTAATGTCTTGAGGAAACTCCATACTGTTTTCCAGAGTGGAGGGACCAGCTTGCATTCCCACCAACAGTGTAAGAGGATTCTTTCCCTTTTATCCACATCCTCTCCAATATTTGTTGTTTTCTGTCTTGTCAGTTTTGGCCATTCTAACTGGTGTAAGGTGGCATCTTAATGTGGTTTTGATATGTGTTTCCCTGACAAGTGTTTCCCTGATTGCAAGTGATGTGGAGCATTTTTCATGTGTCTGTTGGCCATGTGTATGTTTTCTTTGGAGAAGTGTCTGTTCATGTCTTCTGCCCCTTTCTTGAGCGGATTATTTGTTTTCTGGGTGTTGTGTTTGAGAAGTTCTTTATAGATCTTGGATACCAGCCCTTTATCTGTAATGTCATTTGCAAATATCTTCTCTGATTCTGTGAGTTGCCTCTTGGTGTGGTTGACTGTTTGCTTGGTTGTGCAGAAGCTTTTGATCCTGATAAAGACCCCAAAGTTCATTTTTGCTTTTGTTTCCCTTGCCAGAGATGTGTCTTGCAAGACTTTGCTGTGGCCAAGGTGGAAGAGGTTGCTGCCTGTGTTCTCCTCTAGGATTTTGATGGATTCCTGTCTCACATTGAGGTCTTTCATACATTATTTTATTTTTTCACTGTTCCAAGATTCACGGTTTATGCATCACGCCCAGTGCTCCGTGCAATACATGCCGTCTTAATACCCACCACCAGATTCACCCAACCCCCACACCCTCCCCTCCAAAACCCTCACTTTATTTCTCAGAGCCCACAGTCTGTCATGGTTTATCTCCACCTCCAATTTCCCCCAACTCCCTTCTCCTCTCTTTCTCCTAATGTCCTCCATGTTATTCCTTATGCTCCACAGGTATGTGAAACCATATGATAATTGACTTTCTCTGCTTGGCTTATTTCACTCAGCATAATCTCTTCCAGTCCCATCCATGTTGACACAAAACTTGGGTATTCATCCTTTCTGACGGAGGCATAATACTCCGTTGTACATATGGATCACATCTTCTTATCCATTCATCTGTTGAAGGACATTTTGGCTCTTTCCACAGTTTTGTGACTGTGGCCATTGCTGCTAAGTACATTGGGGTACAGATGGCCCTTCTTTTCACTATCTATATCTTGGGGGTAAATACCCAGCAGTGAAATTACAGGGTCTTTCATCCATTTTGAGTTATCTTTGTGTATGGAGTCAGTGAACGGTCCAGTTTCATTCTTCTGCATGTGGCTGTCCAATGTTCCCAGTACCATTTGTTGAAGAGATTGTCTTTTTTCCATTGACGATTCTTTCCTGCCTTGCTGAAGATTAGCTGACCATAGAGTTGAGGATCCATTTCTGGGTTCTCTATTCTGTTCCATTGGTCTATGTGTCTGTTTTTGTGCCAGTACCATATGTCTTGATGATCACACCTTTGTAATGGAGTTTGAGGGTGGGAATGTGTTGCCCCCAGCTTTGGTTTTCCTTTTCAACATTCTCCCAGCGATTTGGGGTCTTTTCTGGTTCCATATCAATTTTAGGATTGTTTGTTCCAGCTCCATGAAAAAGTCAATGGTATTTTGATAGGGATGGCATTGAAAATGTAGATTGCTCAGGGCATCATAGACATTTTCACAATGTTTATTCTTCCAATCCATGAGCATGGAATGCTTTTCCATCTCGTGTATCTTCCCCTCCATTTCTGTCTTAAGTGTTCTGTAGTTTCTAGAGTATAGATCCTTTTCCTCTTTGGTGAGGTTTATTCCAAGGTATCTTACAGGTTTTGGTGCTATGATACATGGAATTAATTCCTTAATTTCTCTTTCTGCAGTCTTATTGTTAGTGTGTAGAAATGCAAGCGATTTCTGTGCCTTGATTTTGTATCCTGCCATGTTGTTGAATTTCTGTATGAGTTCTAGTCATTTGGAGGTGGAGTCTGTTGGGTAAAATATCATGTTTTCTGTGAGGAGAGAACTTCTTTGCCAAGTTGAATGCCTTTTATTTCTTTTTGTTGTCTGATTGCTGAGGCTAGGACTTCTAGTACTGCGTTGAACAATAGTGGTGAGAGTGGCATCCCTGTTGTGTTCCTGACCTTAAGGGAAAAGCTCTCATTTTATCCCCATTGAGAATGATATTTTCCACGGAGTTTTCATAATGATTTTTATGATATTGAGGTATGTTTCCTCTATCCCTACACATGGAAGAGTTTTCATCAAGAAACCATGCTGTATTTTGCCAAGTGTTTTCTCTGCATCAGTAGAGAAGGTCATATGGTTCTTGTTCCCTCTCTTGTTACTGTGCTCTATCACACTGATAGATTTGCAGATTCTGAACCACCCTTGCCGCCCAGCATAACTCTCACTGGTCCTGGTGAATCATCCTTTTAACGGACTGTTGGATCCTATTGGCTAGGATCTTGTCAAGTATTTTGGCATCCGTGTTCATCGGGGATCTTGGTCTGAAATTCTTCTTTTGGATGGGTTGCCTGGTTTTTGGATCAGGTAATTCTGGTCTCATAGGATGAGTTTGGAATTTTTCCTTCTATTTCTATTTTTTGAAAGAGCTTCAGTAGAATATATATTATTTTGTCTTTAAATGTTTGGTAGAATTCCCCTGGGAAGTCATGTGGCCCTAACTTCTTGTTTTTCGGGAGGCTTTTGATTACTGTTTCAATTTCCATGCTCGTTATTTGTCTAGTCAGATGATCTATATCTTCCTGTTTCACTCTTGGTAGCTTGTACGTTTCTAGAAATGTATCCATTTCTTCCTGATTGCTTAATTTGTTGTCATATAGTTGCTGGTGATAATTCCGTGTAATTGTTTCTATTTCCTTGGAGTTAGTCATGATCTCTTCCATTTCATTTATGATTTTATTGATTTGCATCCTTCCCTTTTTCTTTTGAATAAGTCTGGCCAGAGGTTTATTGATCTTACCAATTCTTTCAAAGTACCGGCTTCTAGTTTCGTTGATCTCTTTTACTGTTTTTCAGGTTTCTGTTTCATTGATTTCTGTGCTGATCTTTATTATTTCTCTTCTCCTCTTTGGTTTAGGTCTTATTTTCTGTTCTTTTGCTAGGATCTTTAGGTGTAAGCTTAGCGTGTGCGTTTGGGATTTTTCTAATTTTTTGAGAGAGTCTTAGATGGCTATGTATTTCCCTTTTAGTACTGCCTTTGTTGTATCCCATAGGTTTTGAATGGATGTTCTTTTATTTTCATTGGTTTCTATGAGCTGTTTAAGTTATTCTTCGATTTCTTGGTTGACCCAATCATTCTTGAGCAGAATGTTCTTTAACTTCTCAGTGTTTGAGTTCCTTCCTAAGTTCTTCCTGTGTTTGAGTTCCAGTTTCACAGAATTTTGGTCTGAAAATAGGCAGGCAATCATCTCAATCTTTTGGTATCAGTTGAGGCCTGATTTGTGACCCAGTATGTGGTCTGTTCTGGAGAAAGCTCCATGTGAATTTGAGAAGAATGAGTATTCTGTTTTTTTTTTTTTTTTTTTTTTTTTAAGGTGGAATGGTCTGTATGTGTCTGGGAAATCTATCTGGTCCAATGTGTCATTCAAAGCTCTTGGTTTTTTGTTGATCTTCTGCTTAGATGATCTGTCTATTGCTGAGAGTAGAATGTTGAGGTCTCCTAATATTTATATATTACTATCAATATGATTCTTTATTTTGGTTAAAGATGGTTTATGTAGTTGGCTGCTTACATGTTGGGGGCACCGATATTTACAATTGTTAGGTCTTCTTTTTAGATAGACCTTTTAATTATGATATAGTGTCCTTCTGTATCTCTTACTACAGACTTTAGTTTGAAATTTAATTTGTCTGATATAAGAATTGCTACCCAAGCATTCTTTTGAGGTCTGTTGGCATGAGAAATGGTTCTCCATCCCCTCACTTTCAGTCTGGTTGTATCTTCATGTTCAAAATGAGTCTCTTGTAGACAGCATATGGATGAGTCCTGTCTTTTTTTTTTTTTTAAATTTGACGGACAGAGATCACAAGCAGGCAGAGAAGCATGCAGAGAGAGAGAGGAGGAAGCAGGCTCCCTGCTGAGAAGAGAGCCCGATGCGGGGCTCGATCCCAGGACCCTGGGATCATGAACTGAGCTGAAGGCAGAGGCTTTAACCCACTGAGCCACCCAGGCGCCCCTATAAACTAATTTGATTTTCTATGTACACCCTCATATTATCTGTGAATAGTCAGAATTATCCCCTCAATTCTTATTCTTTTTGTTTCTCTTGCCTTATAGTACTTGGTAGATTCTCCAATGCAATGTTGATTAGAGTAGCATCCTTTGAAGTTTTTCTTTTTTTTTTTTAAAGATTTTTTATGTGATAGATAGAGATTACAAGTAGGCAGAGAGGCAGGCAGAGAGGGAGGAGGTGGGGAAGCAGGCCCCCTGCTGTGCAGAGAACCTGATTTGGGGCTTGATCCCAGGACCCTGAGATCATGACCTGAGCTGAAGGCAGAGGCTTAACCCACTGAGCCACTCAGGTGCCCCTCACTTGAAGATTAAAAAAAAAAAAGATTTTATTTATTTATTTGACAGACAGAGATCATAAGTAGGCAGAGAGGCAGGCAGAGAGAGAGGAGGAAGCAGGCTCCCTGCCAAGTAGAGAGCCCGATGTGGGGTTTGATCCCAGGACCCTGAGATCATGACCTGAACCGAAGGCAGAAGCTTTAACCCACTGAGCCACCCAGGTGCCCCTCACTTGAAGATTTTAATATACCTTTCTCCATATCTGACAGAAAAGTAGACAAAACATTGGTAACTAATGTGATGTAATTGGCATATATGGAACATTACATAGTTAGTGCAGAATACATTATTTTCAAGTGGTCCTAGGATATTTCCCCAAGTAGATGAAATGTTGGGCCATGAAGCAAGTCTACGCAGTTTAAAGCCTGAAATTAACTAGGTGATATTCTTAGACCACAGGGGAATTGAGCCATAGTCGTAATGAAAAGAAACCAGGAAGTCCCTCAATGTTTGAAAATTAAATGTAACTTTGCTGCATATCCTACGGGAGAGAGAGGGAATCACAGGGGAAATCCTCCACCTTTCCTGCCTCCGAGCTCGCAGACAATCCCACTCTGTCTGTGAAGAGCAGTGCGATTAGCTAGACAGGGGTTAAGCCTTAGGTCAGAGTTCTGCCTGCCCCAGCCACACCTGGCAGCCTTGGCCTGTGGTCTCCCCAGAGCCGCCCTTTCTGGTGGCCCTGAGCCAAGTGGGACAACATGGCCGTGTGGAAATGGGAAGCTGCACAGCCCTAGTGATGATGGCGCTATTGTATCGTCCTCACTAGTGCAACAGCACGCTTTCTGAGTGAGATACGGCACAATAGCAGCTTCCTTCTTTAGGGGTTGAAAATCATCTTGGGGTTCATCCATTAGAAATACGGGTTCAACATGGGTTCTTTCTTCTGGAAAAGCAATAGACTGAAATAGCCATCATGGCTTCCTGAGCACCTGTCTGGAGAGCCAGCACACCGGCTCTTTGTGGGATTCTCCCTCGTAAACATCCAAACTATGATGTAGATATTATCAGTCACATTTTCTAGATGGTTAGACAGGGGCTCAGAGATGATTCGAGTCACAGAGGATTTGAGTGTCAGAAAACTAAGTGGGATCCCTAGACTGACTCCAAATTCCTTGTTATTCCATACGTGGTAGTATTTCCCTCTTATCTCTGGTATTCTGGGTCAGGAAACATGTCAGGTCTCAGGATTTTCTTGTGTGGCCAAGTGGAGCAGATTTTGTTGGACTTTTTACCTCTGCCTATCATGATCATTATGATAATTATCTCAGTGGAGGACCTCTGAGTAAGATACCCAATGATTCCTAGGAATAGGGACATTATAATTGATATTATATTCTATATATTATATTCTATATATCATATATCACATATTGTTAATGTAACATTAATATAATCATTATATACTAATCTAGTAATTGTATTTATATAATATATAATATAATATTAAAATGATATTAAGTTGATAAATTAATAATTAAATTTCTATTAAAATGACATTAAAATTACTGAAAGAACTATCTTTCTAAAATTGATTCAGGATCTGGTATTTTCACAGTCTGCTGTAAGACAGGTCTGAAATAGGGGCCCCTGGGTGGCTCAGTTGTTAGGCGTCTGCCTTCAGCTCAGGTCATGATCCCAGCATCCTGGAATTGAGCCCCATGTCAGGCTCCCTGCTTGGCAGGGCCCTGTTTCTCCCTCTCCCTCTCCCTTTGTCTGTGTTCCCTCTCTCACTGTCAAATAAATAAATAAAATCTTAAAAAAAAAAACAGGTCTGAAGTATTTTTAAAACACAGCTCAGCCGCCTTCTACAAAGTGAGACAATGTTTATAAACATTACTAAAATACTCCCGTACCAACGATTACTTACTTGCCAACCATCGTAGTGTTTATATGGTATGACTATGACTTCCATTAGTCAAAATCTGCAGGGAAAGAACTAAGACGGTGTATCCAAGCTTTAGGGGGGCTTCATGTTTAAGTTAGTGTTGAGACAATGAGCTACTCTGTTTTATTCTGTAGTCCAAGGGAATGGTGCCAGACATCTCTAAGATACTGGGAGGTTCTAAAATTCTGACTTGAAGTTATCTGTGTGCTTCAGAGATGTGGTCAGGAGCAGGGAAGGAGCCCAGTGTCTGTGGCCTGTGTTGACCATGGAACAGGTAACTTCTGTAGGCATCATTTTTATTTCTTGATACTGTTTTTAAAGGTGCTTTTGTATCAAGTTCTTCTCTTTAGTAGTAATTAGAATGAGAGTGGAAATTTCTGTTTTTTACCATCCATGGACCCAGATCCTGGGCTGACAGGGAAGCTATCCTTTAACATTTCACCAAACTCACAATGACTGGGCAAAACCTCAGAGCATGGGCCCTATTTCTGCCCCAAGCCCATGTTGTATATCTGCTTCCAGAAGAAAAAGATAATCCAAAAATGCCATTGCAAGCATAAACAGAAGAAGAAAAATGAAAGAACCTCTCCGGCTCCCATAAGATTAATGTCATACGGTCATGTACATACTGGAAACACAAGAAAAAGTCTGTAACTTTCTAGAATGTGCTTCCTCCTGATGATGTGTAAGTCTGTATGTAAAACAAAACAGAGCGAATATAGAAACCTGCCCTAATGTTCCTCCACCGGAGCACTCCCTTCCTTGTGAAGATTGTGTCTCCCAGGCAGCTGTCTTGCCTTGGTTCTGAATAAATCTCTCTTTTTCTCTAAAATGTTTAAGAAAGCTTGTCCCTTTAGAGTCGATGATATGCTTTCTTTTTAAGTGAAAAACCAGTGTTCCTGGGCCACACCTCCAACAGCGCAGAAGGGCGGCTGTTCTCGTTCATCCTGGAGCTTCCCTGCAGAACCAAGCGTGTGTGTATTTTCCAGCACAAATGGGCTCATCCTAGAAGGATGCTCGGAAGGGCTGAGAAGCACTCTCCACTCCATGGGTGAGACCAGAAGATGAAGCTCCTCCCGCTTAGAGCATTACTTTTTGGGTCTTAAAACTGCGTTGGAAATGGGGGAAACCATTGCATTTCCCAAAGCCCAAGCCTGGGAGGGTCTGAGAGCAGCTGAACTTGCTGGGAGCCAGGAACTCCACAGACAGGGCCGCGGCAGGAAGGGAAGGGGCCGGGCTCTGGGGTGGTCTGCAGTCCTGGGGGTCCGTGGATGGGGCCGGCTGTCTGAGGGCCCTGCCGGCGACCCGCCAGTGCCTGCAGCGCAGAGCCAGGGGTGGGGGCGAGGAGGCGCAGTGGGGACCACCTGCCATCGTAAGGAGGCGGGTGTAAGGGCAGCCGGGTACAGCCGCCATCCAATGGGCTCGGGGCACAACCCTCCTCGGCCAATTACCGTGTGGGGGGTGGAGCTCCCTCTCTGCGGGCGCCTCTGGAGCTGCGCAGGGCTGCAGAAGGGGGACCAGCCAAGGCGAGCTCTGAGGGACCCTGGCCCGGTGAGTGCGTGCTGTGTGGTGGGGTGGGGTCTGGGGCTAGTGTGCGCCCTGGGTGGGAGGCAGGGTCCTCGAAGGGCACATCAAGTGAGTTCACTGTGGGGACATCTAAGTTTTCTTTTTCCCTTGAAAATTTCTTCTGCCTGATACGCATCTACTGGCCGCATCCCCCAGATCCCTGAACTCCAGGGCGCCCCCTCACCCAAGCTTTTGTGGGATGGGTTGCGGACATTTCAGGGTTTTCCGTGTTCCCCAGGAAGAGTGCATGCAGAGACAGCTCACGGTCCCGAACTTCAGGGGGTGCCCCGTTCCCTGGCACAGTGCAGGTAATGGGCCTTGAGCAGCACCGGAGTTCAGCAGGGTGTCACTTTTTCCCTCAGGCACAGGTGTGGCGCTAACAAGCCCCAGAGCCACCCCGGACTTCAGCATTGTTTCCTGTGTCCCCTGGGAAGGTGGTAATGGGCTGTCAGGGTCTGTCAGGAAGGTCCTCCAGGTTCCTGCCCCCCAGGCACAGGCGTGACGGTAACAAGCCCCAGAGCCACCCCCCCAGCTTCAGCACTGTGCTCCCTGTCCGTGGGGGATGGTGATAATGGTCTGCCAGGATCCTGTGGGAGGATCTTCCAGGTTTCTCTCCCCCCAGGCACCGGCACAGAACCATCCCCAAGATTCATTGTGCCCTTTGTCTCTAAGTTTGGTGGTAATGGCCTCCCCGTGCAGGTCTCAGAGCCCAGGGGTGGGGGTAGGGGGGCGGACCAGACTGGACTCAAGTTGCATAAGGAAGCAATGAGTTGGGTGTTTTTTTGGAAGAGTGACTTCACTTCTCCAAAAAGGACAATGGCTTTGGTTGAACTTAGAGTGAAGCTAATAACTGTTTAAGAAACAGGTTGATGAGGGAGCAGGAGGCTGGCTGAGGACAAAGCAAGAGCTGGCGCCTTGCACCCCCCTCCTTCCATCCGCTCCCCTCCATAGGTGTAGCATCCCTCAGGCACCCCTGACTGCCATAAAATGATAAATAGTTAACTTGCTAAGATCACAATTCTACAAGACAGGAATCTCCCTTGGTTTGCAAATGTCCTTGAGATTTACAAACAAAGAAGTTACCTTATCAATAGCCCAAATTCCAAAGACACAGAACTCAGTTTCTCAAGCCTAATGTCACCCTCCCCTCCATAAAAACCGAAGGAGGTGGAGGTAGAAGGAAAAGTAAATAAAGTTAAATTTCTTCTAAACCTAAATCTCATTAACAAGGATGCTTGATGGCAGGAATGTAACATTCCATCAGGAGACTCTCAATTGTCTTTACTTGATAGTAACTAAGCCTTCAATATCCTGATAGTATTCTTTGCCCCAATAACCCTTTGTCCTCACCTACCCAACTCCTGCGTATATAACCAACCACCCCTCACAACCCGGGGCAGCCGCATCTCCGCCTGCCCACGGGCCCTGTCCCCGTGCTCTAATAAATCACCTTTTGCACCAACGATGTCTTAAGAATTCTTTCTTTAGTCGTCGGCTCCGAACCTCCTCACCCCACCGAACCTGACTTAGGTTCTGGGACTTCATCACAGGTGTGCGTCTCTCCTCCCAGGAATTGGAGCAGGTGTGCCGGCCTTAGGTCAGAGGTGCCTGCTTATCCACACCTGACAGCACTTCTCCACTCTGGCTCCATGAGGCCTGAAGTTTTTGAATCAGCATCTGAGTCAGTCATGCATCTTGTCTCAGGATGTTGGCGTTCCAAGAAGGCAGCAGATACGTTCGTCGCAATGCCATGTTCATGTCCGGATGGGAGGTAGAAGCTCTCTTTCACCCCAAACCTCCTGGGCTTTCTCTTGTCTCCAGTGGAGCCACAAAGTCTCACTAAAGCAGTGGTCAGCAATCTAGAGGGGCTCCAGGGGTCCTGAGTTTCCCCGAAGGGAGCACCTGGCAGGGGATCTTGTTGTCTCTGTTTATTTCTGGCTCACAGAGGTGTTTGGAACATCTCTTTCCTAGGCAATCCCTTGGATTTGAAAGGGAAGATGAGATGGACTCGGTGTGTGTTTGGAACCTAGAATGCATTCCTTCATCGAACAGTGTTGATTCCATGGGTCCTAGGCTGTGGGGAATGGCCGGCATCTACAGTGAGGTGGCTGTTTGTGGTCAGATGCAGACTTTGATGATGTCATTTTTCAAAGGTGAAGTTTCATAATTGATTAGTCTTTTCATCAAAAGAGTTACAATTAGGGTCAAGGGAAGATTAAAAATTATTCAAAGTAGACATTTACCATTTAAAAGGAAAGCTTGACCTTCTAGTTTGACTCAGTGTATTGTCTAGATATTTGGACGTGCTGTATTTTCTCTGCAGTTTCCTTGGTGGTGGAGTCAGAATGATGAGGGAGCAGGAGGCTGGCTGAGGACAAAGCAAGAGCTGGCGCCTTGCAACCCCCCCCCTTCATCTGCTCCCCTCCATAGGTGTAGCATTCCTCAGGCACCCTTGACTGCCATAAAATGATAAATAGTTAACTTGCTGAGATCACAATCCTGCAAGACAGGAGTCTCCCTTGGTTTGCAAATGCCCTTGAGATTACAACAAAGAAGTTACCTTATCAATAGCCCAATTTCCAAAGACTCAGATCTCAGTTCCTCAAGCCCTAATGTCACCTTCCCCTCCATAAAAACCGAAGGAGGTGGAAGTAGAAGGAAAAGTAAATAAAGTTAAATTTCTTCTAAACCTAAATCTCATTAACAAGGATGCTTGATAGCAGGAATGTAACATTCCACCAGACTTCCAATTGTCTTTACTTGATAGCAACTAAGCCTTCAATATCCTGATAGTATTCTTTGCCCCAATAGCCCTTCTGAACACCCCTTTGTCCTCACCTACCCAACTCCTGTGTATATAACCAACCACCCCTCACAACCCGGGGCAGACGCATCTCCGCCTGCCCACGGGCCCTGTCCCCGTGCTCTAATAAATCACCTTTTGCACCAACGACGTCTTAAGAATTCTTTCTTTAGTCGTCGGCTCCGAACCTCCTCACCCCACCAAACCTGACTTAGGTTCTGGGACTTCATCATTTTTGGCGAGCCAGCCAGGAGGTTTGTGAGTCTTTACATTTGGACTCTGAGCTTCGGTGCAAAATTGGTGAGTACTTTCTCTCCTTTTCCTGTACGCTCATTCCAGGGCTTTTTCAAGGAGTATGGTCTTATTGGAACACTTGCATGTCAATTGCTCAGGCTGTAATCCTCTAGCCCGTGGCTACTCTATGGGGAGGAGAACGTCTGCCTTTTGGCTGTAAGCTAGTACCCTGGCCGGAATGGCAATAAGGCCCAGAAACTTGATGGCCTCTCTTTATTCCTGTTCTTATAGAAAGTTGTCTCTCTTGGGGACGGGACAGCCAACTAAGTCACCAGGACGGCTGCCAATCTTAAGACTCCCGTGTGAGGTTTCCTCCTGATTGATCTAATGTGATCCCCTCCACATGCCCGGTCTAGCCACTTCTGGCCGCGGGACCTCCACTGGGAGCCGGCCGAAACCAGTACCCGATTGAATTAAAGCGCAACCGGGGACCGTTTCCTAGGGAAGTTGGCTGCAAGGACCACATGTGTTGGAATGTCGCATAGACCATGATGGATTTCAGTCTTTTCTGTTTCTCGTCAGTGTCTTCTGCAAACCGCCTAAAGCTATGAAATTGAGTAATTTCCCTTGCCAAAACTTCTCTAGCGTTTTTGTGGGTTAATATGGCAAAACAGTATGCAGTCTTCAGGACAGACAATGGCATGGCACAAGCATTTTAGTCCATTCACCAGGCACCCATCTGTAGCCTAGGATGCGATGGGGAAGTGGAGGGACGCCGGCACCCCTCCAGGGCCTCTTACGGCAGGAATGCCTTCTAGGGAAGGCAGGATGGTGATCAATAGCGTATCTTGAGGGACGCCTCAGGTCGCTTTTGACACCTAAAACCTCTGACATAACCTGTGTGGGACGCTACCCAGGAGTCAGGGGGGATTTGGTAATGGACCTTCTTTACTTTTCTGGAAGCATGGCCTCAGTAGGCTTCCTCAGTTCCCAAGGACTCTACCGTGGGGTGCCTTTTAACCCACTGGAAATAATTTGGATTGCAAAACTTAGGAAAGGACCGAGTTCCTGTAACACTGCATGGCCTCAGTGGGATCTATCAGTTAGATCTCCTCTGCAGGAAGCAGGGCAAATGGACCTAGGATACCTTCACTGCTCATACCTAGGCCTTCATTGCTCTACACCAGGACCCCAGACTAAGGGGCTTTTGTGGAATGTGTTTGCCCAAATGAGTCAGCTGTAAACTTTCTCCTGACATATTCGATGATAATTACATAAATAAGCCTTCTTCTAGTAAACCCAGGTTGCTGGGCCATCCCTAGCAAAGGGGACTCTGGCTTTATTTCTCTGTTTCTCTTAATAGATGTGGGGGCTTCTCCCTCACTCACTTCCCGTGTTAATGGCTATAACTGGAGCCAACTGGGGTTGGTATAACTCGAGACAGAGACCATAAGGAATATTCCCAAGCAGCTGCCGAAACTCTCTCTGTGTTCTCTGGCCTGACTTGGACTGCCTAATCCCTTCCCCCTTGCTGGTGGGAAAGCATGGCGTCTGCTCTTCTGTTGG
The DNA here is from genome assembly GCF_030435805.1 of Mustela lutreola. Classification (NCBI taxonomy): domain Eukaryota; kingdom Metazoa; phylum Chordata; class Mammalia; order Carnivora; family Mustelidae; genus Mustela; species Mustela lutreola. The sequence continues at coordinate 984,175 of NC_081296.1, read as the reverse complement.
GGCTTGTGAGCTCTAAAACCGGGAATCTTTTCTCTGCCTCCTGGCAGCGCTTTGTTTCTTCTGTTTCCCCCTTATTGTGTTTCTGTACCAACGCGCGTGCAGCCTGCATGACTGGCCTCTAGATCATGCACCATGGCTCCTTCTCTCTTCACTGTCAAGGAGCAAGAAGAGTACCCCCTGGACCTAACACACCCACTCCAGATCTTCCCACGCATGTCTCAGGTAAACATTCAAAGTGGAGTGGGCCCAGGTGGAACGTAAATCAGTATTGGAACTAAGTTAAGTTTGTTGGTTTAATTAAGATAGATGCATCTTTGAAGTTAACAGCAGTAAATGTGAAGCTTTATTCTATCGAAGTTTACTAAAGGTCAAATAAGCTCATGTTATTTGTTAAAATTTGTTAGCAAAGAAATGACGAAACTGATGGTTAATTGTTGTCTCAAAGTTCTAATGGGTAATTGCTGAAGTAACTTTCAAAGTCTTTGGTAACCTGAAAGTTTTTTAAAATTTTGGAATTAACCGGGGCAGCCGCATCTCTGCCTGCCCACGGGCCCTGTCCCCGTGCTCTAATAAATCACCTTTTGCACCAACGACGTCTTAAGAATTCTTTCTTTAGTCGTCGGCTCCGAACCTCCTCACCCCACCGAACCTGACTTAGGTTCTGGGACTTCATCAAGAAGGAGAGGCTTTGGGAATTCTCCTGGATAGAGGCACGCTGGTGGCTTCAAGGGGCTTGGCAGAGGTCAGGAGCCCTGGGGTGAGTTCTGGAACTGTTTGCCTGATGCTGGGTGAGTCAGTTGTCCCACAGAGTTTCTGTTTCCTCCTTAAGAAGTTGCTGGCAGGTAGCATCTATGGAAAGGCTTTTTACACAGAAACTATTCTACATAATGAAGAGCAAATAAAGCGAGGTGATTTGGGCTTTATGGTTCTGTAAATAATAGTTTTAAAACCCCCTGTCATAGGCTATGGTATTTCGTTGCACAGGGAGTTCTCAGGAAGCTGCAGTGAAAGATTCAGGTCTCAGAGCAGGTTCACTGAAAAGAAATAAAAATAAATAAATAAAAACTAAAAAAAAATAAAGTAAAGCACAGCCTCAGAGCTGTAACAGGGCACAGTGCCCCCTTGGTGAGGGGGAGAAATGGAGGAGGAGTGTAGGTTATTGAGTAGTTCGGGGAGTGACTCGTTGTGCTCCCAGAGAAAATCTCCCCTCCCTGGGGGGGCGGGTGGCTGCTCACCTGGTGGCCCGTCCTGGGCCCTGAAACCTGACCCAGTGAGTCCCTCGTGACTAGAACTGGGGAATTTATGAAGAAAACAGAATGAACCCTGGAGGGCGCCTGCATCCTGTGCACTCAGACAACTCCATGGAGCAAAGGAACCCATTGCCGGTGAGGCGTGTCAGGATCCCTGACGGTCTGGACTTTGCTTCCTGCGAAGAGGTTGTGTCTTCATCCTCATCTGAACCAGAGCCGTGTTGTCTGGTTACGGAGACCCAGACCTTTACGTGACCACGTCATCTTTATTCTTGTTATTTTAAGCAATATAGACATTGGCTTCGAGATCCAAATACCAGAAGGAGAAACACAAGGTCAGACATCTATGAGGACTGAACTTGTGGCCCCTCTCACGAGTATGGGCAGTGCGGGGCGGCCCGACGCGGGGTTCTACTTGGATAGAAGTGAGCTGTGCACGCGGAGCGCTTCCTTCTCTCTTCTCCCTCCTTCTCTGAGGGGAAAGCGGAGTGGTGTCTGGGGCTTGGTTTCTGATTTGAAGAAACGGGACACTCGAGATTTGAGAGCCGTGCTCCTGCGGGCGTGCTGCTGCGTGCCCAGTGAGTGAGGGTCTGACGCCGGGACTCGGAAGTGTTAGTGTTCAGGGAGGATGCGGTCCGAGTTTCCCGCACACAGAGCCGCTCGGCTGGTCTGCCTAAAGGGACCCGTTCCTGCCTTTTGAAGGGCAGCCTGAAGGTGGCTCGAAGCCCTCGGGCACTGGAGGAATGCTCTGGGAGGGACCCCTGGGCGGGCCAGTGTGGACAAGCCCAGGGGGTTCCAGAGCTGACGACGAACACGTTTCCGAGGCTGGAGACGGCTTCTCTGCGAGCAGCGCTGCGCCGGGGAGGAGAGCCGTCTCCGGGTGTCGGGAGTCACCGAGTCCGCAGGCGTGGGCCTGGCCGGGGGGTCGGGAGCCATGGTGGTGGCCTTCGCTCTGGACGCGCAGGCCAGGTTGCTCCAGGGACGGGGCTCTGCTCCCAGCCAGCCCTCCTGCGGCAGACCGATAGGAAACGGGCTTCCTGTCGGCGTCTCCTGTGCTCATCTCAGCAGGGCGCTCGGTGGGAAGCAGCCCACAGGCAACTGGGAGAAAGGAGGAATTGAGGTAACTCCCAGCTCTTCTGGGTTGTTCTGAGCCAGGTGAAGGAGCAGGTTTCCGGGGAAGGAGATCATCTGTGTTCCGTCTGCCTGGGAAGGCGCCTGTCTCAGTGGACTTGCTGGTGTTTGTGTCCAGAACTCTGAACTTCTACACCCTCAACAAGCTTCTTTCTTTCTTTCCTTTTTTAAATGTAATTCAATTTTTTAGTGTTCCAAGATTCATTGTTTATATACCACATCCAGTGCTCCATGCAATCCGTACCCTCCATAACACCCACCACTAGGATCAACTATCCCCTCTACCCACTCCCCTCCAAAACCCTCAGTTTTTTCCTCAGAGTCCACAGTATCTCATGGTTCATCTCCCCCTCTGTTTCCCCCCCCCATTCACTTTTCCTTTCATTTTCCTAATGTCCTCCATGATATTCCTTATGCTCCACAAGTAAGTGAAACCATATGATAATTGACTTTCTCTGCTTGACTTATTTCACTCAGCATAATCTCCTCCAGTCCTGTCCATGTTGACACAAAAGTTGGGTATTCCTCCTTTCTGAGGGAGGCATCATACTTCATTGTACATATGGACCACATCTTCTTCATCCATTCGTCTGCCAAAGGGCATTTTGGCTCTTTCCACAGTTTGGCAACTGTGGCCATTGGTGCTATGAACATTGGGGGACATATGGCCCTTCCTTTCACTCCATCTGTATCTTTGGTGTAAATACCCAGTAATGCAATAGCAGGGTCATAGGGAAGTTCTATTTTTAATTTCTTAAGGAATCTCCACACTGTTTTCCAAAGTGGCTGCACCAACTTGCATTCCCACCAACAATGTTAAGTGGGTTCCCCTTTATCCACATCCTCTCTAGCACTTGTTGTTTCTTGTCTTGTTAATTTTGGCCATTCTAACTGGTATAAGGTGGTATCTCAATGTGGTTTTGATTTGAATTTCCCTGATGGCTAATGATGAAAATTTTTTCATGTGTCTGTTAGCCATTTGTATGTCTTCTTTGGAGAAGTGTCTGTTCCTGTCTTCTGCCCATTTTTTGACATGATTATCTGTTTTTTGGGTGTTGAGTTTGAGAAGTTCTATATTGATCTTGGATACCAGCCCTTTATCTGTAATTTCATTTACAAATATCTTCTCCCATTCTGCGAGTTGTCTCTTTGTTTTCTTAACTGTTTCCTTAGCTGTGCAAAAGCTTGAGGAACTTCTTTTGGAAGTTCCAATAGTTCATTTTTGCCTTTTTTCCCTTGCTTTTGAAGGAATGTCTAGCAAGAAGTTGCTGTGGCTGAGGTCACAGAGGCTACTGCTTGTGTTCTCCTCTAGGATGGATTCCCATCTCACATTGAGGTCTTTCATCCAATTTGAGTTTATCTTTGTGTATGGAGTCAGAGAATGGTCCAGTTTCATTTTTCTGCATGTGGCTGTCCAATTTTCCCAGCACCACTTATTGAAGAGACTGTCTTTTTTCCATGGACTATTCTTTCCTGCCTTGCTGCAGGTGAGTTGACCATAGAGTTGAGGGTCCATTTCTGGGTTCTTTATTCTATTCCATTGGTCTATGTGTCAGTTTTTGTGCCAGGACCATATTGTCTTGATGATCACAGCTTTGTAATAGTGCTTGATGTTGGCAACATGTTGCACCCAGCTTTGGTTTTCTTTTTTCAACGTTCCCCTGGTGATTTGGGGTCTTTTCTGGTTCCATATCAATTTTAGGATTGTTTGTTCCAGCTCCATGAAAAATGTCAATGGTATTTTGACCGGGATGGCATTGAAAGTGTAGATTGCCCTGGGAAGCATAGACATTTTCACACTGTTTATTCTGACCCATGAGCATGGAATGCTTTTCCATCATTTTGTGTCTTCTTCAATTTCTTTCATGAGTGTTCTTTAGTTCTTCAAGTACAGATCCTTTACCTCCTTGGTTAGGTTTATTCCAAGTTATCTTATGGTTCTTGGTGCCATAGTATATGGAATCAATTCTCTAATTTCTCTTTCTATATTTTCATTGTTTATGTTTACTAAATCAGCTGATTTCTGTGCATTGATTCTGTATCCTGTCACATTACTGAATTGCTGTATGAGTTCTAGTAGTTTGGGGGTGGAGTCTCTTGGGTTTTTCATATAAAGTATCATGTCATCTCTGAAGAGAGAGAGTTTGACTTCTTCTTTGCCAATTTGATACCTTTTATTTCTTTTTGTTTTCTGATTGCTGTTGCTGGGACTTCTAGTACTATATTGAACAACAGTGGTGAGAGTGGGCATCCTTGTCATGTTCCTGATCTCAAAGGGAAGGCTGTTAGCTTTTCTCCATTGAGAATGATATTCACTGTGGGTTTTTCATAGATAGATTTTATGAGGTTGAGGAACGTTACCTCTATCCCTATACTATGAAGAGGTTTAAAAAAATTATTTATTTATTTGATGGAGATCACAAGTAGGCAGAAAGGCAGGCAGAGAGAGAGGAGAAAATTGGCTCCTTGTGGAGCAGAGAGCCTGATGTGGGGCTCGTCAGTTAGATGGATTCCTAAGTATCTTACAATTTGTTGTGAAATTACACATAGGATGGACTCCTTAATTTCTCCTGATCTCATTGTTGCTCTAGACAACTGCAAGTGATTTCTGTGCATTGATTTTATATTCTGCCACTTTATGGAATTCCTGGATGAGTTCTTGCAGTTTTGGGGGTTGAGTCTTTTGGGTTTTCCACAGAAAGTCTCCTACTGTCTGCAAAGCGTGAGAGTTTGAATTCTTCTTTGCCGATTCAGATGCCTTTTGTTTCCTTTTGTTGTCTGATGGTTGAGTCTAGGAATCCTAGAACTACGCTGAACAATAGTGATGAGAATGAGCATCCCTGTCGTGTTCCTGAACTGAAGGGAAAAGCTCTCAGTTTTTCCCCCATTGGGAATGCTATTCGTTGTGGGCTTCCCATCAATGACCTTTATGATGTGGAGGTATGTACCCTCTATCCTTACATGCTGAAGAGTTTTGATCAAGAAAGGATGCTTTAATTTGCCAAATGTTTTTTTTTTTTTTTGCATCTATTGAGAGGATCCTATGGTTCTTGTTCTTTCGTCTATTAAGGTAGTGGATTCCATGCATTGATTTGTGGTTGTCGAACCACCCTCGCAGCCCAGGCATAAATTTGATTTGGTCACGGGGAATCATCCTTTTAATGGGCTTTTGGATCCTATTGGTTATTATGTTGGTGAGAATTTTTGCATCCATATACATCAAGGATAGTGGTTTGTAATTCTCCTTTTGGGTGGGGCCTTTGTCTGGTTTTGGGATCAAGGTAATGCTGGACTTGAAAAGGGTTGGTTCTTTTCCCTCCATTTCTATTTTTTGGGAGTTTCAGAAGAATAGGTGTGAAATCTTCTTTAAATGTTTGGTAGAATTCCTCTGGGAAGCCATCTGGAGCTGGGCTCTTGTTTCCTGTGGGATTTTGATACTGCTTCAATTTCGTTGCTGGTTATGGGTCTCCTCAGGTTTCCTTTTCTTCCCAGTTCAGTTTTGATAGTTTCTATGTTTGTGGGAATGCATCCATTTCTTGGAGACTGCCTGATTTGTTGACATAGACTTTCCATCCTATGTTCTTTTAATCGTTTGTATTTGTTTAGTGTTGGGTGTGATCTCTCCTTGGTTCATGATTTTATTGATTTGGGTCCTTTCTCTTTCTTTTTGGAGATGTCTGGCCAGGGTTGTATCAATGTTGCTAATTCTTTCAAAGAAACATCTCCTAGTTCCATTGATTTGTTCTACTGTTCTTTTGGTTTCTACTTCATTGATTTCTGCTCTAATCTTTATTATTTCTGTTCTCCTTCTGGGTGTAGGTTTGATATGCTCCTCTTCCTCCAGCTCCTTTAGGTGTAGGGTTAGGTTGTGTATTTGAGACCTTGCTTGGTTCTTGAGAAAGGCTTGTAGTGTGATATACTTCCCTCTTAGGACCACCTTTGCTGCATCCCAAAGATATTGAATGGTTGTGTTTTCATTCCCTTGTATTTCCATGAATTTTAAAAATTCATTATGAATTGACTGGTTGACCCATTCATTCTTTCAGGATGCTCTCTGGCCTGCATGTATTTGAGTTGTTTCCACCTTTCCTCTTCCGATCGAGTTCCATTTTCAAAGCATCGTGGTCTGCAAATATGCAGGGGATGATCCCAGTCTTTTGGGATGAGAGTGAACATGGCAGCTTCCCAATCTCTCACCCTGGAACTGAGAGCTCGGGCCCCACTCCTCAGTGCGCCCTCACAGAAAAGCGGTCAAATCTTCATGTCTCCCTGGTCTCTGTCCACACTCCGTGCTCACTGGACCTGAGACCAGGTATATCTGTCTCTGGCACATGACCCTGTTTGGAGTCTCAAAGCCAGCAGACGCCTACTGCATGCTTAGACACCACTCCTCCTGGGGGAGAGGGGGCTCTCCCCAGGTGTGCCGCTTCTTGGGCCCCTTCTCACAGAGCAGTGGCAAGACTGTGCCATGGATCACAGTTGATGGCAGCCTCCAGCTTAGAGCCCGCTCCTGGGCTTACTCTTTGCAGCTCACTTGGGAGCTCTGCTGCCCTCAAGCACCCCTGGTCTTCCTGGGACCGCAAGGATCCTGAGATCACACTGTCCCATTGAGGGTTCCAACCCTGCCCAGCGGCTAGAGCGACTTCTAAAAGCTCACCAGAGCAGACTTCTAAAAGCTCTGGTTTTGTGCTCTGCTGCCCCTAGCCCTGGCAGTAGCCGGCGGACAGAGGCTCCTCCCTGCAGGGTTTATCTTCCCAACTATCAGCTTAGACTCACTCCGCTGTACGTCCTACCTTGTGGAAAGTGGTTGCTTTTCCATTTGTAGAGTTGCTGGCATTCTTTTATAGGCTCTCGCTTGAATTTGCAGATGTTCAGAATGGTTTGATGGCTATCTAGCTAAATTCCTTGTGCCGGATGAAATGAAGGTCTGTTACTCCTCCGCCGTCTCGGACTCTCTCTCTCCTTCTTTCTCCAGAGTGCTTTGGGTGTTCGGGGTCTTTGGTGATTCCATATAAATTTTAGGACTGTCTTTTATTTCTCTGAATAATGCCATCGTAATTCAGGTAGGGATTTCATCCCAAGTGTAGATTGTGTTCGGTATGGTGCAGATGTGAACATTATTAACTCTTCCAGTTAATGAGCATGGCGTATGCTTGCATTTATTTGTGTTGTCTTCCAAACCTTTGGCCCATACATTCACCTACCACTACGCACACATTTTCCTTCCTTTTTTGCCATGTGTTCAGGATAGCAGGTCTTCCTCATTCTTGATTACTTTTATTCCTAGGTTATTTTTTGCATGGTGCAATTGTCAATAGCATTGCTTTCTTAATTTCTCTTTGTGAAAGTTGGTCATCAGTAAACAGAAATATAAGTTGGGGCACGTGGGTGGCTCAGTCAGTCAAGTGTTTTCCTTCAGGTCATGTCACGATCCTGGGTTTCTGGGAATGATCCAGCACTGGCTCCCTGCTCAGCAGGGAGTCTCCTTTTCCCCCACCCTCTTCTGCTCCCTTGCTATGCATACTCTCTCTCTGTCAAATTAATACAAAAGAAAGAAATGTAATTAGTCTCTGTATATTGACTTTGTATACTGTGGCTTTACTGAATTTGTTTATTGTAACAGTTTTGGGGTTTTTTTTTGTGGACTCTTTAGGGATTTCTGCATATGGTATCATGTCATCTGCAAATAGTGACCATCTTTTCCTATTTCGATTTTTTTTTTCGTCTAAATGGTTTGGCTAGGGCTTTCAGTATGATGATTGAAAGTGGTGAGATGGGCATCTTTATCGTGTTCTTGCTGGTAGTGGGAAAGTTTTCAGCATTTTACCATCGAGTATAACGTCAGCTGTGGGCTTTTCATATAGGCCTTTGTTTGGTGGAGGTTTGTTCCCTCAGTACCCGGATGGTTTAGAGTCTCTATCATAAATGCGTATTGAATCGTGTCAAGTGTCTTTCTGCTCTATTGTAACAGTCCTAGGATCTTTATCTTTTATTTTGTTAAGGTGATGCATGCTATTGGTGGATGTGCAGGTGCGGAGTCATCCCTGTGTCCCTGCAATAAATCCCACTGGATCGTGTTGTGTGATTCTCCTGATGGGTTGTTGAATTAATGTTGCCGATAACTTGTTGAGGATTTTTGCATCTCTGTTCATTGGGGATAGTGGCCTTTCCTTTTCTTGTAGCGTCCTTGTCTTGTTTTGGTAGCAGGGTAGTGCTGCCTTCATAAAGTGAGTTTGAACGTATGCCCTTCTCTCCTTTTTTTTTTTTTTAAGATTTTGTTTATTTATTTGACACAGAGAGATCACAAGTAGGCAGAGAGGCAGGCAGAGAGAGAGGGGGAAGCAGGCTCCCTGCTGAGCAGAGAGCCCGATGCGGGACTCCATCTCAGGACCCTGAGATCATGACCAGAGCCAAAGGCAAAGGCTTATCCCACTGAACCCCCCAGTTGCTCCTCTTCTCTCCTTTTTAAAAAAGCAGTTTGGGAAGGGTTGGTATTAATTCTTCTACCATCTGGCTAAAATCCTCAGTGAAACTGTCTGGTCTTGGGCATTTGTTTCCTGAGAGGACTTGATTATTGAATCAATCTTTTTACCAGTGATCAGTCTGTTCAGAATTTTTTTTTTCCTTCATGGTTCATTCTAGGTTGTTAGGAATTTATCCATTTCTTCTATGTTGTCCAAGGTATTAGCCTCTATGTACTCAGTACTCTCTAGTGATCCTTTGTATTTTTGGTTATTCATTGTAATAGCTCATGTTTCTATACTTTTTTAAAGTTTTTCACATTTTTAATTTAAATTCAGTTAGCCAAGGTAGTTTTTGACATAATGGTCAATGATTCATTAGTTGCATATAAACCTAGGGCTCATCATCACGTGTCCCCTCCTTAATATGCATCACCCAACTACCCTCTCTCCTAACTTAACTCTCCTCCAGTTTGTTTCCTATGATTAAGAGTCTCTCATGGTTCGTCTCCCTCTCTGACTTCTTCCCATTCAGTTTTCCCTCCCTTCCTCTGTGCTCCTCCATGCTAGTCCTTGCATTCCACATGTGAGTGACACAGTATGATTATTGTCATTCTCCGCTTGACTAATTTCACTTAGCATAACCTCTTCTAGTTCTGTCCATGTTGATGCAAATGGTAGGGATGCATCCCCTCTGATGACTGAAGACTATTCTTTGGTATGCATGGACCACATCTTCTTTGTCCATCCTCTCTTGAAGGACATCTCAGCTCCTCCCACAGTTTGGCTATTGTGGACATTGCTGCTATGAACTTGGGGAGCATGTGACCCTTCTTTTCACTGAATTTGTATCTTTGGGGTAATTACCCAGGAGTGCAATTGGAGGGTTGTAGGGAAGCTCTATTTTTTTTTTTAAAGATTTTATTTATTTGACAGTGAGAGATCAAACACAAGCAGGGGGAGTGAGAGAAGGAGAACAGAGAGCTGAGCAGAGAGCCTGATGCAGGGCTCGATCCCAGAACCCTGGGATCATGACCTGAGCCGAAGGCAGATGCTTAACAACTGAGCCACCCAGGTGCCCTGCAGCTCTATTTTTAACTTTCTGAGGCACCTCCATGCTGTCTTCCAAAGTGACTGTGTCAGCTTGCTTTCCCACCAACCGTCTAAGAGGGTTCCTTATTCTCCATATCCTTGCCAACAGTTGTTGTTTCCTGTCTTGTTAATTTTAGCCATTCTGACTGTTAGAAGGCGGTATCTCATTGTGGTTTTGAATTCCCTGATGACAAGTGATGTGGAGCGTTTTTTCATTGTCTGTTTGCCATTTACGGGTCTTCCTTGGAGAAGTGTCTCCTCCTGTCCTCTGCCCATTTACTGAGTGGATTCTTTGTTTCTTGAGTGTTGAGTTTGAGCAGTTCTTTGTAGATCTTGGATACCAGACCTTGTATCTGTCATGCCATTTGCAAATATCTTCTCCCATTCTGTAGGTTGCCTTGTAGTTTTGTTAATTGTTTCCTTTGCTGTGCAAAAGATTTTTACCTTGATGGAGTCCCAGAAGTTCATTTTTGCTTATGTTTCCCTGTCCTTTAGGGTCATGTCTTGCAAGAAGTTGCAGTGCCCAAGGTCAAAGTGGTTGTTGTCTGTGTTCTCCTCTAGGATTTTGATGTGAGACAGGAATCAATTATCTTTCTTTGCTGATTGTATTGGAGCCCTCTCTCTTTCTTGGTGAGTCTAGGTAAAAGTTTGTCAGTTTGGTTTATCTTTCCAAAAAAGGCAGTTCGTATTTTCGTTGATATTTTGTCTTTTTAGTCTCCATTGGATTTATTTCCACTTTCCATTTTGTTATTCCCTTCTATCTACTGATTTGGGGCTGTGTTTGTTTTATTTTTCCCATTTCTTTCCTATATATATTAGGTTGGTTACTGAGGAGCTTTCAGGTGGATTGATGAGGAACTGAATTTCTATGAACTTCCCCCTTAGAGCTACTTTGGCTGCACCCCATAACTTTTCATAGATTCTCTTTTTCATTTGTCTCATAGTACTTTCATATTTTCTTTTGATTTCTTATTTGGCTATTGGTTGTTCACTAGCATGTTGTTGAATTTCCACATATTTCTGACTGTCCCATTTTCTTCTTGTGACTTGTACTTCTTGTGATTTCTACTTTCATACTCCTGTGGTTGGACAAGATTTGAACCAGAGCGTGAAGGGAGCTTTCAGTTTAAAGGTTACTTTGCTGGTGTATTTTCTGAGGGCAGACCATGACGTCTATGGGGACAGGGTTTGTGAGACTGGGGCAGGGGTGGTTAGCTCTTGTTAGATTACTGATTACTACCATGCAGGCTGTGTCCTAACACTGTAGCCCTGATGGACTTGTACTTCCTTAGATACATTTTCTAGGAGGTGGAGGGTGGCCTTCTCTAACAGAAAGGTCCCATATGGGTTCATGGCATGGTCCCAAGTCAGCAACCAGGATGTATGGTAAATTTGGGGACAAGAACACGACTTTCTGTTGGAAGTGACAGAAACAGAGCATGGTGGGTTTCATGGCAATAGTCGAGGTCTCAAGTGACCAACTGGGGGTTGGTGGTGGGTGGGGTAGTGGGGCCTGTGGATCTGTCCCCAGAACCTGTGGAATTGAGGGACACCCTCCTGTGTTGAGTTGTGTGGAGACAGGTAGACAGCAGTCTCTGGCCAGGCACGAGGGTCACACTAGACCACCACCAGAGGGACCGTGTGTGGTGGGAGCCAGTGCTCAGTTTCCATGAAGACTGTCGGGATCTGGTGACTGTGGATCCTGGCAGCAGCACGGGGAGAGGAGGACAGTGGTGCACACTCCCTAGGGTTGGGGTCAGCACTAAACTGGAGTCCACTGACGTGAACTGTGCCTGGCACAGAAGGCGCCCAGTCACTGTAGCTGTGGGCGCTGTGCCTGTGGCACTTTCCTGCCAGGGGCTCCCATGCTGCCACCTCCTGCTTCTCATCATCTTCATGATCATGAGCCTCTGCTCTTGCCCCATGGCCCCCCAGGGTGTTGCCTTCCCCCCAAGTTGCCTTCATCCTCTGCCCTGTGCAACCCGATGCCAGGGTAGCCTTCTCATGAGGCAGCACTGCCAGACCCCTGATGGAACACTTCCATCGGTCCCCTGTGAGGTGAGGACGATGTCCTGCCTGGAAGGAGGCGGCAGGTCCCCAATCAGGAGAGCCACGTCTCCCTTTTCAGCCTGGCCTGCCCGCCTCTCAGTCCTGTTTTGGGAAGCTGTTCCCAGTTCCTGAGATGACAGCTCTGACCTTAATAACAACATTGTTTTCTGTGTCTGCATGCCTTCGTTCATCCATGGCTTGTCTTTCGAACTTCTCAGTGAGTTTTCAGCTGTCCTGCAGGGCTGTCTGCTCAAAGAGGCGATGGCCTGGGAGGGGAGCCTTCGCTGCCACCTCCCTCACCTCCTCCGAGCCCCGGAGCCAACAGTCCCACGAGGGACCTGCTGAGGGATCGAGCCAGCCCATCCTGAGCCCAGGCTGTGTCAGCTATATAGACTGATGTGTGCCAGGGGTGGTGGGCAGCTGGCACGAGCCAGGTGCAGGCAGTTTCTCTTTCTCATGCCTTCTGCCCTCTGAGCTCCCAGAAGAAGCTCAGAGCAGCCTCCGCACCCCACATCTCGAGATCCCTTTACCTGTGCCTCCTGCATTCAGCTGGTGAGCTTGGTGGTTTCCCGTTGCTTCTGTCTCCCATAGCCGCACCCATGGCAGTTTGTGGATCAGGGGAGGGATCGTACCCTTGTCTGTGCTTGACTTGCTTCCTATCTGCACTAGCTTGTCCGCCTTTGTGTCTCCAGTGGATGTGCTTGGAAGCTCGTCCACAGGGAACCTGTTAGCCAGATGGATCCAGGGAACAACCACTGAATTAGTGATCCAGGAGAGAGAACAAACCTGCTCTGAAACCTGTCCCTCACTCTGTGACCACCGCATCCTAAAACAGAAACAGGGGTGCCTGGGTAGCTCAGTGGATTAAAGCCTCTGCCTTTGGCTCAGGTCATGATCCCAGGGTCCTGGGATCAAGCCCGGCATCAGGCTCTCTGCTCCGCGGGGAGCCTGCTTCCTCCTCTCCCTCTGCCTGCCTCTCTGCCTACTTGTGATCTCTGTCTGTCAAATAAATAAAATCTTAAAAAAAAAAGAGAGAGAGAACAGAAACAGTACTAGCTTTCTGGATTATGCCGTGGCTTCTATCTCTGCTTACACACTCTTGAGTGCATAGGTGCTGATCCTGGACGGAAGGGACCGTGGCTCCTGTGGCCTGGGATAATAGGGAAATAATAATAGGGAAGATAGAAGGGAAATAATAGGGATAATAGGGAAAATAGAAGAATTCAGTGAAATTTGAATTCCAGACCGAGATGGAATGAATATTGTTGAGGAAATTCTCCCAAGTAGGGGATATGAATGTTGTGTACCAAAGCTTTTTTGAATAAGTTACCGAAAGAAAAATCTTTTTTGTTGTTTATTTTCATTACAGGCCAGTTAGCATGCAGTGTTGTATGAGTTTCAGGGGTGCAGTCGCGTGGGTCGGTAGCTCTCCGTATCACTCGGGGCTCACCGAGGACAGATGCTCTCAGGCCCCTTCATCTGCCTCACCCGTCCCTCCCGCCGCCGCCCGGCTGCTGACCGTCGGTTTGTTCTCTGTTGTTAAGAATCTGTATTTTGGTTTGTCTCTTTTTTCTCCTTCATTTATGTTTGTTTTTTCTTCTATGCAAGAGTGACGTCCTATGGTATTGTCTTTCTCTGACTAATTTCACTTGGAATACTCCTCTCTACATCCATCCGTGTGCCTGCAAATGGCAAGGTTTCACTCTTTTTCTGGCTGAGTAATATTCCTGTGTCTGTCTGTGTGTGTGTGTGCGTGCGTGTGTGTACACACCTGTCATCTCATTTATCACTTTATCCACAGACACTTGTGTTGCTTCCGTATTGTGTCTTGTAAATAATGTTGCAAGCAACACAGGGGTGCGTGTACGCTTTTGAGTTATTGTTTTCATATGCTTTGGGTAAATGACCAGTAGTGTGGTTGCTGGAGCCCAGGGCAGCTCTGTTTGTAACGTGTGCAGGGCCCTCCATGCTGTTGCCCAGAGTGGCTGCAGCACGTTGCTTTTCCACCAGCAGTGCACGAGGGCTCCCTTTCCCCACATCCCTCCAGCGCCCGCCGTTCCTTGTGCCATGGACGGGAGCATTCTCACGTCTGTGCTAATATCTCATTATACTTCTGACTTGCAATTTCCTGAGCTTGGGTGATGCTGAACTTCTTTTCATGGGACTGTTGGCCATCTGTACTTCTTCTTTGGAGAAATGTCTGTTCATGTATTCGGACTATTTTTTAACTGGATTGTTTGTTTTTTGGTGTTGAGTTGAATCCACTCCACATATTTAGGACATGGTCCCTTCACTGTGCAGGATATTTGCAAATATCTTCTCCCTTTCAGTAGGTTGTCTTGTTATTATTATTAGTTCTTCCTAGTTCTTCTGCTGTGCAGAAAATTTTATTGTGATACAGTTCCAGTAGTTTAGTTTTGCTTATATTTCCTTTGCCTCAGGAGACAGTCTAGAAAAATGTGGCTTTGGTCCATGTCAAGAAGTTACGGTCTGTGCCCTCTTGTAGGATTTTTATGGTTTCAGGTCTCCCATTGAGGTCTTGAAACTGTTCTGAGCTTCTGTGTCTGTATGTAAGGAAGCAGAATAATTGCATTCTTCTGGGCATAGCTGTCCAGTTTTCCCAACTCCGTTTGTTGTAGAGACTTTTCCTTTTCCTTTTCGATATTCTTGCCTGCTTTGTGGAAGACTAATTGGCCACACAATTGCGGTTTATGTCTGAGCTTCTCTCCTGCTCCCCAGGGCGCTGCATGCATTTTTGCGTCAGTGCCATGCTGTTAGGATGGCCACAGCTGTTGTACAACTTGAAATCTGGAATTGTGGTTCCTCCAGCTTTAGTTTCTTCTCAACATTGCATTGGCTCTTCAGTATCTTCAGTGGTTCCGTTCAGATTTTTAGGAGTGTTTGTTGGAGTTCTTTTTGTTTAACTTCAATTCAATGAGCCAACTTACAGTCCATCATTAGTTTCAGATGTACGTTCGATAACAGATCGGACGTGTATGCCGCCCAGTGCTCACTGCATCACGTGCCTTCTTAATGCCCACCGCCCAGTTACACTGTCCCACATCTACCTCCCCTCCAGCAGCCCTCAGTTCGTTTCTGAAATGAAGGCTCTCTCGTGGTTTTTCTCCCTCTCTGATGACTTCTCATATAGTTTTCCCTCCCTTCCCCTCTGGTCCTCTGTGGTGTTTCTCCTATTTCACACATGAGTGAGCCCATGTGCCGATTGTCTTTCTCTGATAGCCTTAGTTCGCTCCACATAGTACCCTCCAGTTCCATCCAGGGGATGTGATGGTTTGTCTTCACCCTCTCTGATAGCTGAATAACATTCTATGGTAGATATGAACCGCATCATCTTTATCCATTCATCTGTCCATGGACATCTGGGCTCTTCCCATAGTTTGGCTAGAGTGGATAATGCTATAATGAACATTAGGGGGCAAATGCCACTTCTTTTCACTCAATCTGTATTTTCTGTAAAGAGAGAGATCAGAAGCAGGTGGGGGGGGGGAGCAGTCTTTCTCCTGAGCAGAGAGCCCAATGTGGAGCTTGATCCCAGGACCCTGAGATCACAACCTTAGCTGAAGGCAGAGGCTTAACCCTCTGAGCCACCCAGGCACCCCACAATCTGTACCTCTGGGGTAAATACCTAGTAGTGTAATTGCGGGGTCATAGGGTTGCTTTATTTTTAAGTTCTGGAAGAAACTTGATTAACATGTGGCAGCGTGGTGGTACGAGAGTGCATTCCCACCAGCAGTGTAAGACTGTTCCCCTGTCACCATGTCCTCACCAACATCTGTTGTTCCTGCCTCGATAATTTCAGCCATGCCAGCTGTTATAAGGTGGAATCTCACTGTGGTTTGGATTTGTATTTCCCTGATGGCTATTGCTGTGGAGCACTTTTTCATGTGTCACTTGTAAGTCCTTTGGTAGAAAGGTGTGTTCGTGTTTTCACCTATGTCTTCAGCTAAGTTAGGGGTAGTCCCAGGAGCATGGAAGGTGTCATCTGCTTAGTGTGGAGACCTTCAGAGACATCTGAATTGAGGGCTAGAGTTAAGGAGAGTATCAGGCCCAGGCTCTGTGTTCAGTCTGGTATGAAAGTATAATGCGCAGGGATGGTTCGAGATGCCATTCAGATTTCTCCTGCTCTGCATCCTTTCTGCAGTTCCAGAGGGCATGATTTCTGACTTTGTTGTAGGATGAGCCCTTTGCTTTGCTCAGGTGTCCCCATTCCCTGGGGATTTGGAGCCAGGCCTCTGGGTGTGGTCCTTTAAGAAGCCAACCTAGCGTTAGGATTGGAGCCCAGGGTCATGGCAGGTTCAGCCTGGCAGCTGTGTGGCAAGACTCTCAGAGGGCTGAGTTGTGGGCATGGACCAAGGTAAGTGTCAGGCTCCATGTTTGTGTCCGGAGACCACTGAATGTGTGGGTGGCCTCAGGTGGGCAAGCAGATTTCTCCTGCTCTGAATCATTTCCAGAATTCCAAATGCCAGTTTCCTTCTGGGTGGCAGGCAGAGTCCTCTGAAATTGCTCAGGTGATTCCAGTCCCTGGACTGTGGTGCCAGCCCGGTCTCTAGGGAAAGACCCCTTGGAGCTCAACCTAGGGTCAGGTTTGTGGTCAGGTTTAGGGTTAATATTTAGGGTCCTGGGTTAGGGTGAGGGTTTAGGGGCTTGCTAGGGTTAATTTATTTGCCTTTAATACAAGATGTCCATGCTTAAGTGGGACATTTTCTTAGAGTATTTTACAGTGAGTAAAGTTTAGCACGTAACCCAAATAGTTACAGAGAATGAAATGTTTCAAAGCAACACTTAAGAGAATATTTTTTGATATTTATGTTTTATAGTCAAAATAAATAAAAATTGAATTGTTCTGTGACTCTTCTCACAGATGAATTTGCTGGCTCTGTCTTTCTGGTCTTGGCTAAAATCATCTTCTCAGTGGGCTTCCTCAGTGGGCGTCTCTGAATAGGACGGTTCTCTTAGCGCTTAGCCTGCACTCCGTCCTATCGTTGGTTCATTGATTGTATCCCACGCTCTTTGCAAGCTCCCAGGTGGGACTAGAGCTGTCCATCCGCACTGAGTAGATACTCCATGAATATTTATGAACTCAACAAGTATGGCTTTCTTTTCAATAAGAAATATCCATGTTTTATCAATGAATTTGTTACAGTATCAGAATATATCTGGAGAAAGCTACTGCTCCTCGACGGTCCATCTGTCAGGGCTGTGGCTTCACTGTGTCCTGCGACCTGCTGCCCCCACTGGCCGGGATGCTCGTGACCCGTGTGTCAGCTCAGCTTCAAAACGTAGGGGTGAATTCTGTGAAGCTGCTGGGAGGCACTGGGGGGCTTACACTGCTGAACACCACGGCTCATGTGGGGCCAGATGGGACATGAGCAACTCTTCATTCCCTAGATTTTCCATCTTCCTCTACCCTCTGTCAGCATGTGGTTTCTCTACAACCGTGTCTGCAGACAAACTCTGAGATGGCCTATGGCTTGGGACTCCACTGACATCCCAGAGTCTCGTTACAACCAGTGTCAGAGGTTTCTGTGGCCCTGACATGACCCTTGTTCCCAGAGAGGCCCCATGAAGAGTCCCACGTGAGTTGAGGAGTGCAGGGAAGATCAATGCGTGATCGCGGCTCCAGCTGAAGCCGCTCTGGGGGATCCCGCTGGAGGCCGTCTCCAGGCTCAGTCTGGCTCCTCCGCTGATGTCCAGTACGACCCAGGAGAGTCATGTCATCGAACTTTGAGGCTTATTATTCCTAAAACAAGGAAATGTTTTTAGATGAATTGATTCATGCAAGATGATGGAATGAACCCCGAGAAAGTTCTGGGTGGTCTCCAAAGTGGATTCTGAGGAGTTCCTACTGCCATGGTCCCCACTCCTACTGAGTTCCCTCTTTGGACACAGTGGCTGTTCCATAGAAATTCCCCAGGGTGACAATGGACTAGCTAGTGTCTTCAGGGTGTGCCCCCATGCCATCTGATGCAGATGAGGGGCCATGGTCAGTTCTGAACCCAAAGCAAGGTTTTGGCTGTGCTACCTTACTTGCACAAAAACAGCAGTGCCAGGCTCAATCCTTCACTGAAGCAGCCGGGCCGGCTTAGTGAGGACCTTGCCCTGGACACTAACCCCGTGACTCTGTGAGGGCACTCGGAGTCCACAGTTATGTCATGCAAAGCGGCAAGTGATTCTGCATCAGGGTAGATGATGCAAGGTTTAGTTTCCCAGCAAACATGACAAAAAAAAAATACAAAGTAGTTAAATGCACTCTATATTATGGCCTTGATGGGAAAAGTGAACGATCTGGTCAGAAAGAGGAATGGGAGGTCCAGGAAGCAGGCTGGAGTCGTCCTGGGTAAGGGATGTCCTGGGTAGGGGGTGTCTTGTGGAAGAAGGGACCAGGACTAGTCGCGGGTTCCAACAGCGCAGCATCAAGTGTGCGCTGGGCCTGGCCCATGACCCCCGGGGGCATTGGGGGTAGTCTAGCTCCAGAGGATCTCCAGAAATGAAAATTGGCCTGCGCAGAGCCTTCCTGGTCTGTCTTCTTGGTTCCTGAATGTGGCTCTTTCTCTGCTTCTGGAGGCTGTTGATTGTCCTTTGTTTTCCTCTGAGCTGCACTATTCTGTGTGGATTCAGTGCTGTGAGCGGACGCCCATTCTTCCTGCAACGAAGTGGAGTAGAAGTCATGCTTGTCTCCTAGGTAGACCTGAAGAGATTCAACAGTCATAGCCTTTTCCCAGGTCCCTGGGCCGTCCTCTGCTCGCCAACTCTGAGATGTTAGAAAACATCTTTTATTCTGAACAGGTTGAAAGAATTAGTTTGGTTTTTAAAAAATTCAGCAAAGTCAGACCTTTCATAACCTATACCATGATCTGTAAACATTGAATGAACAAGGTTTGACAGGATGAGGGAAGCATGGGCTTTGCAGTGGGGTTTGGGGCACTGTTGACTCCCTGTTGCCCCCGTGTGGCCACTCTCCGGATGGCACGCGGCCGAATGTATTCCGATGTACCAGCTTCCAGGGAGAAGACAGAAGGTTGGTCCCCGAATTCCTTCGCTCCTGAAAGCCACCCTCTAACTTATGAGCAATATTCTAAATTGAGTATATCTTGACTAGATATTAGGGTTAGGATCAGGGTCAAGTTGCATACATTAAGTATGGACAGCTTTGTGTATGTCAGTCTTACCTGCCTGAGGGGTTTTTAAAATACAGTGGGAGACGATAGAGTCACCAAAGCACTGAGCACATTCCCTGTCCCCGGAAATAGGTCACTAAACATAAATATTGTTTCATCTTAGCTGAGGACCTATACAGGTCCGCAGCAGGTAGCATCTTGGCCAACTGGTCATCTACCCACAACACCCACACCCAGCTCAGCCCATCCTCTGCTCTGCACAAGGGCAGCAGACAGATGGACCGGGTGCAGGTGGGACTCCCTCTGGGCAGGCATGGCTTGCTTCCGACAGGTAGGGAAGTGGGCCAGCTCACATGCACAAGATGTGTATTCTTTTGGTTCCTTGCTCTCTGCCTCCCCTGCCCATCATGCTGGTCCTGAAGATTTAGCTCCTGGGAGAACGTGGGTTTTCAGATTTCTGTTGACATTTCGAAGTATAGATCTGTGTTGCCTTTGTACCCTGTGCTTGTGTCGGAAATGAAGGTGGGAAAAGTCATCCTATTCTGAAAGCAGAGCATGAAATAGTCAGTGTGCTCTGCCCCCCACACCTCAGGCTTGAAAGCCACAGCCAACTACATACTTCACGTTCTACGCAATCAGCTTTAGGGTCTCCCAGATGCATGTGACCTGGAGTTGTACTGAGAGAAATCTCGTTCCCGAAATTTTGCCTTGCAGAAGACAGTTTAGGGATACTGCCCCTCACCTGTGCTCTCATTTTCGGTCTGGCCAATGCCTAGTCACACTGACACGTGTAGCCACACAAGGGCACAGCTACCACATCCTCCCGGAGCACTCCCGGTCCCCCTGCCCCCCGTTCTGGCCAACCCTGCACACCCCCAGTCCTCCTGAGTGTCCCCTGTCATGGCACGTGTCACACAAGGTTGTCAGTTTTTGTCTTTCGGTCTGTCCTTCCTGCTTGGAGTAGATCTGCCTCCCAGATACCTGGCTGGATGGCAGGCCCATGAATGGTTTCAGGATCTTTTGTTCTGGAACAGCAGGTGTCCTTCAAAATCTGGATGGGCAGGGGGAGTCACTGTTCCTCTGGGTGTGTGCCCCCAGCCTCGGAGGGATCTAGTGTCCAGGACAAGGGATTTGGGAATCCTCTGAGATGAAGTTTGTTCTGTGAAGGTGGCTTCCTTCCGAGATCATTATGGAACCACATGGAAGGCTATTCCGGGGGAAGAAAGCATGTTGCTGTATTGTATTCTTCTTGCACACTGTGGCTACCAGAGAGGAAACACATGCTCACCCACACAAGTTCACACTTTTACCTGCATTTCTGAACATCACTACCATGGAAACAACAGTGAATTCCCGTTGGGCTGGAGACCTGTAGACGTGACATTCCAGGTGTAAAAGAGGAGCATGGAGATGCCATTCTGGCTAAAGGGATGGAAGTCCTTACCTCTGGGGGTGAATCAATTAGATTTGACCCAGAAGGCGCTACGTTCTACTCAAAGAAGGACATGATCCTAGGATATTTGGGACCAGGGATAGGCACAAACTTTTTTGTATAAAGTCTTCTGTAAAAATTTTCTGTTAGGTGTTGCAATCCATGTGGTGTCTCTGACAATGACTCCACTCTTGCACTGTGGCTTGAAAGCAACCACAGACCATCCATAACTCATGTTCCAGCCACACTTGATTGAGAGAATACAGGGGGAGTTTCCTTTGGTCCATGGGTGGTCATTTCTCACACCCCAGATTTGCAATATGATGGATGATGGGGGAGAGACTCTTCTTTTCCCGTGGCAGAGTGGGAGTACACTTTTCCAGTTGCTGGGTGGGAGTGCACTTTTCCAGTGGTTGGGTGGGAGTGCACTGGGATCTATCCTTCCTGACCCTGGCCCCTCCGCTTGAAAGGAAAAAAAAAAAAAGATGATAGTGTGATTGGCCAACAATTAAGGTTTCAGGAATCTCCTCTCCCCACTTTTTTGGGCTTTGGGCTTCCTTCAACACGTTTGTCTGTGGTTGAATTCCACGTAGGTATTCTTTGGCTGAGTAAGTCCCCATTGCTGAGTGGGTATATCTTGCAGGTTATATACCACACATATGGTCATCTTATTCAGGCCAAGACCATGAGCACATTTAGGGTTTTCTTGACTTAGTAGAGGATCCAGCATATGTCGGCCTCAGGATGAGTCTGATCCAGCCCTCAGCAATGTTATGGAACACATGCCTTTCTGGGCCCTCTCTGGCACTGGCACGGGCCTGGCTTAGACCACTTCCGCACTCACAATGGAAAAGCCCCTGGCCTGGTTTTCCCCCAGACCATGCTTGGCCCTTTGGATGGAACCAGGTCCCATGCCCATGGATGAGCCAATCCCCAGGACCGGGGGTGGAGCCATGGAGATTGGCACACGTTGGTAAGACCTCTGTTGCAATGACTTTTGTACTGGCCTTGATGGCAAGAAATTCTGGGATGCAACTGTTAATAAAACAAATATTAATTTCTGATAGTAACTGGGTCCAAGGTGCTGGCTTAGCACTCAGAACCTCAGTCCCCGCACCTCGGTGCTACTGTACTTCTCTGCAGAGACAATGGCCGAGAATGAACAAAGCAGATGGAAATGGGCCTGGAGTGCACAAGGCAAGGGTATGTGTGTGTAGGGGGTTGGGGATAATAGCTCTGGCCAAACTATATCTTCTACTTACCGAGGTTCAAGAAGGTGTGGGGAATCCATGGTGTTTCACCCTCCGTCATTTTGTAGATGAAGAACATGCATTTGCATGGAGTATGGCAAGACTTGTTCCAAGTCTTCTCTAGCTAGTGCAGCGGTCAGGGAGAGTGCGGCCTCCATCTGCTAGGAGACGGCTGGGAGGCTGAGTTTTCTCAAGAAGGTGTGCAGCTTTCGCAGGACTCACTGTGAGCTGCACACAGGACTGACAAGGACAGTTCACGGTTTTGTTCTGAGGATGGAGTATTGGAAGAATGCGGTGCCCCGTGTAAACTGTGTGGCCCTGGGGTCCCCAATATGTAGAACTTTGGGTCCAAAACTCTGGGAATGGAGGTCTGTGGTTTGGGCCTACAGCATGGCAGGCCAGATCTGCAGATGCTGATTTGAGCTCCCTGGGGTCTGAGTTTATGGCAGCTGTCAGGCTGTGTCTCAGGCTCGAGTTTGTATCCATGGAGGACCTCCGAAAGTGGGGAAGCCACTCTGGGACCCTGCAGGTTACTCCTACTCTGAGGGTTTTACAGAGCTCTAAATAACAAGGTTACCTTCTGGGGGTCAGCATGATTTCTGTTTTGTGGCTCAGGGGTCTCCCATATGGAGGATTTGAGACCAGGTCTCTGGGGACAGATGCCGGAAAACCTAAGGTAGAATTAGGAATACGTCCTAGGGGCATGGCAGGCCTGAGTTGGTGGCTCTTGGGCGAGCTATCCAAGGGAATGATTTGATGGGCGGGGCTCTGGATGAGCGTCAGACTGTGCATCAGTGTCCAGGGTAGCCTATAACAATGAGGTGGCTTTGGGGGCCTTGCAGGTTTCTCCTAATATGGAGGATTGTGCAGTTTCATAGGATACATTTTCCTTCTGGAGGTCAGCCAGAGTCCTGTGGTGTAGCTCTGAAGTCCCCCATCAGGAGAGCTTGTGGGTTGGGAGTCCCCGGACAGAAGTGTGAAAAGTCAAGCTAGGGACAGGGGTAGGACTAGGGTATGGTAGGCCTGATCTGCAGACGCTGAGATGAACTCCCTTGATCTGAAGTTAGGTCAGGTGTCAGGCTGTACCTCAGGCTGGAGTTTGTGTCCATGAGGGCCACCGAATGTGGGGTGGCCTCAGGGGGCCATGGAAGTTTCTCCAGTATAAAGGTTTTGTGTAAACCAAAATAGCAAGATTTCATTCTGGGAGACAGGAAAAATCTTGTTTTGTAGCTCAGGGGTTCCCATATGGAGGGATTCGAGACCAGGCCTCTGATGACGGATGCCTGAGAACCCAAGCTAGGGTTAGAATTAGGGCCTAGGGGCATGGCAGGCCGGCTCTGCTGGTTGTGGGGCAAGGTACCTCAGTGGCTGAGTGGAGGGTGGTGTTCCGGCTGAGTGTCAGAATATGCAGGTCCAGGGCGGGCCTCTGAAAGTGGGGATGGCTTTGGGGGCCATGCAGGTGTTACCTACTCTGGGGTTTTATGCAACTCCATAGGACATGGTTGCCTTCTGGAGGGCAGGCAGAGTTCTGTGGTGTGGTTCTGGAGTCCCCAATATGGAGGGCTTGTGGACCAGGAATCATGGGACAGAAGTCTGAAAACCCAAGCTAGGGTTAGGATTAGGGCCTTGATGTATGGCTGGTGAAATCTGCTGGCTCCACGATGAGCTACCTGGGGAGGCTGATTTGAGGGCCGGGCTCATGCTGAGGGTCAGAATGCTCATTAGTGTCCAAGGCGGGTCTCTGAAAGTGGTGGTGGCCTCGGGGGCCATGCAGGTTTCTCCTAATCTGGGGTTTTTGTGCAGCTCCTTATAGCGCTGCCTTCTGGAAGGCAGGCAGAGTCCTGTGGTATTGCTCCACAGTCCCCAATCTATAGGGCTTGTGGGCCAGGACTCTGGGGACAGAAGCCTAGGGCATGGCAGGCCCTACTTGCAGACGCTGATGCGAGTTCCCTGGGATCTGAAGTTAGGATAGGTGTCAGGCTATGGTTCAGGCTGGAGATTGTGTCCATGGGAACCACCGAATGTGGCAGTGGCCTCCAGGTTCTGTGAAGGTTTCTCTCACTCTGGTGGTTATGCACAGCTCCACATGGCAAGGTTTCATTCTGAGGGAAAGGAGTTCTGTTTGTGCCTCAGGAGTCCCCCATAGGAGCGATTCAAGAGGGATTCAAGACCAGGCCTCTAGGTATAAATGCCTTAAAACCCAGTTTAGGGCTAGGATTAGGGCCTAGGTGTATGGCAGGCCTGACCTGATGGCTCTGGGGCAAGGTACCCATGGGGTTGCATTGAGAACAGGGCTCATCTGAGGGTCACAATGCAGGTTTGTGTGCAGGACGGCCTCTGAAAGCGGTGGTGGACGCATGGACCATTCAGGTTTCTCCTACAATGAAGGTTTTACACAGCCCCAAATAGCAAGGTTTCCTTCTTGGGGAGTTGGAGCAGTTCTGTTTTGTGGCTCAGGGGTCCCCCTTATGGAGGGATATGAGCCCAGTCTCTGGGGATGGATGTCTGAAAACCCAAGCTAGGGTTAGAATTGGGACCTAGTTGGCAGGCCATATCTGGTGCCTGTGGGGAATGGTACCAGGGTTTGCTGAGTGGAGGGTGGGTCTCAGGCCGAGTGTCTGATGGGCATTAGTGTCCAGGGTGGAACTCTGAAATGGGATGGCATTGGGGGCCATGCAGGTTTCCTCTATTCCAGGGTTTTTGTGAGCTTCATAGGGCATGGTTTCCTTCTGAAGGGGGGGCAGAGTCCTGTGGTGTGGCTCGAGTCCCCAGTCTGGAGGGCTTTTGGGCCAGGATTCTGTGCATTGAAGTCTGAAAACCCAAGTTAGGCCTATAATTAGGGTGTAGGGCATGGCAGTCACACTCTGGTGGCTCTGGGACAAGGTACTCAGTGGGCTGAGTTTAGAGCTGAGCTCAAGCCGAGGGTCAGAATGCATATTAGTGTCCCGGACAAGTCTCTGAAATTGGGTTGGCCTCAGGAGACCACAGGTTTCTCCTAGTCTGCGAGTTTTGTGCAGCTCCACAGGGCATGGTTTCCTCGGGAAGGCAGGCAGAGTTCTGTGGTGTGGTTCTGGAGCCCCCAGTCTGGGGGGCTTGTGGGCCAGGAATCTGGGGAAGGAAGTCTGAAAACCCAAGCTAGGGTGGGAGTTAGGGCCTAGGGCATGGCATCCCTGATCTGCCGATGCTGAGGCAAGCTCCCTGGGATCTGAAGGTAGGGCAAGGTTCAGGCGCTCACTCAGTCTTGAGTTTGTGTCCATGATGGCCAGTGATTGTGGGGGTAGTCTCAAGGGGCCATGGAGATTTCTAGCTCTCTGGGGTTTTTGCACAGCTCCAAATAGCAATGTTTTCTTCTGGGGCAGAGGAGGAGTCTTGTTTTATAGCTCAGGGGTCCCTGGTATGAGGGTATTCAAGGCCAGGCCTATGGGTATGGATGCTTTAAAACCCGATATAGGGTTTGTATTAGGGCTTATGGGATTGGCATGCCCGATCTGCTCTCTCTGGAGAGAGCTACCCAGGGGGCTGAGTTGAAAAAAAAAAGGGCTCAGGTTGAGGGTCACAGTGTGTGTTTGTGTCCAGGGTAGCCTCCGAATGTGGGGGTGGCCTCAGGAGTTGTGCATGTTTCTCTTACTCTTACTTCTCAGCTCCAAATAGCAAGATTTCCTTCTGGGGCACAGGAGTTCTGATCTGTGGCTTGGGGCTCCCTCTATATGGAGGTATTTGAGACCAGGCCTCTGGAGACAGATGCCTGAAAACCCATGCTAGGTTAGCATTAGGGCCTAGGGGCCTGGTAGGTCGGATATGTGGGCTCTGGGGCCAGCTACCCAAGGGTTTCTTTTGATGGCCGGGGCTGAAGCTGAGTGTCAGCCTGATCATTAGTGTCCAGGGAGCCCTATGTTTGTGGAGTGGCCTCTGGGGTCGTTTCTCCTAATCTGGGGGTTTTGTGCAGGTTCTGTGCAGGTTTCTCCGAATCAGAGGGTTTTGTGCAGCTCCATAGGGCACAGTTTCCTTGTGGAGGGCAGGCAGAGTCCAGTCATGTGACTCCAGAGTCCCCAATCTGGAGGGTTTGTGGGCCAGGACACCAGGGATAGAATTCAGAAAACCCAAGGTTGGGTTAGGTTAAGGGTCTAGAGAAAGGCACGCCTGATCTGCAGATGCTGAGATGAGCTCCCTGCGACCTGAAGTTAGGGCGAGTGTCAAGTGGTCACTCAGACAGGAGCTTGTGTCTATTAGGGCCACCGAATATGCGGGTAGTCTCCTGGGGCCATGAAGATTTCTCCAGCTCTGGTGGCTTTGTGCAGCTCCAAATAGCAAGGTTTCATTCTGGGGACAGGAAGAGTCCCGTTTTATGGCTCAGGGATCTCCTATATGGAAGGATTCAAGACCAGGCCTCTGGGTATGGATGCCTGAAAACCTCTCCTAGGTTTAGGATTAGGGCCTAGGGGCATGGCAGGCCCAATCTACTGTCCCTGGGGCAAGCTACCCAGTGGGCTGAGTTGAAAACAGGGCTCATGCTGAGTCACAATGCGGGTTTGTGTCCACGGTAGACTCTGAATGTGGAGGTGGCCTCAGGGTCCATACATGTTTCTCCTACTCTGATGGTTTTATATAGCTCCAAAAAGCAAGGTTTCTTACTGGGGGGCAAGAGGATTTTTCTGTTTTCTGGCTCAGGGCTCCCATCTCTGAAGGAATTCGAGACTAGGCCTCTGGGGAAAGGCCTGAAAACCCAAGGTAGGGTTAGGGTTAGGGCTGAGGGGCATGGAAGGCCCAGTCTTCTGGTTCTGGGGCGGCTGCTACATGGGTGGCTGATTGAGGTCGCAGCTCAGGCTGAGTTTCAGTATATGTATTAGTTTCCAGAGTGGGCCCATGGCAGTGAGGGTGGCCTCGGAGGCTGTGCAGTTTTCTCCTAATCTGGGGGTCCTGTACAGATCCTTAGGGCACGGTTTCCTTACGGAGGGCAGGCAGAGTCTTGTGGTGTGGCACGGGAATCCCCAATCTGGAGGGCTTGTGGGACAGGACACTGGGGATGAAAGTCTGAAAACCCAAGCTAGGGTTAGGGTTAGGACCTAGGGCATGGCAGGGCCAACCTATAGATTTTGAGACAATCTCCCCAGTACCTCAAGTTAGAAGGGAGTGTCATGTGGTCACTCAGGCTGTAGTTTATGTCCATGGGGGTCGCTGAATGTTGGGGTAGCCTCATGGGGATGCGGAGTTTTTTTTGTTTTTTTTTTTTCCCCACTGTAGGGCTTTTGCTCAAGTCGAAATAGCAAGGTTTCATTCT
This sequence comes from Mustela lutreola, assembly GCF_030435805.1. NCBI lineage: Eukaryota > Metazoa > Chordata > Mammalia > Carnivora > Mustelidae > Mustela > Mustela lutreola. Next base: position 957,093 of record NC_081296.1, on the reverse strand, counting down.
GGGGGTCAGGAGGACTCCTATTTTATGGCTCAGGGGTCCTCCATATGGAGGGATTCAAGAGCAGGGCTCTGGGTATGGATGCCTGAAAACCAAAACTTGGGTTAAGATTAGGGCCTAGGGGCATGCAAACCTGATCTGCAAGCTCTGGGGGAACTCACCAAGGGACTGAGTTGAAAAGGGAGCTCAGGCAGAGGGTAACAATACGGGTTTGTGTCCAGGTCAGACTCTGAAGTGGGTGTCCCCTCAGGGGTCATACAGGTTTTTCCTACTCTGGGCGTTTTATACAACTCCAAATAGCAAGGTTTCATTCTGGGGGGCAGGACGAGTTGTGTTTTGTGGCTCAGAGGTCCCCCACATGGAGGGATTCTAGACCAGGCCTCTGGGGACAGACATCCGAACACCCAAGCTAGGATTAGGATTAGGGCTGAGGGGCATGCCAGGTCCAATCTGCTGGCTCTGAGGCCCGCTACCTGGGGGGATGACTGTCGGCTGGGGCTGTGCCAGAATGAGTATTAGGTCCAATGCTGGGTTCCATAAATGGAGATGGCCTCGGAAGCCATGCAGGTTTCTCCTAATCTGTGCACCTGTGCAGCTCCATAGGGCACGGTTTCCTTGGGAGGGCAGGCAGAGTTCTGTGGTGTGGCTCTGGAGTCTCCAATCTGGAGGGTCTGTGGTCCAGGACTCTGGGGACGGAAGTTGGAAAATGCAAGGTAGGGTTAGGGTTAGGGCCTAGGACATGGCAGGTCTGATCTGCAGACTCCGAGGCAAGCTCCCTGGGATCTGAAGACAGAGTGCATGTCAGGCGGTCTATCAGGCTGGAGTTTGTATCCATGAGGGTCCCTGAATGTGGGGCTGGGCTCATGGGGCCATAGATGTTTCTCCCACTCTAGGGATTTTGTGCAGGGACAAATAACAAGGTATCCTTCTGTGGGGCAGGAGGAGTCCCGTTTTATGGCCCAGGGGTTCCCCATATGGAAAGGCTGGAGACCAGGCCTATGGGTATGGATGCCTGAAAGCCAATTTAGGGCGAGGATTAGGGCCTGGAGGCATGGCAGGCCCAATCTGCTGGCTCTGTGGCAAGCTACCCAGGGAGCTGAGTTGAAAATGGGGCTCAGGTTTAGGGTCACAATATGGGTTTGTGTCCATGTGACCTACCTCAGGGGCCGTGCAGGTTTCTCCTAATCTGGTGTTTTTTTTTTTTTTTTTTTTTTTTTTTTTGAGCTCCATAGCACAGTTTCCTTCTGGAGGACAGGCAGAGTCTTGTGGTGTGGCTCCAGAATCTCCATTCTTAAGGGCTTGTGGGCAAGGACTTTGGAGACAGAAGTTTGAAAACCCAAGCTAGGGTTTGAATTAGGGCCTAGGGCATGGCTGGCCTGATCTGCAGATGCCGAGGCGAGCTCCCCAGAATCTGATGTAGGGCAAGTGTCAGGTGGTCGCTCAGGCTGAGTTTGTGTCTATGAGGTCTGCCGAACGTGGGGGTGGCCTCATGGGGCCATGGAGGTTTTTTCTGCTCTGGGGTTCATGCTCAGCTGCAAAAAGGAAGGATTCCTTGTGGTGTACAGGAGGAGTCCTGTTTTACGCTTTAGGTGTCCCCCATATGGAGGGATTCAAGAGGAGGGCTCTGGGTATGGATGCTTGAATACCCAACCTAGGTTCAGGATTAAGGCCTAGGGGCATTGCAGGTCCTATCTGCTGGCTCTGGGGCTAGCTACGTGGGTAGCTGGCTGGAGGTCGGAGCTCAGGCTGTGTGACAGACTGCAGTAAGTTAAGGGCGGCCTACAAAAGCATGGTGGCATCGAGGGCAGTGCAGTTTCTCCTAAATTAGGGGTTTATTCAGCTCCGTAGGGCACGCTTTCCTTCTGGAGGGCAGGAAGAGTCCTGTGGTGTGCCAACGGAGTCCCAACCTGGAGGTCTTACAGTCTAGGACTCTGGGGATCGAAGTCTGAAAACCCAAGCTAGGGTTAGGGTTATGGCCTAGGAGATGGCAAGACTGATCTGCAGATGCTGAGCAAGCTCCACGAGACTTCTACTTACGGCAAGGGTCAGGTGGTCACTTAGACCAGAGTTTGTGTCCATGAGGGCCGCTGAATGTGTTGCTGGCCTTATGGGGCCATGGACATTTCTCCCGCTCTGGGGGTTTTGCTCAGCTCCAAATAGCAAGCTTTCCTTCTGGGAGACATGAGGAGTCATATTTTATGGCTCTGGGGTCACCCATACGGAGGGATTTGAAAGGAGCTGTCTAGGTATGGATGCTGGAAAACACAACCTAGGGTAAAGATTAGGGCCTAGGTGCGTGGCAGTCCCAATCTGCTGTCTCTGGGGTGAGCTACCCTGGGGGCTGAGTTGAAAATGGATTTTATGCTGAGGGTTACAAGATGGGTTTGTGTCCAAGGCAGCCTTTGAAAATGGGGGTGGCCTCAGGGACCATGCAGGTTTCTCCTACTTTGAGGGTTTGACAGAGTTCCAAATAGCAAGGGTTCCTTCTGGAGGTGGAGTCATTCTTTGTGTCACTCAGACATCACCCACATGGAGGGATTTGAGACCAAGCCTCCAGGGACAGTTGCCTGAAAACCCAAGCTACAGTTAGGATTAGGACCTAGAGTGATGGCAGGTCCGATCTGCTGGCTCTGGGGCCAGCTACCTGGGTGGTTGACTGGAGGTTGGGGTTCAAGGTGAGTGTCAGAATGTGTATCCCTGTCCAGGGATGGCCTCCTTCAAGGGGGTGGGATCAGGAGCCGTGCAGATTTTTCCTAAACTGGGGATTTTGTGCGGTTCCATAGGGCACAGTTTCCTTCTGGAGGGCTTGCAGAGTCCTGTGGTGTGGCTCTGGAGATCCCAATCTAGAGGGCTTTTGGGGACGGAAGGCTGAGAACCCAAGCTAGGGTTAGGATTAGGGCCTAGGGCATTGTGGGCCTGATCTGCAGAAGCAGAGGCCAGATCCCAGGAGCTCAAATAGGGCAAGTGTCAAGCAGTCGCTCAGGCTGAAATTTGTTTCTAGGAGGGCTGCGGAACGTGAGGGTGGCCTCCTTGGGCTATGGAGGTTTCTCCCACTCTGAGGGTTTTGCACAGCTGCAGATAGCAAGTGCTCCTTCTGGGGGATAGGAGGAGTCTTGGTTTATGGCTCAGGGGTCCCCTATGTGGAGGGATTTGAGAGCAGGGCTCTGGATTTGGATGCCTGAAAACCCAACTGAGGGTTAGGCTTAGGGCCTAGGGGCATGGCAGGCCCGATCTCTTGGCTCTGGGGTGAGCTACCCAGGGGGCTGAGTTGAAAGCGTGGCTCAGGCTGAGTGTCCAAATGTGGGGTTGTGTCCAGGGCGGCCTATGGAAGTGGGGTGGCCTCAGGGGCCATGCAGGTTTTTCCTACTCTGAGGTTTTTACACAGCTCTAAATAGCATGGTTTCTTTCTGGGGGGCAGGAAGAGTTTTGTTTCGTTGTCAGGGTCCCCAATATGGAGGGATTCGAGACCAGGCCTCTAGGCAAAGATGCCTGAAATCCCAAATTAGTGTTAGGTTTAGGGCCCAGTGGCCTGGTAGGTCAGATCTGCTCACTCTGGGGCCAGCTACATAGGTGGCTGCTGGAGATCGGGGCTCAAGCTGAGAGCCAGAATGTGTATCCCTGTCCAGGGATGGCCTCCTTAAATGGGCGTGGCATCGGAAGCTTCCAGGTTTCCCGTAATCTGGCCGTTTTGTACAGCTCCAAAGGGCATGGTTTCCTTCTGGAGGGCAGGCATAGTTCTGTGGTGTGGCTTCAGAGCCCCAATCTGGAGGGCTTGTGGGCCAGGACTGTGGAGATAGAAGTCTGAAACCCAAGCTAGGGTTAGGTTGAGGGCCTAGGGGCTGACAGACTCTGAGATGAGCTCCCTAGGATCTGAAGTTAGGGCGAGTGTCAGGCAGTCGCTCAGGCTAGAATTCTTGTCCATTAAATTTGCCGAATGTGGGGCAGGCCTCATGGCCCCATGGATGTTTCTCCCACTCTGGGGGATTTGTGCAGCTCCAAATAGCAAGATTTCATTCTGGGGGTTTGGAGGAGTCCTACTTTATGGTTCAGGGGTCCTCCCTATGGAGGGATTCGAGAGCAGGGCTTTGGGTATGGATGCCGGAAAACCCAACCTAGGGTAAGGAATAGGGTTCAGGGGCACAAAAGGCTGATCTTCTGACTCTGGGGCGAGCTTCCCAGGAGGCTGAGTTGAAAACAGGTTTAGGCTGAGGGTCACAATGGGGGTTGTGTGCAGGGTGACCTCTGAAAGTGGGGAAGAGCTCAGGGTTCATGCAGGTTTCTCCTATTCTAAGGTTTTTTAGAGCTCTAAATAGCAAGGTTTTCTTCTCGAGGGGCAGGAGGAATTCTGTTTTGTGGCTCAGGGGTCCACCCTATGGAGGGATTCGAGATCAGGCCTCTATGGATAGATGTCTGAAAATCAGTGCTAGGGTTAGGATCAGGGCCTAGGGGTATGGCATGTCTGATCTGCTGGCTCTGGGGCCAGCTACCTGGGCGGGTGAGTGGAGTCGAGGGCTCAAGCTGAGTGTCAGAATGTGGATCACCGTCCAGGGATGGCCTCAGGAAACGGGGGCGTCCTTCGGGAGTCGTGTGGGTTTCTCCTAATCTGGGAGTTTTGGGCAGCTCTCTAGCTCACAGTTTCCTCCTGAAGGGCTGGTCAAGTTCTGTGATGTGGCTCAAGAGTCCCCAGTCTGGAGGGCTGGTGGGCCAGGACTCTGGGGGCAGAATTCTGAAACCCTCACCAAGGTTGAACGTTAGGGCCTAGGCATGGCAAGCCTGATGTGCAGACGCTGAGGTGAGTCCCCTGGATCTGCAGTTAGGACGAGTGTCAGGAGGTCGGTCAGGTTTGAGTTTGTGTCCATCGGGCCACAGAATATGAGGGAGGCCTCATGGGGCCGTGGATGCTTTTCCCCCTCTGGGGGTTTTGTGCAGTTCCAAATAGCAAGGTTTCCTTTGAGGGGACAGGAGTCGTCCTGTTTAATGTCTCAGGGGTCCCCCCTATGGAGAGATTCTAGAGCAGCGCTCTGGGTATGGATGCCAGAAAACCCAAGGTAGGTTAGGATTAGGGCCTAGGGGCACGGCAGGCCTGATCTGCTGGAGCTGAGGTGGGCCCCCCTCAGGGCTGAAGTGAGGGCATGTGTCTGGCGCCACAGCAGAGTCTGCCTCAGTGGATGGGGACCACCGACAATGGGGTTGGCTTAGGGGGGGCCTGCAGGATTCTCCCCCTCTGTGGGTTCAGCGCAGGTGCAAAGAGCATGGTTTCCTACCCCGTGGCTGGCAGAGTCTTGGAGTGCCACTCAGGGGTCCTTTATCCGTCGGCCTGTGAGCCAGGCCCCTCGGAATGGAAGCCTGAAAACACCAACTAGGGGTAGGGTTAGGGTCTAGGGCATTACAGACCCGATCTCCTGGCACTGAGGCAGGCTCCCCCTCAGGGCTGAGTGGAGCGCATCTGTCCAGCACCGCAGCAGAATCTGGCTTTATGGTCAGCGGGCCGCTGATGGTTGGGGTGGCTTTAGGGGAAAGCTATTTTCTCCCCATCTGAGGGTTCAGCACAGCCACAAACAGTATGGTTTCCTACTGCATAGCTGGCAAAGTCCTGCAGTGTCCCTTGGGGGTCCTGTATCTAGGGGACTTGGGAGTCAGGCTCCTCCGAATGGAGGCCTGAAAACCCAAACTAGGGTTAGAGTTAGGGCCTAGGGGCATTATGGGCCCGATCTGCCAGCACTGAGGCGGGCTCCCCTCAGGGCTGAGTGGAGGGCATCTGTCCAGCACCGCAGCAGATTCCGGCTTTATGGTCGGGGGCCGCTGATGTTTGGGGTGGCATTATGGGGGCATGCAGGTTTCTCCTGTTCTGAGGGTTTTGATAGACGGTTCTGAGCTCTGATATATGGTTTCCTCCTGGGTGGCAGCCAGAGTCCTGGGGTGTGGCTCAGGTGTCCCCAATCTGGAGGGCTTGGGGGCCAGTTCTCTGTGGATGGAAGCCAGAAAAGCCAACGTAGGGTTATGGCCTAGGGGCACGACAGACCCAACCTGTCGCTGCTGAGGCAGGTTCCCTGTCAGGCTGAGTCAAGAATGGGTTCAAGCGGCATGTCAGGCTCTGGGATTTGTTGTCATGTGGGCCGTCTGAGGTGAGGGTGGCCTCAGGAATGCACCTGGGTCTCTCATGGTCCGAGGGTTCTGGATAGCTCCACATGGAAGGGTTTCCTCCCAGAAGGCTGGCGGAGTCCTTAGGTGTGGCTCAGGGGTTCCCAATCTGGAGGGCTCATTGGCCAGTTCTCTGGGCACAGAAGCCTGAAAACACAAACTAGGGTTTGGGTTAGGGCTTAGGGGTATCCAGGACCAATCTGCCAGTGCTGAGGCGAGAATCCTGGGAGCTGAGTCAAACACAGGGGTCAGGAAGCATGTCAGGCTGTGAGTTTGTGACTGGGGAGGGTGGCGTTGAGGTTGCGGGTGTCCTCAGGGAGGCATGTGGGTTGTTCCATTCCTAGGGTTCTGCATAGTCTCCAATGGCAGTGATGAGCACTGAGTGTTCTTTGCAGGTGAGAAATCATGAAATCTTACCCCTGAAGCCAAGGAATGAACACTGCTTGGAAAGAAATTGGAATGGAAGACAAGGAAAGAAGACCATGTTCTACTTCATGAAGAGTGAGGTAAACATGGAGTGATTTTCGCTCTCTTGTTCTGTCGATCATTTTCAAATACACTGTGGTAGGATACATTTGGTTCTGTTTGCATAAGGAGCCCCCAGAAAGCGGCCAGGAAAGATTTAGGTCTCAGAGCATGTCACGCTCCATTGGTATGTTCCTTCCAGTTTGCCCAGGTACAATGGTGAGTGGAGAGAACTCGGGCAGAAGAGGCGAGGAGGCGTGCAGCAGTCAGGAGGGCGCCTTCCCCCTTTGTCATGAACGCCTTGGGCCGGTGTTCATCGAGAAGGAGAGGGGATCCCAGAGCTTTGCTGCAGGCAGGGGAGTTCCAGGTCTGCCTAGAGGTGAGGTGACAGGGGTCCCTGAGGAGAGGTAAGCTAGCGGCGAGGCAGGCCGCAACTACTGTTCTGGAGGTGGGTTCCCCGAGGAGCCGCATTGAAGATGGGGGCCAGGCAGTGCATCGGGGCTCCAGGGGGCTGTAGAACATGGGGGATTCCTCATGGGGACACACGGGTTTCTCTGGCTCTGAGGGTTCTGCGCAGCACCGAATGGACTGGTTTCCTGCTTGGGCAGGTGGACTCCTACACTGTGATTCCAAGGTTCCCAACCCGGAGGGCTTGCGGGACAGGCCTCTGTGTAAGGAAGCCTGAACATGCAACTTAGGGTTAGAGTTATGGCCTTGGGGAATGGCAGGACCGATCCGCCGGATCTGATGCGGGCTCCCCTTGGGGTTGAGTTGCGGGAATGCGATCTGCAGTGCAGCGGAATCAGGGTTGATGGCCAGGGGTCCACTGATGGTGGGGTCGCTTTAGAAGGGTGTGCAGGTTTCTTCCTCTCTGAGGGCACTGCAGAACTTCAAAGGGCACGGTTTCCCCCTACATGGCAGTCAGATTCTTGGGTTTTCACAGAGGGGTCCTTAATCTGGGGAGTCTGGGGGCTAGGCCTCTTGGGATGGAAGCCTGAAAACAAACTAGAGTTATGGTAAGGGCCTAGGGGCATGGCATGCTCAATCTGCTGGTGCTGAGGTGGGCTTCCTGGTGGGCTGACCTCAGGGTGGGTATCTGGTGGCATGTCAGACTCCGAGTTTTTGTCCAGGGATGCCAAAGAAGCTGGGGGTGATCTCAGGGTTGCATGCAGGTTTCTCTCAACCTGAGGGTTCTGCAGAGCTCCAAATGGCATGGTTTCCTCCTGTGTGGTGGGCGCAGTCCTGGGGTGTCACTGAGGCATCCTTCATCTATACCAGCGTGAGTCTCAGAGGTGCCCAATCTGGCGGCCTTGGAGGATAGGCTCTGGGCATGAAAGCCTGTATACCCCACCTAGGGTTAGCATTAGGGCCTAAGGGCATGGTAGGCCCAGTGTGCTGGTGCTGATATGGGCTCCCCTCAGGGCTGAATGAGGACATGCATCTGGCAGCACAGCCGAATCTGGTTTTATGGCCATGGGGTCCTGTCATGGTCAGGGTGGCGTTAGTGGGGCTTGCAGCTTTCTCCCCATCTGAGGGTTTGGTGCAGCTCCAAAACACAAGGTTTCCTCCCACATCATGTGTGGAGTCCTGTGGTGTTACTCAGTAGTCCTTAACCTGGGGGACATGGGGGCCAGATCTCTTTGGATGGAAGCCTAAAAACCCAAACTAACGTTATGGTAAGGGGCTAGGGACATGTCTGGCATAATCCACTGGTGCCGAGGTGGGCTCCCCAGTGTGCTGAGTTGAGGGTGGTCATCAGGTGGCAGTTTGGATTCTGGGTTTGAGTCCGGGGGGCACCGATTCTGGGGGTCACCTCGCGGGGCATGCATGTTTCCTTGCTCTGAGGGTTCTGTGCAGCTCTAAATGGCACTAATTCACCCTAAGAGGCTGAGGGCATGCCAGTGTGAATCTCAGGCATCTCTAATCTGGCGGGTTTGGGGACCAGGCCTCTGGGTATGGAGGCCTGCATATCCCACCTAGGGTTAGGGTTAGGGCTTAGGGACATGGCAGCCCTGATAGGAGAACGCTGAGGCAGGCTCCACTCAGGGGTGAGTTTAAGACATTCATCTGGTGACATTCATCTGGACATTCATTCTGGTAGAATCAGGGTTTGTCACTGGGGCGGGTGGCGCCTATGATAGAAGTGGCTTTAGGAGAACATCGAGGTTTCTCCCCTCTGAGGGTTCAGCATAGCTCCAAAGGGCATGGTTTCCATCCATGCGGAGGGTAGATTCCTGGGGTGTCACTCTTGGGTCCTTAATCTGGGGGGGCTTAGGGGTCAGGCTCCTCAGAACGGAAGCTTGCAAAACCAAACTAGAGTTAGGGTTAGGGCCTTGGGTCATTGCAGACCATATCTGCCAGCTCTGAGGTGTGCTGCCCTCAGGGATGAATTGGGGGCATATGTCTGGTGGCGCAAATATCTGGCTTTATGGCCAGGGGTTCACCAATGGTCAGTGTAGCTTTATCATGCATGCAGTCCCCCCCGCCACCCCCCCCCCCGAGAGTTTGGCACAGCTCCAATAGATACAAATTCCTACCACGTTGTCTGTGGAGTCCTGGGGTGTTACTCAGAGTTCCTTTACCTAGGGTGCTTGGGGACAGGACCCTTGCAATGGAAGCCTCAAAAACGAAACTAGGGTTTCTGTTAGGGCCTAGGGGCATGGCAGGACAGATCTGCTGGCAATGAGGCAGTTACACCAGGGGGCTGAGTAGTGAGAGGTGTTGAATTCGTGTGCACCTGCCTCGTAGAGGGCTCTCTCGCAGGGTTTGGACTGCGACCACTCGGCACCTTAGTTTAGGTAAAGGCAGCAGTCCTGCATACATGTGTCACAGGGAGGGAGTTTGCCGGGAGTTTTCTGGCCAATTCTCATGAGCTTTCTGCCCAAATCGATATCCATTTGGGCAGAAAACTGGTGAGAATTGGCCAGCATTGGGGGGCAATTTGGGCCATGCCGGTGCACACCGTATTTAGCACTTTCTTGCTAGGTGTGTGTCGCGGCCATCTGAACAGGGGCTGGGCCCACGCAGCTCCCCTGAGGGCGCCAACACAAGAAAGCTTTCCAGAAGGCAGAGTTGAGGGAGGGGTTTCGGCTGGGCGTTAGCCTCTGTGTTTGCGGCCTAGTGGGGCGCCCAGTGTGGGGTGGCCTCAGGGGGGGCATGCAGGTTTATCCCACTCTGAGGGTTTTGTGCAGCTCAGAGTAGAAAACTTTCCTCCTGGGTGGCACGCAAGTCATATGGTGTGTCCAATCTGGAGGATTCAAGGGAGAGTCCTGGGGAATGGAAGCCTGAAAACCCAACCAAAGGTTTGGGCCCAGGGCCTAGGGTCATGGCAGGCCTGATCCGCCAGCACCCGGGTGGGCATATCAGGGAGCTGAGTAGCAGGAGGTGTGGCCTCCCATGTGCTTGGCTCAGAGAGGGCCTTCTCGCAGGGTACTTGTGGCGACAAGCCCAGGAGGCAGCCCTGAAGACATGTGTTGCAAGAAGCGAGGTCACCGGGGGTTTTCTAGCCAATTCTCTCGAGCTTTCTGCCCAAATCAATATTGATAAATAAATAAAGAAAGAATATTGATAAATAAATAAATAAAGCTCGTGAGAATTAGCTTGCATTGGGCGGCAAATCAGGCTGTGCTGGTGCTTGTGATCTAAAGTGCTTTCTCGCTCCATGCATATCATGGCCATGCAGGAACACATGCTGGGCCCACATGGATCCCCCGAGGGCCCCCACTTAGGCGAACTTTCCCGGGGCAGTGTTGAGGGTGGGGTTCTGGCTGGACTTCAGCCTGGGGGTTTTCAGTCCGGGTTTGCGCCGAATGTGGGGTATGGCCTTAGGTGGGCCATGGGGGTTTCTCCCACTACGAGGGTTTTCTCCAGCTCCAAAGGGCATGGTTTCCTCCTGGGCGGCAGGCAGACTCATGGGGTGTGTTTCAGGGTTCCCCAATTTTAGGCTTTGAGGGGCAGGCCCTGGAGAAGGAAGACTGAAAACCCCACCGAGGGTTAGGGCCATGGCCTAGGGGTTCTGGCTGGGCATCCGCCTCAAATTTTGTCCTGGTGTGGTGCCGAAGGTGGGTGATAGCCTCAGGGGGGTATACAGGTTTTTCCCACTTTGAGGGTTTTCCTCAGCTCCCAATGGGATGGTTTCCTCCTGGGTGGCAGGTAGAGTCATGGGCTGTGTTTCAGGTTTCCCCAGTTTGAGCGGTCGAGGGACATACCCCTGGAGAAGGAAGACTGAAATCCCAACCAAGGGTTAGGGCCATGGCCTAGGGTCGTGGTGGGCCTGACCCACCAGTGCAGGGACAGACATCCCTGGGTCTGAGTACTCGTTGCCAGTGTGGGCACTCTGGGGGGCTGTGTAGCAGGAGGGTTTGGCCTCTTGTGTGCCTAATTTGTAGAGGGCTTTCTCCCAGGGTTCGGGCTGTGACCACTCAGGACCCCAAGCTAGGCCCAGGTGGAGGCCCTTCAGACATGCGTTGCCAGAAACGAGCTCACCAGGGGTTTTCTAGCAAATTTTCATGAGCTTTCTTCCCAAATCAATATCAATCTGGGAAGAACGCTCATGAAAATCGGCCGGCATTGGGCAGCGATTCGGGCTGCACTCTCGCTCGCGGTCTAGAGCACTTCCTTGCTCGGTGTGTGTCATGGGCATCTGGGAACACGGGCCGGTCCCACGCAGCTCCCCTGAGGGCCCCAGGGCATGGGAGCTTTCCAGGGGAAGAGCTGAGGAAGGGGTTCTAGTTGGGTGTCAGCCTGGGAGTTTTTGGCCTAGTGGGATGCAGAAGATGGCCGATGGCTCGGGGTGGGGGGCATACAGGTGTCTCCCAACCTGAGGGTTTTCTGCAGTTCCAAAGGGCACGGATTCCTCCTGGGTAGCAGTCGGACTCATTGGGTATGCTTCAGGGTTCCCCAATTTGAGGGCTCGAGAGACAGGTCCTGGAGAAGGAAGACTAAAAACGCAACCAAGTGTTGGGGCCATGGCCTAGGGTCATGGCAGGCCGAATCCACCTGCGCTGGGGCAGGCAACCCAGGGGGATGAGTCCCAGGAGGTGATGGCCTCATGTGTGCCTGATTTTTAGGATGCTTTCTTATAGGGTTCCGGCTGCTACCTCTCAGGATCCAGGGCCAGGCCCAGGTGAAGGCCCTGTGGACATGTGCCCCAGGAAGCGGGGGTTTTCCGGCCAAATCTCAGGAGCTTTTTGCCCAAATTGATATCCGTTTGGGAAGAAAGTTTGTGAAAATTGGCTGGCGTTGGGTGGCGATTCAGGCCGAACCGGCACCCGTGGTCTAGAGCAGTTCCTTGCTTGGTGCGTGTCACGGCCATCTGGAACACAGGGCGGTGCCTCATGGCTCCCCCTAGGTCTCCCATGCAGGGGAACTTTCCAGGGGCAGAGTTGAGGGAGGGGTTCTGGATGGGTGTCAGTCTATGTGTTTGAGGCATGGTGGGGCATCAAAGGAGGGGGTTGGTCTCAGGGGGTCGTGCAGGTTAATCCCGCTCTGAGGGTTTTGTGCAGTTCCAGTAGCATAGTTTCCTCCTGGGTGGCAGGCGGAGTCATGTGGTATGGTTCATGTGTGGACTCGAGGGTCAGGCTCCTGGGATCAGAAGCCTGAAAACCCAAACGAGGGTTAGGGACAGGGTCTATGGGCATGGCAGGCCCGATCTGTCAGCGCCGTGGTGGGCACTGCTGGGGCCTGAGTAGCAGGAGGCATTGGCCTCACATGCATCTCACTCGTAGCAGGCTTTCTCACAGGGTCCGGGCCTCGAACACTCGGGACCTCAGGCCAGGCCCAGGCAGCAGCCCTTTAGACATGTGCCACAGGAAGTGAGTTTGCCGGGGGTTTTCCGGTCCATTCTCTTGAGCTTTCTGCCCAAATCGACACGGGCAGAAAGCCCATGAGAATTGGCCAGTGGTAGGCTGTGACTTGGGCTGTGCTGTCAGCTGTGGTCTAGAGCACTTTCTCACCAGGTGTGTGTTGTGGCCATCTTTGGAACACGGGCCGGATCCACAGTGCTTCCTTGTGTGTCCCACGTAGGGAAGCTTTCCGGGGCCCAAGTTAAGGGAGGGTGTATGGCTGGGTGTCAGCCTCCGCGTTTGTGTCCCGGTGGGAGCAGAATGTGTGGGATGGCTGCGGTGGTGCCATACAGGTTTCTCCCGCTCTGAGGGTTTTGCATAGCTCCGAGCGACACAATTTCCTCCTCAGTGGCAAGTGGAGTCTTGCTATGTGGCTCAGAGGTTCCCACTCTGTAGGTCTCGAGGCTAGACCCCTAGCGACGGAGCCTAAAAACCCAACTGAGGGTTTGGGCCAGGGCCTAGGGCTATGGCAGGCCCGAAATTCCAACGCCAAGGTGGGCATCCCAGGCGGCTGAGTAGTAGGTGTCCTTGGCCTCGCCTGCGCATGGTTCATAGAGGGATTTCTCACCGGGTTCCATCCTTGACCACTCTGTACCCCAGGCTAGGCCCAGTCGGCGGCCCCGTGGACCCACGCCACAGGAAGCGAGTTCACTTGTTTTCTGGCCAATTCTCATGAGCTTTCTGTCCGAATCTTTATCAATTTGGGCAGAAAACAGAAAGCTCGTGAGAATTGCCCAGCGTTGGGTGGCGATTCGGGCCATGCTGGCACCCGCAGTCTAGAGCGCTTTCTTGCTAGGTGTGCGTCATGGCCATCCAGAAAAGTGGGCCGGCGCCAAGCAATTCCATCGATGACCCACGCACAACGTAGCTTTCAAGGGACAGAGTTGAAGGAGGGATTCTTGCCGGGCGTCAGCTTCCGAGTTTGAAGCACAGCGTGGTGCCAAATGTGGGGAATGATCTCAGGGTGGGCATGCAGCTTTCTCCAGGTCTGAGGCTGCAGCTCTGCATGGCGTAGCATGGCAGGTAGGGTCATGCGGTGTGGTTCAGAGGTCCCCAATCTGGAGGACTCGAGGGACAGGCCTCTGGGGACGGAAGCATGAAACCCAACCAAGGCTTAGGGCTAGGGCCTAGGAGCACGGCAGGCTCGATCCACCAGCGCTGGTGCCGGCATCCCAGGGGGCTGAGTAGCAGGAGGCATGGACCACGCATGCGCCTGATTCCTAGAGGGCTTTCTCGCCATGTTGGCCTCTTGAGATGGAAGCCTGAAAATCCAAACAGGGTTAGGATTAGGATTCATCCTAATTAACCCCCAATTGAGGGCGGATGTCAGGTGAAAGGGTCGGAGTCTGGCTTTGGTTCCAGGGCGCGTGCAGATGCTGAGGGTGGCCTTGGGGGGCATGCCCGTTTCTCCCACTCTGAGGTTTTTGTGCAGCTTCAAATGGCACCATTTCATCCTAGGAGGCCGGCGGAGTGGTGGTGGGAGTCTCAGGCATCCCATGTCTGGCATGCTTGGGAGACAGCCCTCAGCACAGAAGCCCGTGCACCCTACCTAGGGTTAGGGTCAGAGCCTAGGGCCATGGAAGGTCTGATCTGGAAGTGCTGAGATGGGCTCCGCTCGGGGATGTGTTGAGGGCATTTGTCCAGCAGCGCATCAGAATCCGGCTTTATGGCCAGAGGGTTGCTGATGGTTGGGGTGGCTTTAGGGTGGCAGCCAGTTTCTCCCCTTCTGAGGGTTTGGCGCAGCTCCAAACACCATGGGTTCCTAGTGTGCGGATAGTTTTGGAGTGGTTCTCAGGGGTCCTTTATCTGGGACTCTTGGGAGCCAGGCCCCTCAGAATGGAGACCTCAAAACCCAAAGTAGGGTTAGGGTTAGAGCCTAGGGGCATTACAAGCCCGATCTGCTGGCACTGAGGTGGGCTCCCCTCAGGGCTGATTTGAGGGCATTTGTCCAGCACTGCGGCAGAATCTGGCTTTATGGCCAGGGGTCACTGATGGTTGGGGTGGCTTTATGGGGGTATGAAGTTTGCTCCCCTTCTGAGGATTTGGTGCAGCTCAATACACACTATTTCATACGGTGATACCGGCAGAATCTTAGAATGTTGTTCAGGGGTCCTTTATCTGGCGGACTTTGGAGTCAGGGCCCTCAGAATGGAAGCCCGAAAACCCAAACTAGGGTGAGGCTTAAGGCCTAGGGGAAATGCACGACTGATCTGCTGGTGCTGAGGCAGGCTCCCTCTGGGCTGCATTGAGGACAGTGTCCATCAGTATGGCCGAATTCGGGTTTTGGCCAGGTGGGCTGGTGATGGTGGGGGGTGGCTTCAGGGGCGCATGCAGATTTCTCCCCCTCTGAGGGTTCAGGGCAGCTCCAAACTGCAAGGTCTCCTCCCGTGTAGCAGTCAGAGTCATGGGTTGTCACTCATGGGTCCTTAATCTGGGCGGCTTATGGGCCAGGCCTCTTGGGAATGAAGCCTGTAAACCCAAACCAGGGTTAGGTTTAGGGCCTAGGGGCATGGCAGATCTGATCTGATGGGGCTGAGGCCGGCTCTCCTCATGAGTTGACAGCATACATCCGGTGGCTTGGCAGAATTCCGGTAAAAGCCTGGGGGGACACCCATGGTAGGAGTGTCTTTAGGGGGGCATGCAGGTTTCCCCACCACAAAGAGTTCAGGGCAACTCCAAACGGCATGGGTTCCTACTGCATGGTGGACAGAGTCCTGAGTGTAGCTCAATGGTCCTTCATCCACGGGACTTGGTGCACTGTCCCTTTGGAATGGAAGTTTAAAAACCCAAACTAGGGTTAGGGTTAGGGCCTAGGGTCATGGCAGAACTGATTTGCTGCCACTGAGGCAGGCTACCCTCAGGGCTGCGTCGAGGACATGCTTCCAGTGGCGCAGCGACCTGCCTTCATGGCCGGGGTGCCGACCACGGTGAGGGTGGGCTTTCAGGGGGCATGCCAGTTTCTCCCTCTCTGAGGGTTAGGCACAGCTCCAAACCACAAGGTTTCCTCCAGTGTGGCTGGTGGAGTCGTGGGATGTCACTCAAGTGTCCTTCATCCGGGGGCTTGGGACCAGGCCTCCTGGGATGGAAGCCTGAAAACTCAAACTAAGGTTCGGGTTAAGGTCTAGGGGTGTGGCAGACCCCATCTGCCGGTGCTGGGGTGTGCTCCCTGGTGGGCTGAGATGAGGGCGGATGTCAGGCAACACATCCGTGTCTGGGTTTGTGTCCAGGGGGGCACAGATGCTGAGGATGGCCTTCCGCTCAGAGGATTCTGCATAGCTCCAAATGGCACCATTTCACCTTAGGCGGCCGGCGGAGTGCCTGCATACATCTCAGGTGTCCCCAGTCTGGAGGGTTTGGGAGCCATCCCTCTGGGCAGGGAAGCCTGTGCACCCCACCTAGGGTTAGGCTTAGGGCCTAGGGGCATGGCAAGCCTTATCTGCTGGCACTGAGGGGGGCTCCCCTCAGGGCTGAGTTGATGTATGCGTCCAGCATATGGCTTTATGGCAGTGGGGCCACTGATGTTTGGGGTGGCCGTAGGGTGGCAGCAGGTTTGTCGCCCTCTGAGGGTTCGGCACAGCTCCAAATGGCACAGTTTCCTACCGTGTGGCTGGCAAAGTCCTGGAGTGTCAGCTAGGGTCCTTTATTTGGAGGCGTGGGAGCCAGGACCCTCAGAATGGAAGCCTGAAAACACAAACTAGGGTTAGGCTTAGGGCCTAGGGGCATGACAGGCTCAATAGGATGGCACTGAGGCAGGCTCCTCTTAAGGCTGTATTGAGAGAATTCATTTGACACCACAGCAGAAACTGGCTTTATGCCCAGGAAGGCTAAGAATGGTGGGTGTTGCTAAGGGGGCATGCAGTTTTCTCTCCCACTAAGGGTTCGGTGCACAGGTTCCTGTGCATCATGTGGTGGGGGAAGTCCTCATGTATAGCTCAGGAGTCCTTAATCCGTGGGGCTTGGTGGCCAGGCACCTCAGAATGGAAGCCTGTAAACCCATATTTGGGTTAGAGCCTAGCGACATGGCACAACTAATCTGCTGGCACTGAGGCAGGCTCCCCTCAGGGCATCTGGTCGCGTGGAGGAACCCGGCTTTATGACCAGGGGGCTGCCGATGGTAGGGGTGGCTTTAGCGGTGCATGCATGTTTCTCCCCCTCTGAGGGTTTGGTGCAGCTCTAAACCCCAGGGTTTCCTCCCATGTGATGGGCGGAGTCAAGGGTTGTCTCTCATGGGTCCTTCATCTGGGGAGCTTAAGAACCACGGTTCCTGGTTCTGAAAACCCAAACTGGGGTTAGGGTTAGGGCCTAGGGGCATGTTAGGCCTGATCTGCAGGCACTGAGATGGGCTCCCCCAGGTCTGAGTTGAGATATGCATCTGGTGGTGCGGGGAATCTGGCTTTATAGCGTGTCTGTTTCTCACCCTCTGAGGGTTTGGCGAAGCTCCAAACGGCACAGTTTCCTACCGCATGGCTGTTGGAGTCCTGAAGTGTTGATAAGGGGTCTCTATCCAGGGGCTTGGGAGTCAGACGTCTCAGAATGGAAGCCTGAAAACCCAAACTATGGTTAGGGTTAGGGCCTAGGGCCATTAGAAGCTCGATCTGCTGGCGCCGTGGCAGGCCCGGTCAGGGCCGAGTGGAGGAAGTCATCCAGGGCCATGGTAGAATCTGGCTTTATGGCCAGGTCGGCCGCCGATGGTGGGGGTGGCTTAAGGGGGGCATGTAGTTTTATCCCATTTTGAGGGTTCAGCGAGCTCCAAATGGCAAGGTTTCCTCCTGCTTGGTGGGCGGTGTCCTGGGGTGACCCTCAGGGGTCCTTCATCCAGGGGGTTTGAGGGACTGGCCTCTTGCAATGAAAGCCTTTGCATTAGGTCCTAGGGGCATGGCAGGCCCTATCTGATGGTGCTGATGGGGCTCCTCAGGGCTGAGTGGAGGGCATGCAGTTGGCAGCTCGGAAGAATACGGCTCTATGGCCAGGTAGGCCACAGATGGTGGTGGTGTCTTTAGGGGGGCATGCCGTTTTCTCCCACTCTGAGGGATTGACGATCTCCAAACCACAAGGTTTCCTTCCATGTTGCGGGTGGAGTCCCAGGTCGTCCCTCTGGCATCCTTATTCCGGGTGTTTGGGGGCCAGGCCTCTTCAGTTGGAAGCCTGAGAACCCAAACTAGGATTAGGTTTAGGCCCAGGGGCAATAGAGGTCGGATCGGCCAGCCCTGAGGCAGGCTCCCCTTAGGGCTGAGTTGCAGGAGTTTGGCCCTACAGCAGACTCCGGCTTTATGGTCAGGTGTGCAGCCGACGGTGTGGGTGGCTTTAGGGCGGCATCCAGTTTTCTCCCATTCTGAGGGTTCCGTGAGCTCGAAACTGCAAGGTTTCCTCCCATGTGGGGGGTTGAGTCTGGGGTGTTGCTCAGGGGTCCTTAATCTGGGGGGCTCGAGGGACAGGCCTCTTTGGCTGGAAGACTGAAAACCCAAACTACTGTTGGGGCTAGGTCGCAGGGGCATGGCAGATTTGATTTGATGGTGCTGAGGCAGGCTTCCCTTAGGGCTGAGTTGAGGGCACGAGTCCGGTGGCGCGACAGAATCTGGATTTATAGCCAGGGGGTACACAGCTGGTGGGAGTGGGTTTAGGGGAACATACAGTTTTTTCCCCTGCTAAGGGTTTATTGCAGCTCCCTACAGCACAGGTCCCTACCGCATGGCAGGTGGAGTCATGTGGGGTAGCTCAGTGGTTCTTAATCCATGGGGCTTGATGGCCAGGCCCCTTAGAATGAAGGCTGTCCACCCAAAGCAGTGTTCAAGTTAGGGCCTAGGGGCATGGCACGACTGATCTGATGACACTGACTCAGTCTCCCCTCAGGGCTGAGTTGAGGACAGGCATCCTGTGGCACAGCGGAATCCGACTTCATGACTGGGGGGCCGCGGATGGTAGGGGTGGCTTTATTGGGGCACACAGGTTTCTCCCACTCTGAGGGTTTCTTCCCTGTGTCCAGTGGAGTCAGGTTGTCAGTCAGGGGTCCTTAATCAGGAGGGCTTGGGGGCAAGGCTTGTTGGGATAGAAGCCTGAAAACCCAAACTAGGGTTAGGGTTGGGACCTAGGGGCATGTTGGCCTGATCTGCCTGTGCCGTGTTGGGTTCCCCTCAGGGCTGATTTGAGGACGTGCATCCCCTGGTGTAGTGGAATCCGGCTTTAGGACCGAGGAGGGGGGTGGGGGGTTGGGGGGGGCGCCGATGGTGGGGGTGGCTTTGTAGTGCATGCAGGTTTCTCCCCTTCTGAGGGTTTGGCACAGCTCCAAACTTGCAGTTTTCCTCCTGTATGGTGCGCGGAGTCATGGGTTGTCACTCATGGGTCCTTAATCAGGGGGGCTTGGGGGGCTTGGGGGTGTAGGCCTCTTGGGATCGAAGCCTGAAAACCTAAACTAGGGTTAGCTTTAGGGCCTATGAGCATGGCAGGCCCAATCTCTCAGTGCTGACGCGGGCTCCGCTGTTTGTCGAGTGGAGGGCGGGCTTCAGGGGGTGGGTCAGAGTCAGGGTTTGGGTCCAGTGGGTGATGACGCTGGGGGTGGTGCCAGTGGGTTGAAGGTTTTTCCTGCTTCGAGGTCTCTCTGCACCTCCCAAGGTCACCATTTTGCCCTAGGGGGCTGGCGGATTACTGGCATGAGTCTCTGGCATTCCCAGTGTGGTGGTCAGCGCTTTGGGCACGAAAGCCTATACTCCCCACCTAGGGTTAGGGTTAGGGCCTAGGGGCATGGCAGCTCTTATCTGCTGGCGCTGAGGTGGTCCCCTCTCAGGGTCGAAATGAGGTTATGTGTTCGGCGCTTCAGCAGAATCGGGCACAGTGGATGGGGGTCAATGATGATGGGGTTGGCTTTAGGGGGCATGCAGTTTTCTCCCCGTCCATGGGTTCAGCGCAGGTCCAAACAGTATGGTTTCCTACCCCGTGGCTGGCAGAGTCTTGGAATGTCACTCAGAGGGGTCCTTTATCCGTGGGCACCTCAGAATGGAAGCCTGAAAAGACAAAGTATGGGTACAGTTAGGGTTAGGGTTTAGGGTTAGGGTTAGGGTTAGGGGTTAGGGTTAGGGGTTAGGGTTAGGGTTAGGGTTAGAGGGTTAGGGTTAGGGTTAGGGTTAGAGGGTTAGGGTTAGGGTTAGGGGTTAGGGTTAGGGTTAGGGTTAGGGTTAGGTCCATGTTCACTGTTAGTGTCAGGGTTAGGTTTTGGGTCAGCGTCAGGGTCAAGTCCAGGTGAGGGTCAAGGCCATCGTCAGGTTGAGGGTTAGGGTCAGGCTTTTGTTTAGGTTCCAGGTTCAGGTCAGGGACAGGGTTAGTTTTGGGTCATAGTTAAGGTCAGATTTAGGTTTACGGTCATGTTCAGTGTCATGGTCAGGGCAATGTTCAGATATAGGGTCAGATTTAGTCTTTGGGTCAGGGTGAAGTTTTATTGCAGCGTCAGGGTTAATTTCAGGGGAAAGGTTTGAGTTTGGTTTTAGGATTAGGGTCAAAATTAGGTTTATGTTTAGCGTTAGCGTTAGACAGCATTATGGTTAGGTTTAGGGTTGGGTTAGGGTCGGGTTAGTCTTAGGGTTCGGGTCAGCGTTAGGTTTAGGTTCAGGTTCGTCTTAGGGTCAGGGTTCAGGTTATCTTTAGGGTTAGCTTTAGAGTCAGGATCACAGTCACATTCAGGGTTAAGTTTAGGGTTAGGGTTAGGTCACGGTCAGGGTTCGGAGTAGGGTTAGAGTCAGGGTCACGTTTAGGGATGAGTCACAATTAGGGTAAGGTCAGGATCAGGTTTATGTTCAGGTTCTGGATCAGGTTCTAATTAGAGTCAGGTTTAGTGTGAGGGTTCAGATCAGGCTCACGGTCAGGGTCATGGTTAGGGCTGAGATTAGGGTTTGGGTCAGGCTCACAGTCAGGGTCCAGATCAGTGTTAGGGGTTAGTGTTAAGGTTTGGGTTAAGTTTATGGTTAGAGTTAGGGTCCGGGTTAGGGTTAGACATCGATAGGGTCAGGGTTAGCATTAGGGTTAAGCTAGGGGTCAGGGTTAGGGTTAGGTTCAGGGTTAGGTTTTATGTCAGGCTCACAGTCAGTCAGGGATAGGTTAGTGTCAGAGTAAGGGTCAGGGTCAGGGTTAGGATAGGGTCCGGTTCAGTGTTAGGGTCAGGGTCAGGGTCCGGGTTAGGGTCATGGTTAGGGTAAGGTCAGCTTTACGTTTAGGTTCTTGGTTAGGATTAGGGTCCGGATCAGGGTTAGCTTTAAGTTTAGGGTTCTGGTCAGGCTCACGGTCTGGGTCAGAGTTAGGTTTACGGTCAGGGTTAGGGTCAGTGTTAGGGCCAGGGTTAGAGTCAGGGCCAGGGTTCGTTTTAGGGTCAGGGTCAGGGTTCTGTTTAGGGCAAGGTTAATGTCAGGGTCAGGTTTAAGCAACGTTCAGGGTCATGGTTATGGTCAGGGTCAGGGATAGGGTCAGGGTTAGGGTTAAAGTTTGGGGTTAGGGTTAGGGTTAGAGTTAGGTTAAGGGTTAACGTTAGACCTTGTTAGGGTCAGAGTCAGGGTTACGGTTACGGTTAGGGTCAGGGTCAGGGGTTAGTGTTAGGGTTAGCATCAGTGTAGGTTCCGTGTCAGGGCCCGTGTTAGGGTTTGGGTCAGGGTTACGTTTAGGGATAGAGTTAGGGTCAGGCTTACAGTCAGGGTTAGTGTTAATGTCAGGGTCAGGGTCACTGTATGGTTAGGGTTAGGTTTAGGGTCTGTGTCAGGGTCAGAGTGAAGGTCAGGGCCAGGTTCAAATTGAGGGTCAGGGTCAGGCTTTGGTTTATGTTCCAGGTTCGGTTCAGGGATATGGTTAGATATGGGTCAGTGTTAGGGTCAGGGTTTTCTTAAGGTTAGGGTCAGGGTGAAGGTCAGGGCCAGGGTAAGTTTTAGGGTCAGGGTCAGGCTTTGGTTTAGGGTCAAGATGTGGTTCAGGGTCAGGGTTAGGTTCAGGAGAAAGGATTGGTTTGGGGTTAGGGTTAGAGTTAGTAGTAGGGTTATCGTTAGGGTTAGGGTTAGACAGCGTTAGGGTCTGGGTTAGTGTTTGGGTTAGGGTAGGGATTAGTGTTAGGGTTAGGGTCAGTGTTAGGTTTAGGTTCAGGGTTCATATTAGGGTCATGGTTAGGGTTACCTTTAGCGTTAGGGTTAGGGTCAGGCTCATAGTCATGGTCTCGGTTAGGGTTAGGGTCAGTATATGGGTCATTGTTAGTGTCCGGGATCGGTTTTGGGTGAGCGTCACGGTTAGGGTGAGGGTGATAGTCAAGACCAGGGTCAGGTTGAGGTTCAAGGTCAGGCTTTTGTTTAGTGTCCTTGTTCGGGTCAGGGACAGGGTTAGGTCTGGGTCAGTCTTAGGGTCCGAGTTCGGTATAGGTTCAGGGTCAGGGTCATGGTGAAGTTCAGGGCCAGGGACAGGTTTAGGGTCAGGGTCAGGCTTTGGTTTAGGGTCACGTTTCATTTCCGGGTCAGGTTTAATTTCAGGGGAAAGGTTTGGTTTTGGGGATAGGGTTAAGGTTAGAATTAGGGTTATGTTTAGGGTGAGGGTCAGGGTCAGGGTACTGTTAGTGTCAGGGTTAGGTTTTGGGTCAGCATCAGGGTCCGGGTCAGGGTAAGTGTCAAGTCCAGGTTCAGGTTGAGGGTCAGGGTCAGGCTTTTGCTTAAGGTCCAGGTTCGGGTCAGGGACAGGGTTAGGTTTGGGTCAGAGTGAGGGTCAGAGTTAGGTTTAGGGTCAGGGTCAGGGTGAAGGTCAGGGCCAGGGTCAAGTTTAAGGTCAAGGTCAGGCTTTAGTTTAGGATCAAGTTTCATTTCAGGGTCAAGGTTAATTTCAGGGGAAAGGTTTACGGATGGGGTTAGGGTTAGGGTAAGAATTAGGGTTATGTTTAAGGTTAGGGTTATACAGAGTTAGGGTCAGTGTTAAGGTTTGGGTTAGGGTAGGGGTTAGTTTTAGGTTTAGGGTCAGCATTAAGTTTAGGTTCAGGGTCCGATTCAGGGTCAGCGTCAGGCATAGATTTAGTGTTGGGTTCGGGTCAGCATCACGGTCAAAGTCAGTGTCAGGGCTAGGGTTAGGGTTTGAGTCAGGCTCATAGTCAGAGTCAGGTTCAGGGTTAGGGGTTAGTGATAGGGTTAGCCCCGTACCTGGGTCATTGACCCGTCCGTGCAGGGTCTCAGGATAAACCCTGGGCAGAAGGGTGTAGCCCCCACACCCGATTCCACCGAGCCAGCCTTAACCTGGGGTGTGAACATGACCTGCCCACCAGGCATCTGACCTCTCATCAGCCTGCTCCTGCTCGGGGCTTTTCCACCCCCGATGAGCTCTCTTTACACACACACACACACACACACACACACACAAACACACATATACACACGGGGAGGAGACCTAGGGCTACACGGGTTGATCAGAAGGTGTGGGACTCTCTGACTCTGAGCCCCCCGTGTCACCTTTTGATTTTATTTGCCAAAGGGCCTGAGGCATTGGGGAAGCCTGATATGACCTGCCCAGTGAGGGGATGTGTCTGGCAGGCAAGCTCTCTTCTCCCTGCATCCTCTGGGCTTCGGTAGACAGCACAAGAACATGTCGCTTCCTTTAGGCCGTGCCTAGACATGAGTTGGACAGGGGGGTTTTTTCTGTAATGGGGGTTCCTGGATACGTAGTTTCCAATTTCCCTGGGCTCTGTCATCAGGGAAGTGAGGTCACCACTGCCTGGGGGCTCCTTACTGGACTTCCTGCTCCCACCGGAGCTCCCTGAGCGCACCTGTCCCCAAGCTGCTCAAGACTCACCCTCCACGCCATGCCCTGTCCATCCAGTGATCCCCACACAGCTTCCCCCCAGCCCCTGGGCGGCCTGGGTGCAGCTGTTGTCTCCGCTGGCAGGGCCCAGAGCTGGGTTCAGACCGGGTTCCTGCTCCTGCCCAGGACTGTGAGCCCGCACACACCCTGTGGCTCTCAGGGTCTCCCCAGTCTCCCCGTTGGCACATTGGGGGTGTTCTGGCTTCTACTTCTAGGCATGCCATCCGGTGTAGGAGCTCTCCACATGTTCCATCCCCGCTCTCCCAGGAGGCTGGTGCACACACTTGGCAAAGGCACGGGTGAGCCTGGGGCTGGGCGGGGGAATGGAAGACAGCCCCGAGAGGCCTGGATCTGCTCTGGGATGCAGGCAAAGCCACCCTCCTCCTGCCTGTGCCCCATCCCCCGTGGCAAGGTTGCAGTGCATGGCTTCTGACCTTGGTGACACAGACTTCTCAGGGCTTCCATTAGTTTGAGGTCCAAGGGCCTCATCTGCGCCCATGTGCTGGCCAGCCCCCACAGGGGACCCCGGGCATTCCCGCATCCGTCCTCCCAGGGTGGATGGCCCGTGGGACTGAGAAGGGGACACAATGTTTGGCTGCCATTTCCCAGCCGATGGAGGAAAGTCTGGGACTTCTGCTGGTTCCCTCTCTCCTGGGTTCAGTGTCTGTCTCTGTCTCTGTCTTTGTCTCTGTGCCTGCGTCTGTCTCTGTTCGTGGGTGTCTCCCAGGAGCCGGATCTGTGGGCTCCAGGGCTGAGGGGAGAAACCTCCGAAGTCTCCCTTGTCCCTGTTTCCCTCTCCTGGGCTGGTGCTCGGTTCCTTGCTAAGTAAGGCCTTCTCACCCCGAGCAGAGCTCTGACTCTGGAACCTCTTCCCAGTGGGGGTCCTGAGGCCGCAACAAGGAGTGTCCTGACCTTGGTCTCCAGGCCAGGGGTCCAGTGCTCTGCCGCATTCTGCAAGCCCACAAGGTCAGCCCCCCAAGTCCCCAGGCTGTCTTCTGCTCAGAAGGACATCGAGGGAGTCCAAAGCATTCTCCCAAGCCTGGGAGCACAGTGGGTCAGGGAGAGAGATTCAAGGCCAACAGGCTCTTCTGCAAGCCTGTGGGAGCCTAGGGACACCCTGTCTCTATGGCCCCACTGATAGAAGAGTAAGGGGAGGCCTTCGGTGTTGTAGCCCTGTCCACACTGGGGGTCACCTCTTCCTACTTCCAGTAGTCCAGGGTGGTGATGGACACCAGGCCCCAGATACTGTACCCACTCAGTGTCCTGGCAAAGCCCCTTGGCCCCTGGGGATTCCCTACCATCAGCCCGTCCTGTCTCCCCTTCCTATGCTTTGGATCCCGGTCCTGGCCAGGAGTCCTGATGCCCCCGACCCCATGGCCCAGCTGTCTCCAACCTCTTTCTTCTTTCCCCTTGTTACCCACCATTATCCCAGGGTGTCTCCACCTCTGACCCCTAGCTGGGCAGAGCGGCTTGTGTGTGTGTGTGTCTGTGCATGCATGCGCTCCAACACATATGCCTCTATCTGTCTGGAGATGCCCGAGGTCATGTCCCCACATGGGATGGGGTGGGTAGCTCTCCCCAAGGATCTGAGGAGCTCTCACCCTCCAAGAAAACCTCATGGGAGGGTCAGGGATTACCTAGGACTGTAGTGATGCTCTGCTCCTTGGACCTTGTACCCGTGTTTTGTCCTGGGCCAGTCGTTGCCTCTCTTGACCGTAGGTTCCCAACTGTCCCTGAGAGATGGACATGGAAATGCTTGAATCTGGCCATTCCTCCAGGGGTAGGTGGAGTCGGAGGAAAGGTGCACCAGGCACACAGACCTCCATTCCAAGAGGGCCAGGTGTGCACAGGAGACCTGCACTCAGCACCTGTACCATGACCCACCATTTGGTGGATGTGTACGTGACCATGGTGCTTTCCCTGACGGGTCCCCCATGTTCCTTCACCACTGCCAGGTGCTCTGTGGCCCCAAAGTCTGCTGAGCACCGGATCCGTGCCTATCCTGGGAAGCAAGGCTCAGGGTGCATGGCCAGGCGGCTTGCACATCTGGGGATGCAGAGGTCATCGAGTACCCCCCACACAGCTGGCCTGGAATTCCAAAAGCCTCCCAGGGACCCGCTCAAGGTGGGGAGTAACCAGAGGACTTGGAGACATCAGTGAAGGCCAAGTCAGGGCAGGGAGATCAGTGAGCCCTTCAACTTCTCTCTCCCTCTGCTTGGTCTTCCTGGTTGTTCCCTGGGACAGAGGTCCAGCCCGTCCTTGGATAGAGCCCTGGCTTGAGTCGGTGGGTGGGAAGGAGGACAGGGAAGGTTAGGGTTTGTCTTAAGGGTTTGGGTTAGGGTGAGTGTTACAGTTAGGGTTACGGTCAGGGTCAGGATCAGTGTCAGGGTCAGGGTAAGGTTTAGAGTCATACAGGTTTATCTCACTCTGAGGGTTGTCCGAAGCACCAGAGGGGCCGATGGAGACTGCGTGGTTGGGAGATGCGTGGCTGCGGGTCTAAGGGTTTCCCATATGGAGGCCATGAGGGACAGGACCCCGGAAGCAGGTTGGGGAAGCAGGCGAGTGTTCCAGACCGGACTTCGAGATGGGCCTGGCCCCGTGGTAGAGCGCAGGGATGGGACCACGGCAAGTCGAGGATCCACGGGCGTTGTCCTCGCTGCATTCCATCTTGTGGAGTGCCTCTTGGCGGCGATCGGGTGCGGGCACTCACAGTGCCCTTCAGGGCCCCGAGGTGGGGGCGGCCCAGCAGACGTGCGGCGCCCGAATGACTTCTCCTGGCTTTTTCCGGCCAATTCTCACGAGCGTTCTGCCCAAACCAGGATTGGTTTGGGCAGAACGCTCGTGAGAATTGGCCGGCGTAGGACAGCCCTGCGGACCGCCGTGCTCTCCATGGCCCAGGGCCCTTTCTCGCCCAGGGCATGTTGCTGCCGCCAAGAAATGGCTCGGAAAAGACGCGGGCCACCCCGGCACGCCGGCGCATTGGAGCGTTCCCGGAGCAGAGTTGAAGAACGGGTGGTGGCCTGGTGTGCGCCTCTGTCTTTCGGGTAGATTGGCCGGCCAAGGATGGGGATGCCCTCATCTTGGTCATACAGGTTGATCTCACTCTGAGGGTTGTCCGAAGCACCAGAGGGGCCGATGGAGACTGCGTGGTTGGGAGATGCGTGGCTTCGGGTCTAAGGGTTTCCCATATGGAGGCCATGAGGGACAGGACCCCGGAAGCAGGTTGGGGAAGCAGGCGAGTGTTCCAGACAGGACTTCGTGATGGGCCTGGCCCCGTGGTAGGGCGCAAGGATGGGACCCCGGCAAGTCGAGGATCCACGGGCTTTGTCCTCGCTGCATTCCATCTTGTGGAGTGCCTCTTGGCGGCGATCGGGTGCGGGCACTCACAGTGCCCTTCAGGTCCCCGAGGTGGGGGCGGCCCAGCAGACGTGCGGCGCCCGAATGACTTCGCCGGGCTTTTTCCGGCCAATTCTCACGAGCGTTCTGCCCAAACCAATATTGATTTGGGCAGAACGCTCGTGAGAATTGGCCGGCGTAGAACAGCCCTGGGGACCGCCGTGCTCTCCATGGCCCAGGGCCCTTTCTCGCCCAGGGCATGTTGCTGCCACCAAGAAATGGCTCGGAAAAGACGCGGCCCACCCCGGCACGCCGGCGCATTGGAGCATTCCCGGAGCAGAGTTGAAGATCGGGTGGTGTCCTCGTGTGCGCCTCTGTCTTTCGGGTAGATGGGCCGGCCAAGGATGGGGATGACCTCATCTTGGTCATACAGGTTTATCTCCCTCTGAGGGGTCTTCGAAGCACCAGAGGGGCCGATGGAGACTGCGTGATTGGGAGATGCGTGGCTGCGGGTCTAAGCGTTTCCCATATGGAGGCCATGAGGGACAGGACCCCGGAAGCAGGTTGGGGAAGCAGGCGAGTGTTCCAGACCGGACTTCGAGATGGGCCTGGCCCCGTGGTAGAGCGCAGGGATGGGACCCCGGCAAGTCGAGGATCCACGGGCTTTGTCCTCGCTGCATTCCATCTTGTGGTGTGCCTCTTGGCGGCGATCGGGTGCGGGCACTCACAGTGCCCTTCAGGGCCCCGAGGTGGGGGCGGCCCAGCAGACGTGCGGCGCCCGAATGACTTCGCCGGGCTTTTTCCGGCCAATTCTCACGAGCGTTCTGCCCAAACCAGGATTGGTTTGGGCAAAACGCTCGTGAGAATTGGCCGGCGTAGGATAGCCCTGCGGACCGCCGTGCTCTCCATGGCCCAGGGCCCTATCTCGCCCAGGGCATGTTGCTGCCGCCAAGAAATGGCTCGGAAAAGACGCGGGCCACCCCGGCACGCCGGCGCATTGGAGCGTTCCCGGAGCAGAGTTGAAGAACGGGTGGTGGCCTGGTGTGCGCCTCTGTCTTTTGGGTAGATGGGCCGGCAAAGGATGTGGATGACCTCATCTTGGTCATACAGGTTGATCTCCCTCTGAGGGTTGTCCGAAGCACCAGAGGGGCCGATGGAGACTGCGTGGTTGGGACATGCGTGGCTGCGGGTCTAAGCGTTTCCCATATGGAGGCCATGAGGGACAGGACCCCGGAAGCAGGTTGGGGAAGCAGGCGAGTGTTCCAGACCGGACTTCGAGATGGGCCTGGCCCCGTGGTAGAGCGCAGGGATGGGACCCCGGCAAGTCGAGGTTCCACGGGCGTTGTCCTCGCTGCATTCCATCTTGTGGAGTGCCTCTTGACGGCGATCGGGTGCGGGCACTCACAGTGCCCTTCAGGGCCCCGAGGTGGGGGCGGCCCAGCAGACGTGCGGCCCCCGAATGACTTCGCAGGGCTTTTTCCGACCAATTTTCACGAGCGTTCTTCCCTAACCAGGATTGGTTTGGGCAGAACGCTCGTGAGAATTGGCCGGCGTAGAACAGCCCTGCGGACCGCCGTGCTCTCCATGGCCCAGGGCCCTTTCTCGCCCAGGGCATGTTGCTGCCGCCAATAAATGGCTCGGAAAAGACGCGGCCCACCCCGGCACGCCGGCGCATTGGAGCGTTCCCGGAGCAGAGTTGAAGAACGGGTGGTGGCCTCGTGTGCGCCTCTGTCTTTCGGGTAGATGGGCCGGCCAAGGATGGGGATGACCTCATCTTGGTCATACAGGTTTATCTCCCTCTGAGGGTTATCCGACGCACACGAGGGGCCGATGGAGACTGCGTGGATGGGAGATGCGAGGCTGCGGGTCTAAGGGTATCCCATATGGAGGCCATGAGGGACAGGTCCCCGGAAGCAGGTTGGGGAAGCAGGCGAGTGTTCCAGACCGGACTTCGTGATGGGCCTGGCCCCGTGGTAGAGCGCACGGATGGAACCCCCGCAAATCGAGGATCAACGGGCGTTTTCCTCGCTGCATTCCATCTTGTGGAGTGCCTCTTGGCGGCGATCGGGTGCGGGCACTCACAGTGCCCTTCAGGGCCCCGAGGTGGGTGCGGCCCAGCAGACGTGCGGCGCCCGAATGACTTCGCCGGGCTTTTTCCGGCCAATTCTCACGAGCGTTCTGCCCAAACCAGGATTGGTTTGGGCAGAACGCTCGTGAGAATTGGCCGGCGTAGGACAGCCCTGCGGACCGCCGTGCTCTCCATGGCCCAGGGCCTTTTCTCGCCCATGGCATGTTGCTGCCGCCAAGAAATGGCTCGGAAAAGACGCGGCCCACCCCGGCACGCCGGCGCATTGGAGCGTTCCCGGAGCAGAGTTGAAGAACGGGTGGTGGCCTGGTGTGCGCCTCTGTCTTTCGGGTAGATGGGCCGGACAAGGATGGGGACGACCTCATCTTCTTCATACAGGTTTATGTCACTCTGAGGGTTGTCTGAAGCACCAGAGGGGCCGATGGAGACTGCGTGCTTGGGAGATGCGTGGCTGCGGGTCTAAGGGTTTCCCATATGGAGGCCATGAGGGATAGGACCCCGGAAGCAGGTTGGGGAAGCAGGCGAGTGTTCCGCCCGGACTTCGTGATGGGCCTGGCCCCGTGGTAGAGCGCTGGGATGGGACCCCGGCAAGTCGAGGATCCAAAGGGCGTTGTCCTCGCTGCATTCCATCTTGTGGAGTGCCTCTTGGCGGTTATCAGGTGCGGGCACTCACAGTGCCCTTCAGGGCCCCGAGGTGGGGGCGGCCCAGCTGACGTGCGGCGCCCGAATGACTTCGCCGGGCTTTTTCCGGCCAATTCTCACGAGCGTTCTGCCCTAACCAGGATTGGTTTGGGCAGAACGCTCGTGAGAATTGGCCGGCGTAGGACAACCCTGCGGACCGCCGTGCTCTCCATTGTCCAGGGCCCTTTCCTGCCCAGGGCATGTTGCTGCCGCCAAGAAATGGCTCGGAAAAGACGCGGCCCACCCCGGCACGCCGGCGCATTGGAGCGTTCCCGGAGCAGAGTTGAAGAACGGGTGGTGGCCTGGTGTGCGCCTCTGTCTTTCGGGTACATGGGCCGGCCAAGGATGGAGATGACCTCATCTAGGTCATACAGTTTTATCTCCCTCTGAGGGTTGTCCGAAGCACCAGAGGGGCCGATGGAGACTGCGTGGTTGGGAGATGCGTGGCTGCGGGTCTAAGGGTTTCCCATATGGAGGCCATGAGGGACAGGACCCAGGAAGCAGGTTGGGGAAGCAGGCGAGTGTTCCAGACCGGACTTCGAGATGGGCCTGGCCCCGTGGTAGAGCGCACGGATGGGACCCCGGCAAGTCGAGAATCCACGGGCGTTGTCCTCGCTGCATTCCATCTTGTGGAGTGCCTCTTGGCGGTGAACGGGTGCGGGCACTCACAGTGCCCTTCAGAGCCCCGAGGTGGGGGCGGCCCAGCAGTCGTGCGGCGTCCGAATGACTTCGCCGGGCTTTTTCCGGCCAATTCTCACGAGCGTTCTGCCCTAACCAATATTGGTTTGGGCAGAACGCTCGTGAGAATTGGCCGGCGTAGGACAGCCCTGCGGACCGCCGTGCTCTCCATGGCCCAGGGCTCTTTCTCGCCCAGGGCATGTTGCTGCCGCCAAGAAATGGCTCGGAAAAGACGCGGCCCACCCCGGCACGCCGGCGCATTGGAGCGTTCCCGGAGCAGAGTTGAAGAACGGGTGGTGGCCTGGTGTGCGCCTCTGTCTTTCGGGTAGATGGGCCGGCCAAGAATGGGGATGACCTCATCTTGGTCATACAGGTTTATGTCACTCTGAGGGTTGTCCGAAGCACCAGAGGGGCCGATGGAGACTGCGTGGTTGGGAGATGCGTGGCTGCGGGTCTAAGGGTTTCCGATATGGAGGCCATGAGGGACAGGACCCGGGAAGCAGGTTGGGGAAGCAGGCGAGTGTTCCAGACCGAACTTCGTGATGGGCCTGGCCCCGTGGTAGAGCGCACGGATGGAACCCGCGCAAGTCGAGGATCCACGGGCGTTGTCCTCACTGCATTCCATCTTGTGGAGTTCCTCTTGGCGGCGACCGGGTGCGGGCACTCACAGTGCCCTTCAGGGCCCCGAGGTGGGGGCGGCCCAGCAGACGTGCGGCGCCCGAATGACTTCGCCGGGCTTTTTCCGACCAATTCTCACGAGCGTTCTTCCCTAACCAGGATTGGTTTGGGCAGAACGCTCGTGAGAATTGGCCGGCGTAGAACAGCCCTGCGGACCGCCGTGCTCTCCATGGCCCAGGGCCCTTTCTCGCCCAGGGCATGTTGCTGCCGCCAAGAAATGGCTCGGAAAAGACGCGGCCCACCCCGGCACGCCGGCGCATTGGAGCGTTCCCGGAGCAGAGTTGAAGAACGGGTGGTGGCCTGGTGTGCGCCTCTGTCTTTCGGGTAGATGGGCCGGCCAAGGATGGGGATGACCTCATCTTGGTCATACAGGTTGATCTCCCTTTGAGGGTTGTCCAACGCACACGAGGGGCCGATGGAGACTGCGTGGATGGGAGATGCGTGGCTGCGGGTCTAAGGGTTTCCCATATGGAGGCCATGAGGGACAGTACCCCGGAAGCAGGTTGGGGAAGCAGGCGAGTGTTCCAGACCGGACTTCGAGACGGGCCTGGCCCCGTGGTAGAGCGCAGGGATGGGACCCCGGCAAGTCGAGAATCCACGGGCGTTGTCCTCGCTGCATTGCATCTTGTGGAGTGCCTCTTGGCGGCGATCGGGTGCGGGCACTCACAGTGCCCTTCAGGGCCCCGAGGTGGGGGCGGCCCAGCAGACGTGCGGCGCCCGAATGACTTCGCCGGGCTTTTTCCGGCCAGTTCTCACGAGCGTTCTGCCCAAACAAGGATTGGTTTGGGCAGAACGCTCTTGAGAATTGGCCGGCGTAGGACAGCCCTGCGGACCGCCGTGCTCTCCATGGCCCAGGGCCCTTTCTCGCCCAGGGCATGTTGCTGCCGCCAAGAAATGGCTCGGAAAAGACGCGGCCCACCCCGGCACGCCGGCGCATTGGAGCGTTCCCGGAGCAGAGTTGAAGAACGGGTGGTGGCCTGGTGTGCGCATCTGTCTTTCGGGTAGATGGGCCGGCCAAGTATGGGGATGACCTCATCTTGGTCATACAGGTTTATGTCACTCTGAGGGTTGTCTGAAGCACCAGAGGGGCCTATGGTGACTGCGTGGTTGGGAGATGCGTGGCTGCGTGTCTAAGGGTTTCCCATATGGAGGCCATGAGGGACAGGACCCCGGAAGCAGGTTGGGGAAGCAGGCGAGTGTTCCACACCGGACTTCGAGACGGGCCTGGCCCCGTGGTAGAGCGCAGGGATGGGACCCCGGCAAGTCGAGGATCCACGGGCGTTGTCCTCGCTGCATTGCATCTTCTGGAGTGCCTCTTGGCGGCGATCGGGTGCGGGCACTCACAGTGCCCTTCAGGGCCCCGAGGTGGGGGCGGCACAGCAGACGTGCGGCTCCCGAATGACTTCGCCGGACTTTTTCCGGCCAATTCTCACGAGCGTTCTGCCCAAACCAGGATTGGTTTGGGCAGAACGCTCGTGAGAATTGCCCGGCGTAGGACAGCCCTGCGGACCGCCGTGCTCTCCATGGCCCAGGGCCCTTTCTCGCCCAGGGCATGTTGCTGCCGCCAAGAAATGGCTCGGAAAAGACGCGGCCCACCCCGGCACGCCGGCGCATTGGAGCATTCCCGGAGCAGAGTTGAAGAACGGGTGGTGGCCTGGTGTGCGCCTCTGTCTTTCGGGTAGATGGGCCGGCCAAGGATGGGGATGACCTCATCTTGGTCATACAGTTGATCTCACTCTGAGGGTTGTCCGAAGCACCAGAGGGGCCGATGGAGACTGCGTGGTTGGGAGATGCGTGGCTGCGGGTCTAAGGGTTTCCCATATGGAGGCCATGAGGGACAGGACCCCGGAAGCAGGTTGGGGAAGCAGGCGAGTGTTCCAGACCGGACTTCGAGATGTCCCTGGCCCCGTGGTAGAGCGCAGGGATGGGACCCCGGCAAGTCGAGGATCCACGGGCGTTGTCCTCGCTGCATTCCATCTTGTGGAGTGCCTCTTGGCGGCGATCAGGTGCGGGCACTCACAGTACCCTTCAGGGCCCCGAGGTGGGGGCGGCCCAGCAGGCGTGCGGCGCCCGAATGACTTCGCCGGGCTTTTTCCGGCCAATTCTCACGAGCGTTCTGCCCAAACCAGGATTGGGTCGTAAAACATCCCTGCGGACCGCGGTGCTCTCCATGGCCCAGGGCCCTTTCTTGCCCAGGGCATGTTGCTGCCGCCAAGAAATGGCTCGGAAAAGACGCGGCCCTCTCCGGCATCCGGCGCATTGGAGCGTTCCCGGAGCAGAGTTGAAGAACGGGTGGTGGCCTGGTGTGCGCCTCTGTCTTTCGGGTAGATGGGCCGGCCAAGGATGGGGATGACCTCATCTTGGTCATACAGGTTGATCTCACTCTGAGAGTTGTCCGAAGCACCAGAGGGGCCGATGGAGACTGCGTGGTTGGGAGATGCGTGGCTGCGGGTCTAAGGGTTTCCCATATGTAGGCCATGAGGGACAGGACCCCGGAAGCAGGTTGGGGAAGCAGGCGTGTGTGCCATACCGGACTTCGTGATGGGCCTGGCCCCGTGGTACAGTGCAGGGATGGGACCCCGGCCAGTCGAGGATCCACGGGCGTTGTCCTCGCTGCATTCCGTCTTGTGGAGTGCCTCTTGGCGGCGATCGGGTGCGGGCACTCACAGTGCCCTTCAGGGCCCCGAGGTGGTGGCGGCCCAGCAGACGTGCGGCGCCCGAATGACTTAGCCGGGATTTTTCCGGCAAATTCTCACGAGCGTTCTGCCCAAACCAGGATTGGTTTGGGCAGAACGCTCGTGAGAATTGGCCGGCGTAGGACAGCCCTGCGGACCGCCGTGCTCTCCATGGCCCAGGGCCCTTTCTCGCCCAGGGCATGTTGCTGCCGCCAAGAAATGGCTCGGAAAAGACGCGAACCACCCCGGCACTCCGGCGCATTGGAGCGTTCCCGGAGCAGAGTTGAAGAACGGGTGGTGGCCTGGTGTGCGCTCTGTCTTTCGGGTAGATGGGCCGGCCAAGGATGGGGATGACCTCATCTTGGTCATGCAGGTTGATCTCATTCTGAGGGTTGTCCGAAGCACCAGAGGGGCCGATGGAGACTGTGTGGTTGGGAGATGCGTGGCTGCGGGTCTAAGGGTTTCCCATACGGAGGCCATGAGGGACAGGACTCCGGAAGCAGGTTGGGGAAGCAGGCGAGGGTTCCAGACCGAATTTCGAGATGGGCCTGGCCACGCGGTAGGGCGCAGGGATGGGACCCCGGCAAGTCGAGGATCCACGGGCGTTGTCCTCGCTGCATTCCATCTTGTGGAGTGCCTCTTGGCGGCGATCGGGTGCGGGCACTCACAGTGCCCTTCAGGGCCCCGAGGTGGGGGCGGCCCAGCAGACGTGCGGCGCCCGAATGACTTCGCCGGGCTTTTTCCGGCCCATTCTCACGAGCGTTCTGCCCAAACCAATCCTGGTTTGGGCAGAACGCTCGTGAGAATTGGCCGGCGTAGGACAGCCCTGCAGACCGCCGTGCTCTCCATGGCCCAGGGCCCTTTCTCGCCCAGGGCATGTTGCTGCCGCCAAGAAAAGGTTCGGAAAAGACGCGGCCCACCCCGGCACGCCGGCGCATTGGAGCGTTCCCGGAGCAGAGTTGAAGAACGGGTGGTGGCCTGGTGTGCGCCTCTGTCTTTCGGGTAGATGGGCCGGCCAAGGATGGGGATGACCTCATCTTGGTCATACAGGTTGATCTCACTCTGAGGGTTGTCCGAAGCACCAGAGGGGCCGATGGAGACTGCGTGGTTGGGAGATGCGTGGCTGCGGGTCTAAGGGTTTCCGATATGGAGGCCATGAGGGACAGGACCCCGGAAGCAGGTTGGGGAAGCAGGCAAGTGTTCCAGACCGGACTTCGTGATGGGCCTGGCCCCGTGGTAGAGCGCAGGGATGATACCCCGGCAAGTCGAGGATCCACAGGCGTTGTCCTCGCTGCATTCCATCTTGTGGAGTGCCTCTTGGCGGCGATCGGGTTCGGGCACTCACAGTACCCTTCAGGGCCCCGAGGTGGGGGCGGCCCAGCAGACGTGGGGCGCCCGAATGATTTCGCCGGGCTTTTTCCGGCCAATTCTCACGAGCGTTCTGCCCAAACCAGGATTGGTTTGGGCAGAACGATCGTAAGAATTGGCCGGCGTAGGACAGCACTGCGGACCGCTGTGCTCTCCATGGCCCAGGGCCCTTTCTCGCCCAGGGCATGTTGCTGCCGCCAAGAAATGGCTCGGAAAAGACGCGGCCCACCCCGGCACGCTGGCGCATTGGAGCGTTCCCGGACAAGAGTTGAAGAACGGGTGGTGGCCTGGTGTGCGCCCCTGTCTTTCGGGTAGATGGGCCGGCCAAAGATGGGGATGGCCTCATCTTGGTCATACAGGTTTATGTCACTCTGAGGGTTGTCTGAAGCACCAGAGGGGCCGATGGAGACTGCGTGGTTGGGAGATGCGTGGCTGCGGGTCTAAGGGTTTCCCATATGGAGGCCATGAGGGACAGTACCCCGGAAGCAGGTTGGGGAAGCAGGCGAGTGTTCCAGACCGGACTTCGAGACGGGCCTGGCCCCGTGGTAGAGCGCAGGGATGGGACCCCGGCAAGTCGAGAATCCACGGGCGTTGTCCTCGCTGCATTGCATCTTGTGGAGTGCCTCTTGGCGGCGATCGGGTGCGGGCACTCACAGTGCCCTTCAGGGCCCCGAGGTGGGGGCGGCCCAGCAGACGTGCGGCGCCCGAATGACTTCGCCGGGCTTTTTCCGGCCAGTTCTCACGAGCGTTCTGCCCAAACCAGGATTGGTTTGGGCAGAACGCTCTTGAGAATTTGCCGGCGTAGAACAGCCCTGCGGACTGCCGTGCTCTCCACGGCCCAGGGCTCTTTCTCGCCCAGGGCATGTTGCTGCCGCCAAGAAATGGCTCGGAAAAGACGCGGCCCACCCCGGCACGCCGGCGCATTGGAGCATTCCCGGAGCAGAGTTGAAGAACGCGTGGTTGCCTGGTGTGCGCCTCTGTCTTTCGGGTAGATGGGCCGGCCAAGGATGGGGATGATCTCATCTTGGTCATACAGGTTGATCACACAATGAGGGTTGTCCGAAGCACCAGAGGGGCCGATGGAGACTGCGTGGTTGGGAGATGCGTGGCTGCGGGTCTAAGGGTTTCCCATATGGAGGCCATGAGGGACAGGACCCCGGAAGCAGGTTGGGGAAGCAGGCGAGTGTTCCAGACCGGACTTCGTGATGGGCCTGGCCCCGTGGTAGAGTGCTGGGATGGGACCCCGGCAAGTCGAGGATCCACGGGCGTTGTCCTCGCTGCATTCCATCTTGTGGAGTGCCTCTTGGCGGCGATCGGGTGCGGGCACTCACAGTGCCCTTCAGGGCCCCGAGGTGGGGGCGGCCCAGCAGACGTGCGGCGCCCGAATGACTTCGCCGGGATTCTTCCGGCCAATTCTCACGAGCGTTCTGCCCAAACCAGGATTGGTTTGGGCAGAACGCTCGTGAGAATTGGCCGGCGTAGGACAGCCCTGCGGACCGCCGTGCTCTCCATGGCCCAGGGCCCTTTCTCGCCCAGGGCATGTTGCTGCCGCCAAGAAATGGCTCGGAAAAGACGCGGCCCACCCCGGCAGGCCGGCGCATTGGAGCGTTCCCGGAGCAGTGTTGAAGAACGGGTGGTGGCCTGGTGTGCGCATCTGTCTTTCGGGTAGATGGGCCGGCCAAGGATGGGGATGACCTCATCTTGGTCATACAGTATTATGTCACTCTGAGGGTTGTCTGAAGCACCAGAGGGGCCTATGGTGACTGCGTGGTTGGGAGATGCGTGGCTGCGTGTCTAAGGGTTTCCCATATGGAGGCCATGAGGGACAGGACCCCGGAAGCAGGTTGGGGAAGCAGGCGAGTGTTCCAGACCGGACTTCGAGACGGGCCTGGCCCCGTGGTAGAGCGCAGGGATGGGACCCCGGCAAGTCGAGGATCCACGGGCGTTGTCCTCGCTGCATTGCATCTTCTGGAGTGCCTCTTGGCGGCGATCGGGTGCGGGCACTCACAGTGCCCTTCAGGGCCCCGAGGTGGGGGCGGCCCAGCAGAAGTGCGGCGCCCGAATGACTTCGCCGGACTTTTTCCGGCCAATTCTCACGAGCGTTCTGCCCAAACCAGGATTGGTCGTGAGAATTGCCCGGCGTAGGACAGCCCTGCGGACCGCCGTGCTCTCCATGGCCCAGGGCCCTTTCTCGCCCAGGGCATGTTCCTGCCGCCAAGAAATGGCTCGGAAAAGACGCGGCCCACCCCGGCACGCCGGCGCATTGGAGCGTTCCCGGAGCAGAGTTGAAGAACGGGTGGTGGCCTGGTGTGCGCCTCTGTCTTTCGGGTAGATGGGCCGGCCAAGGATGGGGATGACCTCATCTTGGTCATACAGGCTGATCTCACTCTGAGGGTTGTCCGAAGCACCAGAGGGGCCGATGGAGACTGCGTGGTTGGGAGATGCGTGGCTGCGGGTCTAAGGGTTTCCCATACGGAGGCCATGAGGGACAGGACCCCGGAAGCAGGTTGGGGAAGCAGGCGAGTGTGCCATACCGGACTTCGTGATGGGCCTGGCCCCGTGGTACAGTGCAGGGATGGGACCCCGGCCAGTCGAGGATCCACGGGCGTTGTCCTCGCTGCATTCCGTCTTGTGGAGTGCCTCTTGGCGGCGACCGGGTGCGGGCACTCACAGTGCCCTTCAGGGCCCCGAGGTGGTGGCGGCCCAGCAGACGTGCGGCGCCCGAATGACTTAGCTGGGCTTTTTCCGGCAAATTCTCACGAGCGTTCTGCCCAAACCAGGATTGGTTTGGGCAGAACGCTCGTGAGAATTGGCCGGCGTAGGACAGCTCTGCGGACCGCCGTGCTCTCCATGGCCCAGGGCCCTTTCTCGCCCAGGGCATGTTGCTGCCGCCAAGAAATGGCTCGGAAAAGACGCGAACCACCCCGGCACGCCGGCGCATTGGAGCGTTCCCGGAGCAGAGTTGAAGAACGGGTGGTGGCCTGGTGTGCGCCTCTGTCTTTCGGGTAGATGGGCCGGCCAAGGATGTGGATGTCCTCTTCTTGGTCATACAGGTTGATCTCACTCTAAGGGTTGTCCGAAGCACCAGAGGGGCCGATGGAGACTGCGTGGTTGGGAGATACGTGGCTGCGGGTCTAAGGGTTTCCCATATGGAGGCCATGAGGGACAGGACTCCGGAAGCAGGTTGGGGAAGCAGGCGAGTGTTCCAGACCGGACTTCGAGATGGGCCTGGCACCGTGGTAGAGCGCAGGGATGGGACCCCGGCCAGTCGAGGATCCACGGGCGTTGTCCTCGCTGCCTTCCATCTTGTGGAGTGCCTCTTGGCGGCGATCGGGTGCGGGCACTCACAGTGCCCTTCAGGGCCCCGAGGTGGGGGCGGCCCAGCAGACGTGCGGCGCCCGAATGACTTCGCCGGGCTTTTTCCGGCCAATTCTCACGAGCGTTCTGCCCAAACCAATCCTGGTTTGGGCAGAACGCTCGTGAGAATTGGCCGGCGTAGGACAGCCCTGCGGACCGCCGTGCTCTCCATGGCCCAGGGCCCTTTCTCGCCCAGGGCATGTTGCTGCCGCCAAGAAATGGCTCGGAAAAGACGCGGCCCACCCCGGCACGCCGGCGCATTGGCGCGTTCCCGGAGCAGAGTTGAAGAACGGGTGGTGGCCTGGTGTGCGCCTCTGTCTTTCGGGTAGATGGGCCGGCCAAGGATGGGGATGACCTCATCTTGGTCATACAGGTTGATCTCACTCTGAGGGTTGTCCGAAGCACCAGAGGGGCCGATGGAGACTGCGTGGTTGGGAGATGCGTGGCTGCGGGTCTAAGGGTTTCCCATATGGAGGCCATGAGGGACAGGACCCCGGAAGCAGGTTGGGGAAGTAGGCAAGTGTTCCAGACCGGACTTCGTGATGGGCCTGGCCCCGTGGTAGAGCGCAGGGATGGGACCCCGGCAAGTCGAGGATCCACAGGCGTTGTCCTCGCTGCATTCCATCTTGTGGAGTGCCTCTTGGCGGCGATCGGGTTCGGGCACTCACAGTACCCTTCAGGGCCCAGAGGTTGGGGCGGCCCAGCAGACGTGGGGCGCCCGAATGATTTCGCCGGGCTTTTTCCGGCCAATTCTCACGAGCGTTCTGCCCAAACCAGGATTGGTTTGGGCAGAACGATCGTAAGAATTGGCCGGCGTAGGACAGCCCTGCGGACCACTGTGCTCTCCATGGCCCAGGGCCCTTTCTCGCCCAGGGCATGTTGCTGCCGCCAAGAAATGGCTCGGAAAAGACGCGGCCCACCCCGGCACGCTGGCGCATTGGAGCGTTCCCGGACAAGAGTTGAAGAACGGGTGGTGGCCTGGTGTGCGCCCCTGTCTTTCGGGTAGATGGGCCGGCCAAAGATGGGGATGGCCTCATCTTGGTCATACAGGTTTATGTCACTCTGAGGGTTGTCTGAAGCACCAGAGGGGCCGATGGAGACTGCGTGGTTGGGAGATGCGTGGCTGCGGGTCTAAGGGTTTCCCATATGGAGGCCATGAGGGACAGTACCCCGGAAGCAGGTTGGGGAAGCAGGCGAGTGTTCCAGACCGGACTTCGAGACGGGCCTGGCCCCGTGGTAGAGCGCAGGGATGGGACCCCGGCAAGTCGAGAATCCACGGGCGTTGTCCTCGCTGCATTGCATCTTGTGGAGTGCCTCTTGGCGGCGATCGGGTGCGGGCACTCACAGTGCCCTTCAGGGCCCCGAGGTGGGGGCGGCCCAGCAGACGTGCGGCGCCCGAATGACTTCGCCGGGCTTTTTCCGGCCAGTTCTCACGAGCGTTCTGCCCAAACCAGGATTGGTTTGGGCAGAACGCTCTTGAGAATTGGCCGGCGTAGGACAGCCCTGCGGACTGCCGTGCTCTCTACGGCCCAGGGCCCTTTATCGCCCAGGGCATGTTGCTGCCGCCAAGAAATGGCTCGGAAAAGACGCGGCCCACCCCGGCACGCCGGCGCATTGGAGCATTCCCGGAGCAGAGTTCAAGAACGCGTGGTGGCCTGGTGTGCGCCTCTGTCTTTCGGGTAGATGGGCCGGGCAAGGATGGGGATGACCTCATCTTGGTCATACAGGTTGATCTCACTCTGAGGGTTGTCCGAAGCACCAGAGGGGCCGATGGAGACTGCGTGGTTGGGAGATGCGTGGCTGCGGGTCTAAGGGTTTCCCATATGGAGGCCATGAGGGACAGGACCCCGGAAGCAGGTTGGAGAAGCAGGCGAGTGTTCCAGACCGGACTTCGTGATGGGCCTGGCCCCGTGGTAGAGTGCTGGGATGGGACCCCGGCAAGTCGAGGATCCACGGGCGTTGTCCTCGCTGCATTCCATCTTGTGGAGTGCCTCTTGGCGGCGATCGGGTGCGGGCACTCACAGTGCCCTTCAGGGCCCCGAGGTGGGGGCTGCCCAGCAGACGTGCGGCGCCCGAATGACTTCGCCGGGATTCTTCCGGCCAATTCTCACGAGCGTTCTGCCCAAACCAGGATTGGTTTGGGCAGAACGCTCGTGAGAATTGGCCGGCGTAGGACAGCCCTGCGGACCGCCGTGCTCTCCATGGCCCAGGGCCCTTTCTCGCCCAGGGCATGTTGCTGCCGCCAAGAAATGGCTCGGAAAAGACGCGGCCCACCCCGGCACGCCGGCGCATTGGAGCGTTCCCGGAGCAGAGTTGAAGAACGGGTGGTGGCCTGGTGTGCGCATCTGTCTTTCGGGTAGATGGGCCGGCCAAGGATGGGGATGACCTCATCTTGGTCATACAGGTTTATGTCACTCTGAGGGTTGTCTGAAGCACCAGAGGGGCCTATGGTGACTGCGTGGTTGGGAGATGCGTGGCTGCGTGTCTAAGGGTTTCCCATATGGAGGCCATGAGGGACAGGACCCCAGAAGCAGGTTGGGGAAGCAGGCGAGTGTTCCAGACCGGACTTCGAGACGGGCCTGGCCCCGTGGTAGAGCGCAGGGATGGGACCCCGGCAAGTCGAGGATCCACGGGCGTTGTCCTCGCTGCATTGCATCTTCTGGAGTGCCTCTTGGCGGCGATCGGGTGCGGGCACTCACAGTGCCCTTCAGGGCCCCGAGGTGGGGGCGGCCCAGCAGACGTGCGGCTCCCGAATGACTTCGCCGGACTTTTTCCGGCTAATTCTCACGAGCGTTCTGCCCAAACCAGGATTGGATTGGGCAGAACGCTCGTGAGAATTGCCCGGCGTAGGACAGCCCTGCGGACGCCGTGCTCTCCATGGCCCAGGGCCCTTTCTCGCCCAGGGCATGTTGCTGCCGCCAAGAAATGGCTCGGAAAAGACGCGGCCCACCCCGGCACGCCGGCGCATTGGAGCGTTCCCGGAGCAGAGTTGAAGAACGGGTGGTGGCCTGGTGTGCGCCTCTGTCTTTCGGGTAGATGGGCCGGCCAAGGATGGGGATGACCTCATCTTGGTCATACAGTTGATCTCACTCTGAGGGTTGTCCGAAGCACCAGAGGGGCCGATGGAGACTGCGTGGTTGGGAGATGCGTGGCTGCGGGTCTAAGGGTTTCCCATGTGGAGGCCATGAGGGACAGGACCCCGGAAGCAGGTTGGGGAAGCAGGCGAGTGTTCCAGACCGGACTTCGAGATGGCCCTGGCCCCGTGGTAGAGCGCAGGGATGGGACCCCGGCAAGTCGAGGATCCACGGGCGTTGTCCTCGCTGCATTCCATCTTGTGGAGTGCCTCTTGGCGGCGATCGGGTGCGGGCACTCACAGTACCCTTCAGGGCCCCGAGGTGGGGACGGCCCAGCAGGCGTGCGGCGCCCGAATGACTTCGCCGTGCTTTTTCCGGCCAATTCTCACGAGCGTTCAGCCCAAACCAGGATTGGGTCGTAAAACATCCCTGCGGACCGTGGTGCTCTCCATGGCCCAGGGCCCTTTCTTGCCCAGGGCATGTTGCTGCCGCCAAGAAATGGCTCGGAAAAGACGCGGCCCTCCCCGGCATCCGGCGCATTGGAGCGTTCCCGGAGCAGAGTTGAAGAACGGGTCGTGGCCTGGTGTGCGCCTCTGTCTTTCGGGTAGATGGGCCGGCCAAGGATGGGGATGACCTCATCTTGGTCATACAGGTTGATCTCACTCTGAGAGTTGTCCGAAGCACCAGAGGGGCCGATGGAGACTGCGTGGTTGGGAGATGCGTGGCTGCGGGTCTAAGGGTTTCCCATATGTAGGCCATGAGGGACAGGACCCCGGAAGCAGGTTGGGGAAGCAGGCGAGTGTGCCATACCGGACTTCGTGATGGGCCTGGCCCCGTGGTACAGTGCAGGGATGGGACCCCGGCCAGTCGAGGATCCACGGGCGTTGTCCTCGCTGCATTCCGTCTTGTGGAGTGCCTCTTGGCGGCGACCGGGTGCGGGCACTCACAGTGCCCTTCAGGGCCCCGAGGTGGTGGCGGCCCAGCAGACGTGCGGCGCCCGAATGACTTAGCCGGGCTTTTTCCGGCAAATTCTCACGAGCGTTCTGCCCAAACCAGGATTGGTTTGGGCAGAACGCTCGTGAGAATTGGCCGGCGTAGGACAGCCCTGCGGACCGCCGTGCTCTCCATGGCCCAGGGCCCTTTCTCGCCCAGGGCATGTTGCTGCCGCCAAGAAATGGCTCGGAAAAGACGCGAACCACCCCGGCACTCCGGCGCATTGGAGCGTTCCCGGAGCAGAGTTGAAGAACGGGTGGTGGCCTGGTGTGCGCTCTGTCTTTCGGGTAGATGGGCCGGCCAAGGATGGGGATGACCTCATCTTGGTCATGCAGGTTGATCTCACTCTGAGGGTTGTCCGAAGCACCAGAGGGGCCGATGGAGACTGTGTGGTTGGGAGATGCGTGGCTGCGGGTCTAAGGGTTTCCCATACGGAGGCCATGAGGGACAGGACTCCGGAAGCAGGTTGGGGAAGCAGGCGAGGGTTCCAGACCGAATTTCGAGATGGGCCTGGCCCCGCGGTAGGGCGCAGGGATGGGACCCCGGCAAGTCGAGGATCCACGGGCGTTGTCCTCGCTGCATTCCATCTTGTGGAGTGCCTCTTGGCGGCGATCGGGTGCGGGCACTCACAGTGCCCTTCAGGGCCCCGAGATGGGGGCGGCCCAGCAGACGTGCGGCGCCTGAATGATTTCGCCGGGCTTTTTCCGGCCAATTCTCACGACCGTTCTGCCCAAACAAGGATTGGTTTGGGCAGAACGCTCCTGAGAATTGGCCGGCGTAGGACAGCCCTGCGGACCGCCGTGCTCT
This sequence comes from Mustela lutreola, assembly GCF_030435805.1. Taxonomy (NCBI): domain Eukaryota; kingdom Metazoa; phylum Chordata; class Mammalia; order Carnivora; family Mustelidae; genus Mustela; species Mustela lutreola. The sequence continues at coordinate 914,117 of NC_081296.1, read as the reverse complement.
CCATGGCCCAGGGCCCTTTCTCGCCCAGGGCATGTTGCTGCCGCCAAGAAATGGCTCGGAAAAGACCTGGCCCACCCCGGCACGCCGGCGCATTGGAGCGTTCCCGGAGCAGAGTTGAAGAACGGGTGGTGGCCTGGTGTGCGCCTCTGTCTTTCGGGTAGATTGGCCGGCCAAGGATGGGGATGACCTCATCTTGGTCATACAGTTTTATCTCCCTCTGAGGGTTGTCCGAAGCACCAGAGGGGCCGATGGAGACTGCGTGGTTGGGAGATGCGTGGCTGCGGGTCAAAGGGTTTCCCATATGGAGGCCATGAGGGACAGGACCCAGGAAGCAGGTTGGGGAAACAGGCGAGTGTTCCAGACCGGACTTCGAGATGGGCCTGGCCCCGTGGTAGAGCGCACGGATGGGACCCCGGCAAGTCGAGGATCCACGGGCGTTGTCTTCGCTGCATTCCATCTTGTGGAGTGCCTCTTGGCGGCGATCGGGTGCGGGCACTCACAGTGCCCTTCAGGGCCCCGAGGTGGGGGCGGCCCAGCAGAAGTGCGGCGCCCGAATGACTTCGCCGGGCTTTTTCCGGCCAATTCTCACGAGCGTTTTGCCCTAACCAGGATTGGTTTGGGCAGAACGCTCGTGAGAATTGGCCGGCGTAGGACAGCCCTGCGGACCGCCGTGCTCTCCATGGCCCAGGGCCCTTTCTCGCCCAGGGCATGTTGCTGCCGCCAAGAAATGGCTCGGAAAAGACGCGGCCCACCCCGGCACGCCGGCGCATTGGAGCGTTCCCGGAGCAGAGTTGAAGAACGGGTGGTGGCCGGGTGTGCGCCTCTGTCTTTCGGGTAGATGGGCCCGCCAAGGATGGGGATGACCTCATCTTGGTCATACAGGTTTATGTCACTCTGAGGGTTGTCCGAAGCACCAGAGGGGCCGATGGAGACTGCGTGGTTGGGAGATGCGTGGCTGCGGGTCTAAGGGTTTCCCATATGGAGGCCATGAGGGACAGGACTCCGGAAGCAGGTTGGGGAAGCAGGCGAGTGTTGCAGACCGGACTTCGTGATCGGCCTGGCCCCGTGGTAGAGCGCAGGGATGGGACACCTGCCAGTCGAGGATCCACGGGCGTTGTCCTCGCTGCATTCCATCTTGTGGAGTGCCTCTTGGCGGCGATCGGGTGCGGTCACTCACAGTGCCCTTCAGGGCCCCGAGGTGGGGGCGGCCCAGCAGACGTGCAGCGCTCGAATGACTTCGCCGGGCTTTTTCCTGCCCAATCTCACGAGCGTTCTGCCAAACCAGGATTGGTTTGGGCAGAACGCTCGTGAGAATTGGCCGGCGTAGGACAGCTCTGCGGACCGCCGTGCTCTCCATGGCCCAGGGCCCTTTCTCGCCCAGGGCATGTAGCTGCCGCCAAGAAATGGCTCGGAAAAGACGCGAACCACCCCGGCACGCCGGCGCATTGGAGCGTTCCCGGAGCAGAGTTGAAGAACGGGTGGTGGCCTGGTGTGCGCCTCTGTCTTTCGGGTAGATGGGCCGGCCAAGGATGTGGATGTCCTCTTCTTGGTCATACAGGTTGATCTCACTCTGAGGGTTGTCCGAAGCACCAGAGGGGCCGATGGAGACTGCGTGGTTGGGAGATACGTGGCTGCGGGTCTAAGGGTTTCCCATATGGAGGCCATGAGGGACAGGACTCCGGAAGCAGGTTGGGGAAGCAGGCGAGTGTTCCAGACCGGACTTCGAGATGGGCCTGGCCCCGTGGTAGAGCGCAGGGATGGGACCCCGGACAGTCGAGGATCCACGGGCGTTGTCCTCGCTGCATTCCATCTTGTGGAGTGCCTGTTGGCGGCGATCGGGTGCGGGCACTCACAGTGCCCTTCAGGGCCCCGAGGTGGGGGCGGCCCAGCAGACGTGCGGCGCCCGAATGACTTCGCCGGGCTTTTTCCGGCCCATTCTCACGAGCGTTCTGCCCAAACCAATCCTGGTTTGGGCAGAACGCTCGTGAGAATTGGCCGGCGTAGGACAGCCCTGCGGACCGCCGTGCTCTCCATGGCCCAGGGCCCTTTCTCGCCCAGGGCATGTTGCTGCCGCCAAGAAATGGTTCGGAAAAGACGCGGCCCACCCCGGCACGCCGGCGCATTGGAGCGTTCCCGGAGCAGAGTTGAAGAACGGGTGGTGGCCTGGTGTGCGCCTCTGTCTTTCGGGTAGATGGGCCGGCCAAGGATGGGGATGACCTCATCTTGGTCATACAGGTTGATCTCACTCTGAGGGTTGTCCGAAGCACCAGAGGGGCCGATGGAGACTGCGTGGTTGGGAGATGCGTGGCTGCGGGTCTAAGGGTTTCCCATATGGAGGCCATGAGGGACAGGACCCCGGAAGCAGGTTGGGGAAGCAGGCAAGTGTTCCAGACCGGACTTCGTGATGGGCCTGGCCCCGTGGTAGAGCGCAGGGATGGGACCCCGGCAAGTCGAGGATCCACAGGCGTTGTCCTCGCTGCATTCCATCTTGTGGAGTGCCTCTTGGCGGCGATCGGGTTCGGGCACTCACAGTACCCTTCAGGGCCCCGAGGTGGGGGCGGCCCAGCAGACGTGGGGCGCCCGAATGATTTCGCCGGGCTTTTTCCGGCCAATTCTCACGAGCGTTCTGCCCAAACCAGGATTGGTTTGGGCAGAACGATCGTAAGAATTGGCCGGCGTAGGACAGCACTGCGGACCGCTGTGCTTCCATGGCCCAGGGCCCTTTCTCGCCCAGGGCATGTTGCTGCCGCCAAGAAATGGCTCGGAAAAGACGCGGCCCACCCCGGCACGCTGGCGCATTGGAGCGTTCCCGGACAAGAGTTGAAGAACGGGTGGTGGCATGGTGTGCGCCCCTGTCTTTCGGGTAGATGGGCCGGCCAAAGATGGGGATGGCCTCATCTTGGTCATACAGGTTTATGTCACTCTTAGGGTTGTCTGAAGCACCAGAGGTGCCGATGGAGACTGCGTGGTTGGGAGATGCGTGGCTGCGGGTCTAAGGGTTTCCCATATGGAGGCCATGAGGGACAGTACCCCGGAAGCAGGTTGGGGAAGCAGGCGAGTGTTCCAGACCGGACTTCGAGACGGGCCTGGCCCCGTGGTAGAGCGCAGGGATGGGACCCCGGCAAGTCGAGAATCCACGGGCGTTGTCCTCGCTGCATTGCATCTTGTGGAGTGCCTCTTGGCGGCGATCGGGTGCGGGCACTCACAGTGCCCTTCAGGGCCCCGAGGTGGGGGCGGCCCAGCAGACGTGCGGCGCCCGAATGACTTCGCCGGGCTTTTTCCGGCCAGTTCTCACGAGCGTTCTGCCCAAACCAGGATTGGTTTGGGCAGAACGCTCTTGAGAATTTGCCGGCGTAGGACAGCCCTGCGGACTGCCGTGCTCTCCACGGCCCAGGGCTCTTTCTCGCCCAGGGCATGTTGCTGCCGCCAAGAAATGGCTCGGAAAAGACGCGGCCCACCCCGGCACGCCGGCGCATTGGAGCATTCCCGGAGCAGAGTTGAAGAACGCGTGGTGGCCTGGTGTGCGCCTCTGTCTTTCGGGTAGATGGGCCGGCCAAGGATGGGGATGACCTCATCTTGGTCATACAGGTTGATCTCACTCTGAGGGTTGTCCGAAGCACCAGAGGGGCCGATGGAGACTGCGTGGTTGGGAGATGCGTGGCTGCGGGTCTAAGGGTTTCCCATATGGAGGCCATGAGGGACAGGACCCCGGAAGCAGGTTGGGGAAGCAGGCGAGTGTTCCACACCGGACTTCGTGATGGGCCTGTCCCCGTGGTAGAGTGCTGGGATGGGACCCCGGCAAGTCGAGGATCCACGGGCGTTGTCCTCGCTGCATTCCATCTTGTGGAGTGCCTCTTGGCGGCGATCGGGTGCGGGCACTCACAGTGCCCTTCAGGGCCCCGAGGTGGGGGCGGCCCAGCAGACGTGCGGCGCCCGAATGACTTCGCCGGGATTCTTCCGGCCAATTCTCACGAGCGTTCTGCCCAAACCAGGATTGGTTTGGGCAGAACGCTCGTGAGAATTGGCCGGCGTAGGACAGCCCTGCGGACCGCCGTGCTCTCCATGGCCCAGGGCCCTTTCTCGCCCAGGGCATGTTGCTGCCGCCAAGAAATGGCTCGGAAAAGACGCGGCCCACCCCGGCAGGCCGGCGCATTGGAGCGTTCCCGGAGCAGAGTTGAAGAACGGGTGGTGGCCTGGTGTGCGCATCTGTCTTTCGGGTAGATGGGCCGGCCAAGGATGGGGATGACCTCATCTTGGTCATACAGTATTATGTCACTCTGAGGGTTGTCTGAAGCACCAGAGGGGCCTATGGTGACTGCGTGGTTGGGAGATGCGTGGCTGCGTGTCTAAGGGTTTCCCATATGGAGGCCATGAGGGACAGTACCCCGGAAGCAGGTTGGGGAAGAAGGCGAGTGTTCCAGACCGGACTTCGAGACGGGCCTGGCCCCGTGGTAGAGCGCAGGGATGGGACCCCGGCAAGTCGAGGATCCACGGGCGTTGTCCTCGCTGCATTGCATCTTCTGGAGTGCCTCTTGGCGGCGATCGGGTGCGGGCACTCACAGTGCCCTTCAGGGCCCCGAGGTGGGGGCGGCCCAGCAGAAGTGCGGCGCCCGAATGACTTCGCCGGACTTTTTCCGGCCAATTCTCACGAGCGTTCTGCCCAAACCAGGATTGGTTTGGGCAGAACGCTCGTGAGAATTGCCCGGCGTAGGACAGCCCTGCGGACCGCCGTGCTCTCCATGGCCCAGGGCCCTTTCTCGCCCAGGGCATGTTCCTGCCGCCAAGAAATGGCTCGGAAAAGACGCGGCCCACCCCGGCACGCCGGCGCATTGGAGCATTCCCGGAGCAGAGTTGAAGAACGGGTGGTGGCCTGGTGTGCGCCTATGTCTTTCGGGTAGATGGGCCGGCCAAGAATGGGGATGACCTCATCTTGGTCATACAGGTTGATCTCACTCTGAGGGTTGTCCGAAGCACCAGAGGGGCCGATGGAGACTGCGTGGTTGGGAGATGCGTGGCTGCGGGTCTAA